>NC_141145.1:2918208-3230460 GCF_053477565.2 Lygodium microphyllum
CTCATAAGCACTCACAAGTGCACACATTCAATTTTTGTCTTATCAACTTCATGCTTTTCAAGGCACCCATTGTATGGCTAATCACAACCTCAGTAATCTTAGCATAGGCCTTGGTATGGCTAATCTCAACATCGGTAATAAGTAGTGAATTCTGAGGAAAATCCTATCATGCCTCCTCTATCCTTTTACCATCCTCTTCCTCCATCCTTATTTCATCTTGCTCCAGTATTCTTTTTGCACCCTCTTATAACTTTACATATTGTTTCTTGTACAATTCAACCACCCTCTTGCATAAATCCAAAAGGTTCCTTACAAAATTCAAATATCCATATCCAAGCTCTAGTATCTACAAATTGTAACCTAATACATGTTGCACATCTTGTAAAGAAAGCATATTTGCATCTATAGAACCTGTCATAACTAAACCTTCACTCTAACTGTTCATGTAGGGTTTACCAAAATGTCACACATAGTTGCACGTGAGGAACCCAAAGATGCAAGGTCTTGTGAAGAAGGTACATTAAGTCAAAGATGAAAGAAAGAGAGAAGATATGGAACCACCAAGTTTCAAACACTTTTAAAACAAGCAAACTCAAATTGAAATACAATACATTTGAACTCAAAACTCAAACAAAAATGAAGACGCATGGCAATTATCCCTCAACTCTACCCAACTTTACTCAAACTCATATCAACTCATCAAGAATAATTTTTGACAATGCATAACAAGTCGGTGATAAACATAGCTTCCTTCTCATATTACACTAGATCACACTGATGCATGGAAATAACTCCAACAAGAACATCTAAGGGTTCCTTCTATACCTCTAGCTCAAAGTATCACGAGTAGAAAGCTTTAGCTTTCTTCCTATGTTTTTCACAAGTGGATGCATAGCATCGTGAGATCCAACCTTTCCAAACCTACATATCCCGTTGATGTGCCACGCTCTATCGTCATGCAGATCAAAGACCACTATGATCATAACCTACCCAACCAAAACTATGCATAAGCGACCTCCAACTAGAGTCAAACACCCAAGTCATGAGTATCTTCGAGCACACATATCAATTTTAATATCCACCTATATCATAAGGTACTTATCGTGCATGACATCCCTCATTCATATAGCCATGTCAAGAATCACATGGTAGGGGGACTTGCTTGAGTTGCTGCACAAAACATGCACCATACACACAAGAGGAAACTCACTCAAGAACATAAGAACAGAGCTGGAGGAAAATACGTTTTTCTTGCTAGATTTTTCTTCTTATTCCATCCACAATACAATGTACACAAAGTATAGATAAGATACAACATAAAGGAAAGTAGCCAACTAAGTCAAACAATGCATAACTGACTATACTAATCGATTGTCACTATAACTATGCCAATTGTAGGTAGGTGTAGCAAAATAAATATAATAAGTAATAAGGAAGTGGCCATATGAGGACCATAATGACCACCAAAATGCTAAGTGTAGATGTGTAGACCCATCTAATCAAGCGGTCCATCATCAATGTTTACACATGTTGAGCTTGCCATCTCAACACTCCTCGTCAAGCTCAACTATATCTCTACAACTCCAAGTAAGCTTTGAAATTTTTTAAACTTCTCTACACCTAATGCTTTTGTGAGAATGTCATCTATCTAATCCAATGTGACCAAGTCAATCTCTCCTACAAGTATCTTCTCTCTCATAAAGTGGTAATGCACATCAATGTGTCTTGTCCTACCATGGAACATTGGGTTCCTAGCTAGCTATATGTTGCTCATGTTGTCATAATGAATGACAACTCGACCATCTCCCTGAAAATCCAAATCAGCCAATAACTTTTGCAACCATACCACCTCCATGTTACAATAGTAGAACCTCTATACTTAGCGTATGTACTTGATAAAGCAACTACAGGTTGTCTTTTTCTGCTCTATGTAACCATTTCACTACTAAAGGACAACATGAATGTGATGGTAGATCTTCTGTCAAGTATGCGACCAACCCAATTTGAATTTGTCTATCCCAACACATGTATATCCTTACCTACATTGTCAAAACTTCCATAATATAAAGTGGACTTCACATACCTCAATCTGTATCTACTTGCATTCAAATGAGTCTTTCTAGGTATTTGCATAAATTGACTGTAAGGCCAATATCATAACTCAATTCTAGCCTTTTGATAGTCATATAAATCAAACTCCCTACTATCCTCTTGAACATAGTAGGATCTTCTATCTTATCCCCAACATCAATACTCAACTACACATTTTGCTCCAATGGCACCAAAAAAGTCTTAAGCACATGTTGCCATACCATACTTGGATAATATATCCAAGCCATATTGCCTTTCGAATAGCCATATACCATCATCATATATGATCACCTCAATAAAAGTACCTTAGCTCACCCAAATCTTTCATCTCAAACTTCCTCTTCAAAGGTTCCTTAACTTCAGCAATCCCATTGTCATTGTTACATGTAATAATCAAGTTATCCACATAGATGACCGTGATGACCAAGCCTATATCTCCTTTTCTCACATAAAGTGAGTGATTAGCATCAGAAACATAAAAGCCAATGTTGAGAAGGTACTCTCCAATATTGTACTTACTTCAACCCATAGAACACCTTCTTTAACCTACACTAGATCCATCAAACTAGTTGGAAAGCCTTTTCTATAACTAGAAAGACATCTCATGCTCAAGCAACATTGACAATGTATGTAGAAAATTGATAAGTGTCGTTGTTTTCTGAGTCCGCAAAGCATTGGCAAAATATTATGTGTAGTGATCTTATTTAAATGCAAAAGATCTACAAAAAACCTTTATTTGCCATTGTCCTTATTTACTAGATGAGGTTTGGATGCCCAAGGATTGTTGGAGTGTTGAATAATTCCCTTTTGTAGCATGTCATTAACTAGTTTATTTATTATTTGATTTTTCATTGGGGAACATCTTTTTGCAACTTTAATGGGTGTGTGATCTCCCATTTTTATCTCATGTTTTACATCAACCGATATAATTGAAAAAACTCATTTATCATGAGTCAGATTTCCAAATTGCTTTAGCAAATCCTCTATAATTTGTTGTTGTTGTTGTTCTTGTAGTGCCATCCTTGCTAACTCATTATTTTGTAAATTTTGAAAATGGTCCCAAGTACCCAACTGCAAGAAACGAAGTTTCAATCCTATTGGAATATCCAATGTCATATCTTTAAAATTCAAATGGGCACCTCCTGATGAGCCAATCAGATCCCAAAGTCATTGAAAACACGACACACAGAATGATAGAATAGGGATGTTGAATAAATCCCACTTTTACTCCAAAGGGGACATGGAGAACTTCAGACGTATTATAAACATGTTTATTGCCAAAAATTATAAACTTCAAATGTATGATAAACATGTTTATTGTCACCAAAAGTTATTGAAATTTCTTGAACATGCTATCAATAAGCTTTGATTGTGCTTGCTAAATTAGAACTAATAAAAGAAAAAGAACATCAAGAATCCAACAATACTTCTACATTCAAACCATTAATTTTCACACTAATTGTGCTTACAATTCACTTTTGAGAACTTCATGTTGAGGCTTGAATGTACCAATGGTTTTCTTCTTGCATCCATTCACTTAGGATTTTTTTGATAATGAAATCTCTTCAAGTTGAACATCTTGTACGTACTTTCTTTATTACATTTCTTGGTCTTTGTGGCTTCCAACAGTTCTTGGATATGTGATCACACACATTACAATTGAAACACTTTGTCTATCCATGGGTATCTTTAGCAAATAATCGTCTTTGAGCATTTTGGAGATTAATGACCATCAAGGTTGGCTCTATCTTTTTTTCTTCTTGTTGAAAATATTTTCTTCCTTCTTCATTGAGAAGGTTTCCTTCAATTCTTTGAGCAATCTAAATATCATCTACAAAAGTCTTAAGACTTTGAACTTAAACCTCTACGAAGATAATGTCTTAGTCCAGGCCATTAAATAAATAACTTCATGTTCTCTATAATTTTTATATCAAATCTCATCACAATTTTATTCAAATGCACAACAAGTTGAGAAATTGTTTCATGCTCCTTTTGTTCACACTCATTAAGCTGTTGGAGAGCTCTTTTTGCTACATGTCATGAGAAAATCTCATCCTATAGCTAGCTTGAAAGCCTCATCAAGTTGTTGAATATACCATGTGGATGCAATTTCTTTTAAAAAAAATTGTACCTCATTGAAAATTTCTCATTCTTGCCATCATTGATAATAATCTACAACATTTTTTAAGGGATCCAACCAAGATAATATGTCTACAGCTTGTAGAACAGAAAAAGATTCTAGGTGAACCTTCCTATATTGGTTTGAATAAGAAGAAGAAGAAGAAGAGGAGGAGGAGGAGGAGGAGGAGGAGGAGGAGGAGGAGGAGGAGGAGGAGGAGGTGGTGGTGGTGGTGGTGATGGTGGTGGTGGTGGTGGTGGTGGTATCTTGATTGGCTAAGAAAGATAGAATGGCTTGATTAGTAGAAATTTGTTGGTTGGTTGTAGATAGTTTCTGCAATGCTACACTGTAAGATTGCAACAAGGAATCTAGGCTAGAAGGTTGTACAAAGGAAAATTCATAAGAAACCATAATTTCATCTCTCAAATTACCAAACATGATAAGTGATGCCTATTGTCTCCACCAATAACTATGAATAAAATTCCTGTCCAACAAGCTCTTGACAACACACATTATATTGGCTTAGAAAGGGAAAAGATCAATTACTGGAAAAAGAAAGATACTTCAAATAGAGCTTCAACTCTCACCTTTCCCTCACTCCCTTCTTTAGCTAATCCATGCTTAAATACATGAGTTAGTTACTAACAACCAAGATGTGGTTGGTTTGTTGGGGTACTTAGTTTGTTGATTCACTAAACCAACCCCCATAACAAACTTTTGAAATTTCCTATTGTATGCCAAAGTTAGGGCCCGCCACAAAGGTCTTTTAATGAATTTTAATAAAAAGAGAGAAAGAAGGCTCCTTTTGATATTTCTACATATGAAGGAGTACTTGAGAAAGTGTGGAATCTCTTTTTTAATTCTCGCAAATCATTATTATAAACACCTTGTAACTTTACATATATAAGCCTTGGCTAAAACTATATTATCTAGAAGCACAAGTCTACTAAACCATTTACATCTCTGAGGCACACATGTTCCTTGCAAGTAATGTGGTAACCGAGCTATTGCAAAAGATGGTCATGCATAATGTTGTCTACATAATGAGTTTAAATTGTGGGGGGGGGGGTTAAATCCAAACACATGATATATACTAAGGGGATTGTAGATGGGCCATAGCTATTAGGAACAATTATGTTCTATTCTATACTTTTTATGCATGAATAAAGGGAGAGTCTCTCTATAACAAGTGTAGATAGGAACTCACTTTTCACCTACTACATTTAACTAGGGAAAACTATTTAGGTGTGATTGGAGATACTAAAAGCACCTTCCAAAACCACTAGTTGTAATGCCTTTATAAAGGCACATCATCTTCAGAAATAGAGTGTTCATTACTATTTTCTAATTGAACTCTTGCTCCTATTGTGTTGTCACTTATCGCCATCCCTCTTTCAATATTTTAAGACCAAACTCATTCATATAAGATAGCAGCATAATGGGAAAAGGGTACCAATACCACACTTACAACCACTAACTTTGCCTAATCACCCACCCAGCCACCAATCAAGATTGAAAAATGGCATTACCCTTGAATACGAGTAGCAAGGGATGAGATATCATGAGATTCAATGTCTAAAACAACTCACACTAGGCAAGACAAAGGAAAACAAACAATCTTTCTTCTCTTTAAGGGTATCATTTACATCACTCTTCAAGGGTTATTGTGTAGGACACAAGCATATGATATATATCCTTAATAGAATGATAAGAAAATTCCTAGTATACAATAGGTGCATCTTGTGCGGGGGAGACACCCTTAGGGATTAGAAAGCCCCAAAATAACATAAACAAATCACAAGAAATATGGCATGCTTCATCACAACTTCTTGCAATAACTAATCACAAGTATCCATGAGCCCATAGACCAATTGTGTTACCTCCATAAGTAAGAGTTTTGACCTCACCACAAGCCAATCACATTTCTATCATTGAAATAAACACAAAAGCTGATTATAAAACTAAATAATTGGCACACAAGCCACCAAAATGACTTCTATTGAGTTGAGAATAGAGAACATGAAATTGAGCTCCATAAGACCATCCAAAGCAACATCAAATGATAACAATTTCTGGTAGACCAAGAGCCCACAAGCCCTCACAAAAGCCCTAGGAAGATGTGACGTGCCTGCCTAGCGGGTGTCAAGGCACATTTTTAGCAGTCCATCGAGAGACAAATCTAAGTGATGCTGCCCGGCACTCCCATGGAATTTTACAGGGTTTGTCACCTAGGGTTTCTTGAGTCTGCCTCATAGTAGAACGTTCATGGCCGACGAACCCACTCGGATTGACTTGATATTTGAGTCCCTAGTGGACAAGGTCTCCTGACAACATTCTAGTGTTAGGTGGTCCTGAACATCCTAGTTTATGTAGAGATACTAAGTCGAAGCAGACCCATGCCGCACTTGGTTCAAAGAGAATCCGAAACAAGAGGGATGCGCAGCTCAATCTCTCTTCCGGTAGGGCATAGTCCCATTCCGGTCCCCTAAAATAGCATGATTTGGGGTTCTAACCTAACAATTCCTAAGGATCGAATGTTAGTAGAACCTGGTGAGAAGCCTCCGAGTTCTCTCAGACCACCCTATTGTAGAATGGACCCCATCGCGAGGGTTCCGTCCACCCGCTTCCCTCAATAGGCATTCTTTAGTTATTTAATTATGTCCTATCACATTTATGTGTGACATTTAAATCCATGTTCCTTAATTAATCCTTTTAAGAAATAGGGTTTGTTTGCATAATTTATAGTAGAGAAACGAATATAGAGCAACCAATCATTTTGGCAAACAAGTTTCTTAATTTATCTTCAAGTTAATCTTTGCCCCCTCCCCATACAGGAGAACTTACATGTCCTTCAATAGAAGTAACTGGTCCAAATCACATGGCACCACAATTTCCATCCTTTATTTAGAATAGGATCTTCCAATGTTACACAGAATTTGGGGCCATGGAGGTCCTCAAATCCATTTTGGACTTGGCAAGGGGTGTCTAGAGCTCCACCTGACCCGCAAGCTGCCTAGGAGTGAAACATTATTCCCATGGTTGGCCTTCTCACCACTCGACCTTTGGGTCGTGAATCTAGTGGTGCCCTTTTCGGGTTGATCCATGGTGCGATCTTGGAGGTGATCCACCCGTCCAAAGAACCTTTCCTTAATTAAATCATTTAAGAATCAAGCATAGTCAAGGTAGTCAGCTCTTATATAATTTTCCAAGAAAACATTCCTTTATCCTCATGGCAATTCGTCATCATAGACCTCCACCATGAATTTACCATCAATCACAAACACTTGGAATAATCATTCAAACAACAATTCAACAAAAACAATGGTATCCTTTCCCAAACATTACAAGAAAATTTGTGATAACCTTTCCATTGCATATTTGCTCTCCCCCTTGGGATCAAAGAGCGATACTATGTAAAATTTTAACTTGACTTTATCTTCCTTTCTCATAAGGAAAAGAATGTGAGACAAATTTGTAATGATGCAAGACTATCTTCCAATGTTAAATAATTCCCGAATTATTGTGTGAGTTGTAATCAACTCATGGTTTGGTAGCACAAGGTAAACTCCTTAACCGTTATTTTAGGTGAAACTTCATAGGATAGATACAAGACTTTTAATGAAAGATCATTTCATGTACCATTGATGTATGTTTCATATAATCTTTCCCATGTATCTACTATCTATGCATGTAAGGTAAACTTATATGCTTTTCATACTATGTATGATTTTGTTGTGTAGCACTAGGATGCCATGATTGTATTTGGGTACAATAATTTGTGCGAACCTCAATGCGCCATATGCATAAATCTATGCAAGGTCATTTATGGTTATCGAGAACCTAACATGAAAATAATTATCCTACCATCCCCCTATGAGTTCATTAACTATCAAAAAATAAATTCAAGCTACTTGTTAAAATGAATTCATGCGCATGTCTACGTCTCAATGAATAGCGGAGATGGCAATTAGCACCTGGGTATTTCGAGATGAATTATCCATACTCAACATTATATTTGTATTAATAGTAATGCCTTGATCAGTGACTCCATTGTTGGATGCAAAATTACCATTGGTGTATGTCACCCTTTATTTTGGGGCCATACTTTCAGCTTATGAGTCTCTCTCTCTCTCTCTCTCTCTCTCTCTCTCTCTCTCTCTCTCTCTCTCTCTCTCTCTCTCTCTCTCTCTCTCTCTCTCTCTCTCTCTCTCTCTCTCTCTCTCTCTCTCTCTCTCTCTCTCTCTCTCTCTCTCTCTCTCGTGAGAGAGATGGCATGCAAGGGTGACTCTCTTCTATGATGATTGGGGGAGGCTAGCTTGTAGATACGAGGGAAAGGGTAAGCACGTGTGGCCGCCCTCTAAGGAGGGGAAAAGGGAGAAACCTTTTAGAAGGTGTCCCTCTCTCTCTCTCTCTCTCTCTCTCTCTCTCTCTCTCTCTCTCTCTCTCTCTCTCTCTCTCTTTATGTAGTCCCATTTAGCATCAAGGCCCTTCTTTCTTTCCATTGGGGGGGGTTTATAACGAAGGGGAAGTGGGGAGGAGGTGGTGTTGCCCACCACTTGTCACCGTCCATATGGTGGCGGGGCTTCTTAGCCCCCCCAAGTGACCGCGAGGGCTCGACATGCCCAAGGGGGAGGGTTGCTAGGCCATGTGGCCTCCCCCTTGACATCATCACCTTCTTCTCCTTCATCAATGTCATCTTCCACTCCTACTCCATGTCATCTTGCATGTCTTCCTTGGTGTCGTCTCCTTCTTCCTCCACGTCGTCATTGTCTTTCTCCTCTATGTCATCTACTTCTTCTTCTTCCACGTCATCCCACTTGTCGCCGTCATCTCCCTCTTCCTCCCCCGTCACATGTTCCGCAACGACAGGGGGGATTTCAATAATTTTTATTTGTTTTTAGAGGGGGGTTCCTATGCAGGGTGGGGATATTACACAAGACTTTAAAGATACCAAAAAAGAGGTTACCCCTATAGGGCCATATACAACATAAGTAGCACCACTCTAAGCACCTCTTCCACAAAGCCAAATGCCAACAACAAACATGAACTCCCAAAGAAACCCATTTTACACAATGCAAGATTAATATAGAAATTCTCAGCTTATATGAGTCTCATGGTGCCATGGAAACATTGCATCACATGATCTCATGGGGTTCACTATATATATATCCTCTATATAACGTGCGTTCATGGCCTATTTATAAATATCCTAATCTGTGAATTTTTCTTGAATAAAACACGACCCTTTTCTATTTGATTTGTAAGTAATCCCTTTATATGACACCCTTCTATATGTAAAAAATGTATAAAAGTGATGTTTTAAAAACCCCTTATTTTGAACTCACATTATATATACATATATTCATGGCTGACCCCCTTGAGCGCATGATCATCACAGAAGGCTTACCAAGTTTCTCAATAACTTATCCCTTTATTATTTAATTTTTAGATGCAAAACAACCTCATTTTCTCATACAAAATAGCTCAACAATCTTCTTCTTGAGGTTGCAACATCAAGCTCTTGCTCATCATCTTCATGCTTTGAGAACAAGTTAGCAAAATATTTTTTTAACTTCCCATAAGAGAGGGTGCAAGGTTGTCGATCTTTATTGGTGTGACCTTGTTCAAAGTATGGAATTCAAAGCTCATCCTCACATGGGTATTTGTGAATATTGTACACTTAGAAAGCATTTTCACAAACCCTTTTCCATTTCCACCACAACTCATTCCAAATATTTTCTTGATCTGATTTGCACTAGTATGTGTGGATCTTTTTCTCCATCAAAATCTCAAGATCAATATTTCATTACTTTTATTGATGACTTTTCAAGATACACCATTGTTTTTCTCTTGTGACACAAATTAGAAGCCTTATTGTCTTTTAAGCAATATCAAAAAGTTGTCGAAATATTGGTTGTCACATTAAGAAACTTTGTAGTGATAATGGTGGAGAATACATTTCAAAACATTTTGATGATTATTATAATAATCAAGGTATTCATCATGAATATATGGTTCCCTACACTCCTCAATAGAATGGTGTTATTGAATATAAAAACAAGACTATCCTCAATGCCATATGATGTATGCTCATTCATTCTGGCTTATCTTGATATTTCTGGGTTGAAGCAATCTTAACAGCAGTATTTTTGCAAAATTATATTTCTATGACTGCTCCTTGTAAAATAATGATTGCTACTTGGATAGGGAAAACTCCTTTTATTTCATATTTTTGAACCTTTAGGTGTATTTCTTATATTCAAGTACCCAAAGAGACTCCTAGAAAACTTGACCATTCTAGTTTGAAATTTATTTTCATTAGATATTCTTATTTTTCTAAGGGATATAAGTTTTATGATCCATCCTCCAAGCAAGTAATCATAAGTCGTAATTCTATTTTCAATGAGCAACTTATGGGCAGCACATGGTCTCAAGAGGATGCTAGGAGGACTTGGTTATTGGAGGACATTGATGACAAAAAGTCATTACTCACTACTTTTCCTTTTCTATATGATGATGAACCTTCTTCACTGGATAATATTGACTCTTCAAATTAGGACTCGCATCCTGTACCTATTATTGATGATGATGACCTTGGCATTGATGCTTATATTGATCTCCCAATTGAAAATTTATATGGTACCTATCATGTTTATGATGTTGATATTCTTGAGAATGCTCTCAATATTTGTGAAGAACTTGTCTCCTACAATGATGCCATGTCATCCCCACAAAAGGAAAAATGGCAATAGGCTATGGAAATTGAGCATTAAACTCTTCTCTCTAAAGGTACATGGGTTCTAACTTAGTTAACACCTGCATGTACTACTATTAAATGCAAGTGGGTTTATAAGAAAAAAAAAAAGCAAATGGAACATTTGAAAAATTTGAAGCAAGGCTAGTTGCCAAACATTTTTTACAAATTGCAGGAGTTGATTGTCAAGAAACTTTCTCACCTATTGATCCTATTACTAGTATTCAGGTCTTGTTAGTTTTTGTTGTTGAGTTTGATTCGGAGGCTCATCAAATGGATCTGAAAATTTCTTTTCTTAATAGGAAATTAAAGGAAGAGATACATATGGAGCAACTCAAGGGATTTTCATGGTGAGAGCTATGGCAGGAGAGCAAGAGCAAGAGCAAGAGCAAGAGCTAGAGCGAGAGCGAGCGAGAGAGAGAGAGAGAGAGAGAGAGAGAGAGAGAGAGAGAGAGAGAGAGAGAGAGAGAGAGAGAGAGAGAGAGAGAGAGAGAGAGAGAGAGAGAGAGAGAGAGAGAGAGAGAGAGACAATGTGGGAACTCCAACAGTCACAATGTGTGACCAAACTTCCCTTCATTCAAAGGTCATTTAAAGAATAAAGAATGTGTGACAGTGATGGGTGCCTGCCACTTGTAGTGTGTAGTGATGGGTACTGTCACTGTAATAATACACAGGCAACTAGGCAGAGGTGCCTTTAATCCCAATAACCTCCGAATTAAAGGAAAATATGTACTAGTGAGGAGTGAAAAGAAAAATAAAAGACAATACAATATGTACACATGTATAACAGAATGCGGAAAGATGTAATCTCATCCCACGCCCATCAACATCCTGAGGAAGGAAAAGCGCTCTATAGAAAGGCTTTTCATGAGCAAGTCTGTAAGATTTTGATCAGTCGAGATATTAAGAAGGTCAAGAGACTTGTCCTCAATGACCCCAAGTATGTAGTGATACCTCACCTCAATGTGTTTCGTCTTCGCATGGAAGACCGGATTCTTGGCTAACTAGATAGCACTCATAGAATCAGAATGCATGGTAGGGATAGCATCAATACCAAGGTCATGAACCAAATGACCCAAAAAAATGGCCTCCTTGCAAGCCTCAGTGGTTGCAACATACTCGGCTTTTATAGTAGAAAGGGCCATGAATTTTTGCACCCTTGACATCCATGAAACCACACCTCTAGCATAAGTGAACACATAACCAGAAGTGGACTTCCTACTATTTGCATGTCCTACATAATCAAAGTCAATGTACCCCACGACTTCTATATCCTAGCTGCCATAGCATATGTGCATATCTGCAATGCCCTTCAGGTACCTCAAGATACTCTTCACGGCATCTCAATGCTTCTTCCCAGGTGTAGCCATATAGTGTGCCACAACACCAACTACAAAGGAAATATTTAGATGAGTGGCTATCATGGAAACTGCCCACTATAGATGGATAGGGAATCTTGGCCACCTCGGTCCTCTGCTCATCTACCTTCATACAATCAACCTGTGATACCTTCACATAAGAAGGTAATGGACAGCCAATAGGCTTCATGTCCTGCATGTAGAAGCGCTCAAGGACTTTATGAATGTACTCCCTCTACGACAAGTAGATGAGTCCTTGATGCATGTCATGTCTAATGCGCATACCAAGTATGTGAGAGGTCTGTCCCATATCCTTTATCTCAAAGCTCTTCTTGAGTTGAGCCTGAAGAGCATCTATCTCATCATTTGCTTTCCCTACTAATAGCATGTCATCCACATAGAGTACTAAAATACAATTACTGATCCATAGCACTATGGTTTTAGCCTTGTGACTGCATAAAGGCATCAAACTTATGATAACATTCCCTAGGTGCCTACTTCAATCCATAAAGACTTTTCTTCAGCTTGTATACTAGGTACTCCATGCCAGGCTCTGCAAAGCCCTTAGGTTGCTCCATGTAAATCTCATCATGCAAGTCCCCATGTAAGAAAGCTATCTTTATATCCATCTTGTACAAGTTCAAGTCAAGCTATGCAACCAATGCCAAGACTAAGCGCAAGGTGGTCATCTTAACCACATGAGAGAAGACATCATCAAAGTCAATACCATGCTCTTTCTTAAAACCCTTTGCGACCTGTAATGAAAGAGACCAAACTGTCCTAACTAAGAGGAAGGAGAGAGAGAAGGATTGTAGAAGAAGAGGAAGAGGAGAGAGAAAGGCAAGAAAAAGAGAGAGAAAGATGGAGAAAGGAAGAAGAAGAGGAAGAAGAAAAAGAAGAAGCCATGGAAGCTTGAGAAGGTGAAAAGAGAGTTTCTTGATAATTTTTGTCATGCCTCAAAATACCCTCTTACACCTTATATACAATCAGTGTGACTGGTATGTTCCCATGCCATGTTCTCGTGATCCCCGTTCATTACAAACCATCCCGTCTCATAAAATATTTGTCCTAAAAAACAAGGGATGTAGTCATGGACTGTAAGGGTGTGCCGTAGGAAATCAGCCATAACTTTGTGTGGAAAACTCTGAGTGGGACAGTTGAGGTGTCGTTACGGAGCCCATGAGATGTACTTTCAGCCTAGGTGGGTGGGGCGGGGCCGCAATCAGGTCAGGACCAAAACTGTTACAAAATAAAGGGCTATCCAGGAATTACTAGTGTGCTGTCCCAGATGGTATGGCTGGAGAAAAACAACCATAACTTCCACTAGGGAACTCTGATCAGGGCAAGTAAGGTGTTGACACAGTGTCAAAGAGTTTATTTTTCATAATATAAATCATGGGATTCTTATGAACACAGAAGAACTTTACTAGGATTTATATGAGGAATTTGCATACATAATTCAGTCATTGTTACCCAAGAACCAACTTAGTTACATAAGTTCTTTTGTATTTAGCCTACAATTTTCAGTTGTACCATGTATATTGATTAAAAAAAATAAGTCTATGGGAATCTACAACTTGGTCAGCTGGAAGAAATTGACAGTCTGCAGGATAAATCACATTGATTCAAGTGGAAACTATGGTTAGAAATCATGAAAAATGCCAAAAGTCCACTAGGTTCATGGGGGACTTGAAGTAATGAACCAAAGTGACCTAAGTAGGTCAAAAAGTAAAGTGGATCTAAGGAGGATGCAGCCCGCATTTTTTGGCGCAAAATGTGAGCCTGCACAACCTGCAGCATCTGGAGAAAACTGGGAGCTATGGTGCATGCTTTGGAGCATGCAAATTGAAGATAAACTAGAGCTGAACATGAAGACACAAACAAGGAAGGTGAGAGCTCCTCTTACCCGTCTATTTGGTTTGATGAAAATGCATGGTATGACAGTCTATAAAAGGGGGAAAATCTGAGAGAAAAGTGTTCAGCCTGCTCTTATGTACGTCTTCTATCATTTTATTTACCTCATTCATGGTCCAATGAAGCCCGACTTGTACCCAAGTATTTGAATGACTTTGGGGCAAGCAAAGGGGGAGGATTTTGAAGGTGTATGGCCTGTTATGGGCTGAAAAAACTAGTCATAAATAGGGAAGCCCACTGTTCTCGTCCATTTTGATGAACAAACAAGTGATTCATGTGATTGAAATAGAAGAAATTGACCTCTTAACATCAGGGCTTTACCCATTAATGATTAGAGGAGCTTATTCATGAGTTTATGTACACTTTTTGAGCTGGATTATGGGCTGGAATTTTCTATTTTAAAACACGGCTGAAGTTAAAATTATGCTCCATCAATGCATTTCATGTACTATTGGTCCATGTCTTGAATGTACTTGAGTCTACCATCAAACTACTAGTTTCTTGAAGTTGTAATCCGTCTATGTACATGAGTTAAAAGCCATTTGAGCTTGCATTTGGTATTTGCATTTGGATTAAAAATCTGAGAATATCTTGTTATGTAATGGCTTATTTTTCCAAATGCATTTGATGTAATCAAGATAGTGACATTCATTCCATTCATGTATGCTAAATACATAGAAAAAGCTTGATATCTTCTTCTTCAACCAAGTCATTTCTAAAACCTGAATCTTGTCAAACTCCATTCTTTTTCCATTCTCCAAACCTATAATCCCATACTCTTCTTCTGCTCTAAGCCTTGATGGTAGACCTTCAACCCCTAACATGACGATAGTGGTGAACCCGACGTGAAAGGTCCGCTGTGGAAGAGGAAGTACAATGGGAGAATCATCAAGTTCAGGAGGAGAAGCCTTGCAACATTTGGTTCGTCTGATGTAAGAAATCCAATAACATTAATTGCAATTTCAGCAGCAATTGCAATTGCAACAACAACGTAGACAAGAAGAAGAGCGGAATGATGCCGCCGCCATTAAAGATTTGGAAACAGTTGGGCAAGAGCTCAAGCAATTTAATGGGCAAAATGTATCCTCTTTTATCCTCCTCTATACTAACAAGATGGTCTTCTTCGGAGTTCCTCAACATGTTTGGAGCCGATATTTTTCCTGTTTGGCTCTGCATGGTCTCCAAGACCGAATTCATGGTCTTTTCCAAAAAGACGCGGGATGGTCCGCGTTCAAGAAGGCTCTTCGAGAAGAATTTTTTCTTGAAGATTCTGGCCTTATGACAAAGAAAGTTTTCACTGAATGGGTCGAAAGGCCCAATAAGGGTCTAACCGCCACTGCTCTTCATCGCGAATTTGAAAGAAAATTTTCTCAACTAGATCCTGAGGATCAACAAGGTATGGAAAGCCAGAAGATTGAATTATTTCTAAAGGCTGCATATCCTTTCCTTCAAGAAAAGCTAACTGATCGACTTGAAGATCCTAACTCTGAGACGGGATTGAATACTGCTTGGAGTGATGTCACTGAAGCAATTAATATGATTGCTCGAAGAGAGCGGTTGCGCCTAAGATGGGGATCAACCCTGCACCAATTGAATCCATCAAGGAGCCTGTTCCTGTTTCTCGACCTCCTGTCTCTATGGCCGAGCAACCAAGAAATTTTGTTGTTCCATCTCCAAAGAAGGATGTCATGGACAAGCTAATTAAAAGCATGCGGGATCTCCATCTTAATATAATGGAGATTAATTCCAAAGTGGAAAGGCTTGATGTGAAAGTGGAAGAAAGGGGACGATCAATTGCCCAAAGACCTGTACGAGAAGGCTTCAAAAGACGTTGTATCTCATGTGATAGCCTACAGTATGATAAGAGGGAGTGTGGCGCATTCCGTGAAGCTGAAGCACAAAAATTAGTCTTTTGGAAGGATGGTAAAATTCATGCAACCAAAATTGGGCTTCCTCTTGAGCCAAATTTTGGCAACGATGGCATGAAGAAAAGATTGGAGGATTTGGCAACAAGGACACCCTATGCAGCTATTGATACAGCAACCTATGGGCTGCAAATTGAGCCAACTAATGAAATAGTTAAAGCATGTAAAACGAATGCAAAAACTAAAGTGTGGATGCAGGCCTTAGATCGCATGGAGCAAGGCAAGGCAACCAAAGATGATTTAACTACTGCCAGTCAATGCATCCGAGGAAGAACCGGATGGACCGAGCCAGTTGATTCATTTTCAGCTTTTGCTCGGTTAGCTGAAATTAATAATCATGAAGCCATGATAGAAGGAAAGAGAAGAAGAGATGAAGATGTTGTCGGTCCTTCTTCTTCAGGACCAACTAAACGCGTGACAAGAAGTAAACCAGATCAGTAGAAGGCTGCGGAAAATCAATCACCACCAGAGCTTGATATGGTAGATGCCCCTCAAGTAAAGAAGACAGAAGGAAAAAGAAAAAGTAAACATCCTAGTTACAAGTTGCAGTCTGACATAGAGACCGCAACGGATCTTAAGCGGATCCTAGAAGAAAGGATTCTTGGAAGTAGAATTGAATTTACATTAGGTGAAATTCTCGGAATTGCAAAACGAGGATTTCATGATGTAATAATTGATGTAATTAAACGAAAAAGACAATATGTTGGTGAGGAAACTGAAGAATCTATGCATGCTTTTTTGCAAGCACTTCATGTGTATTTGCAGGATGACGAGAAGTTAAAAACTCAAGGGATTTGATTGGAGGTAATCAAAGAATTGATTGTAGCCATAGAAGCCAAAGATGAAGACATCTATGAAGCAGAAATTGAAGAAGCTATTATGGTGGGGACTTCTCAATCTAAAGTGCAGCCCATGCTTAAGAAAGAAGCTCATCTTCACAACATGCAAGAAGAAAGTGATGCTCACTTTATTCCTATTAGTCACTACTCCCGTACCCATTGGGCAAGGGCGACCACTCAAACCGTTATTAAGATTGGAGAAAAAGAGACTCCATGCATTGCCCTTATAGACCATGGCTCGGAGATTAATGTCATGTCAAGAAGTCTCTATGAGAATGACGGATGGTCCATTGATGTGGACCTAGGATGGCACATGAAAGCAGCCAATAACTCCTCTGGTGATCTTTATGCAGCATGCCCTTATGTACAAGTTACTATTGGTAAGGTAAAAGATGAATTTCATTTCTTTGTTCAAGATTCCTGCAGCTATCCTATCATTCTTGGACAACCTTTTATTTCTGAGTCTCGTTTAGAGACAAAGGCCCTTGATGATGGTTAATCATATGCTCGGATAAGAAGTAAGGATAATGACAAAGCTGTCCAATTCTTGATTGTATGTGTAAATCATCACCCGAATAGAGATCGATTGAGAGATCATCTTGTTCCTCCGAATGCCTGAGAATTTAAGGGTTTTCGGGTAGCACTGCTATAAGTGGAGGCTATGGTCGTGCATCATGTTATAAAAAATTTCCTTCACATATAAAGGGGGCAAGGCCAAAAGCTGACTTGCAGGTTTTTATGGCCAATAGTGTGGGATATTATAAACAGTTTTCAGCCATGAATAGGGCTGAAAGAAAGCATCTATGTCATGTGGAACAAGAATTGAAGAAAATTAATGTTTTACTTATAGATGAAAAAATTTCAGGGCTACTTTATGGGCTGAATTATAATGATACAATGGCTGAAATATATGCAGTTGTTCATGCACAAAATCAAGCTGAAAATCAGTCCATACAAGTATGCACATTGGATATGTATGACATAATTCAAGAATCTGCAGATCATGAAGCTTTTGGACATCTGAACAAGGAAGAGGTAAGAGTAGAAACAAAGTATAAGACAATTGATAAAAAGTTCAAGCCAGTGGCTACTCCTCTATCACCCAAAAGTGAAGGACTAGCAAAAAGGATATCCAAACAGCCAAGCCTTCGTGATCCCAAGGATATTGGTCACCAATTTACAGCAGACAGTTTACAAGAGCTGAAAATTTGTGAAGACTCTTTTCTCTTGCCAGCTGAAAAGCAAATCTTCATGCAGATGATAAAGAATCATGGTAAAGCTTTTTCATTTTAGCCACATGAAATTGGTTGTGTGGATCCAAGCGTTGTGGCACCAATGGTGATTTTTACGGTCCCACACATTCCTTGGAATCTTAAACCAATTTCGGTACCAAGGGCTCATTTGCCTAAGTTATTGGAGCTTCTAAATGAAAAGATAAAAATGTGAATATTGGAGCCATCTTCAGCTCTATATTCCAACCGATGGTTTATCGTGCCTAAGAAGAATGGATCTTTGCGATTCATTCAAGATTTACAACCTGTCAATAAAATCACTACTAGAAATCTTGGTTCGGGCCAATTGTTGATGAATTTGCTGAAGCTTTTGCAGGTAGAGCAATTTATTCCATTGGAGATTTATATTTAGGCTATGACCAATTTCAGCTTGCTTTGGAAAGCCGAGACATTACCACAATGAAGATGCCTCTTGGCTTAGTCCGCATGTGTACTCTACCTCAAGGGGCTACGAATTCAGTAGCTCACATGATGAATGCCATGCATAAAGTGTTGAGAGATTATATTCCTCAATTAACCCTTCCTTTCCTTAATGATATACCAATCAAAGGATGTGAAGTTCATGAGAAGAATGAAGAACTCAACGAACTTGGATGCCGCAAGTTTGTTTTCGATCATATTAATGATTGTGCTCAAATCTTATCTAAATTAGAAGAAGTCCATCTTCCTCTTTCAGGTGCTAAATCTGTTTTTGGATTCGAAGAAGTTCTTGTGGTAGGGCATATGTGTGGTCCATATGGCTGAAAGCCTTCTCCATCCAAGATTGATGCTATCAACAAAATGCAGGAAATATGCACAAATGTTTCGGAGGTGAGAAGATTTCTTGGTGCATATGTCTTCTACCTTATTTGGATCCCACATTTTGCTCATGTTGCTGAAAATCTTTATCAACTGCTAAGGAAAGGCCAAAGGTTTATATGGGAAAAAGAACATACTCAAGCTATTCGTAAACTAAAGAAATTGCTTATTTCAGCCCCCACCTTAAAGAGGGCTAATTACTCTAATGGACAGCCTATTGTACTCACAGTAGACACAAGTCCTATTGGAATAGGATGGGCAGTCGGTCAAGACGACCTTGAAGGTAACATATATGCAATTCACTTTGGAGTGAAGGTTCTTAATGAACGACAAAGAAGGTATGCTCAAATTAAAAGAGAACTTTGGGGAGTAGTAACTGCATTGAAATGTGACCAGGAGTACTTCATGGGCGCACATGTAATAGTTGAAACAGATTGCCTTCCACTCTTGGGCATGATTGCCAACTGTTCCACTCCCGACATAGCTATGCTAAGGTGGATAGCCTATATTAAATCCTTAAATCCTGATTTGAAACATATTGCAGGAAGAGATAATCCAGTTGCTGACATGCTTTTGCGTGCCAGATATAAGGATGAAGAGTAAATGATGGATGAGGAAGAATCAGAGTCTATATTTGCTAAAAATGATGGTGTAAATGCAGGCTCAAATCTGAAAATAGCAAGTACAACTGTACCTAATGATAGTTCAGCTGTCAAAAATGCAGGTACAACAATAATTACAGCAAGTACAACAAGTTCAGCTGCTAAAAAAAATTTTACATCAGCAAGGAAGGAATAAACAACCAAAGAAGGATAGTGGGCAGCTGATAGACAGCATGCTCAATGTTTTGTTATGGTTTGTTCACACTTTAAAGAAGAATATTATGAAGATGATTGGCTAAAAATTGGCCAATTTTTTAGCACTATGACAAAGAAGGAAGATTGGACTAATGAAGAGTTCAAGAGAATCAAGAGAAAAGCTTATGGCTTTTTGCTTAAAGATGGCTATCTTTGGAGGCATGCGAAAAAGAAAGGAAGGACACCTGTTCGAGTCTTAGGAGGAAAAAAAAAACTCAAAGACAGGTCATGCAAGAATTTCATGAAAGCCTATTGGCTAGTCATAGAGGCATATGGGGCACTTTTGCCAAAATAAAAGAGAAATTTTGGTAGCAAAACATGTATAAAGACATTGAGCATTTTGTTGAATCTTGTCATATTTGTCAAATGTACTCCATGGTTAAGCATAAAGATGGGCTTCAGCCTACCTTTCCTTTATCCATTTGCTATAGATGGGTTATTGATTTAGTAACCATGCCTATAGGAAATTGGAACATGAGATATCTAGTACTTGGTAGGGAAGATCTCACAAATCAAGTGGAAGGAAAAGCCTTGACAACAAAGTCTACTCAAGTTGTTTATAGATTTTTACTTGAAGAAGTACTTTGCAGGTATGGTTGTGTTGCCAAAATAACTACTGATAGAGGAGAATTGGATGCTGATGAGGCTCACCATTTCTTTGCTCAATTGGGAATCCGTCTATCTCTTACATCAGCCTACAACCCTAAAATACCATGCTCTTTCTTAAAACCCTTTGCTACCTGTAATGAAAGAGACCTAACTGTCCTAACTAAGAGGAAGGAGAGAGAGAAGGACTACAGAAGAAGAGGAAGAGGAGAGAGAAAGGCAAGAAAAAGAGAGAGAAAGAGGGAGAAAGGAAGAAGAAGAGGAAGAAGAAAAAGTAGAAGCCATGGAAGCTTGAGAAGGTGAAAAGAGAGTTTCTTGATAATTTTTGTCATGCCTCAAAATACCCTCTTACACCTTATATACAATCAGTGTGACTGGTATGTTCCCATGCCATGTTCCCGTGATCCCCGTTCATTACAAACCATCCCATCTCATAAAATATTTGTCCTAAAAAACAAGGGATGTATTCATGGACTGTAAGGGTATGCCGTAGGAAATTAGCCATAACTTTGTGTGGAAAACTCCGAATGGGACAGTTGAGGTGTCGTTACGGAGCCCATGAGATGTACTTTCAGCCTAGGTGGGTGGGGCGGGGCTGCAATCAGGTCAGGACCAAAATTGTTACAAAATAAAGGGCTGTCCAGGATTTACTAGTGTGCTGTCCCAGATGGTATGGCTAGAGAAAAACAACCATAACTTCCACTAGGGAACTCTGGTCAGGGCAAGTAAGGTGTTGGCACAATGTCAAAGAGTTTATTGTTCATAATATAAATCATGGGATTCTTATGAAAACAGAAGAACTTTACTAGGATTTATATGAGGAATTTGCATACATAATTGAGTCATTGTAATCCAAGAACCAACTTAGTTACATAAGCTCTTTTGTATTTAGCATACAATTTTCAGTTGTACCATGTATATTGATTTAAAAAAAATAAGTCTATGGGAACCTACAACTTGGTCAGCTGGAAGAAATTGACAGTCTGCAGGATAAATCACATTGATTCAAGTGGAAAATATGGTCAGAAATCATGAAAAATGCCAAAAGTCCATTAGGTTCATGGGGGGCCTGAAGTAATGAACCAAAGTGACCTAAGTAGGTCAAAAAGTAAAATGGAGCTGAGGAGGATGTGGCCCGCATTTTTCGGCGCAAAATGCGGGCCTGCACAACATGCAGCATCTGGAGAAAACTGGGAGCTATGGTGCATGCTTTGAAGCATGCAAACTGAAGATAAACTACAGCTAAACATGAAGATACAAACAAGGAAGGTGATAGCTCCTCTTACCCGTCTATTTGGTCTGACAAAAATGCATGGTATGACAATCTATAAAAGGGAAGAAATCTGAGAGAAAAGTATTCAGCCTACTCTTATGTACGTCTTCTCTCATTTTATTTACCTCATTCATGGTCCAATGAAGCCCGACTTGTACCCAAGTATTTGAGTGACTTGGGGCAAGCAAAGGGGGAGGATTTGGAAGGTGTATGGCCTGTTATGGGTTGAAAAAACCAGTCATAAATAGGGCAACCCACTGTTCTTTTCCATTTTGATGAACAAACAAGTGATTCATGTGATTGAAATAGAAGAAATTGACCTCTTAACATCAGGGCTTTACCCATTAATGATTAGAGGAGCTTATTCATGAGTTTATGTACACTTTTTGAGCTTGATTATGGGCTGGAATTTTTTGTTTTAAAACACAGCTAAAATTAAAATTATGCTCCATCAATGCATTTCATGTATTATTGGTCCATGTCTTGAATGTACTTGAGTCTACCATCAAAAAACTAGTTTCTTGGAGTTGTAATCCGTCTATGTACATGAGTTAAAATCCATTTGAACTTGCATTTGGATTAAAAATTTGAGAATATCCTTTTATGTAATGGCTTATTTTTCCAAATGCATTTGATGTAATCAAGATAGTGACATTCATTCCATTCATATATGCTAAATACACAAAAAAAGCTTGATATCTTCTTCTTCAACCAAGTCATTTCTAAAACCCGAATCTTGTCAAACTCCATTCTTTTTCCATTCTCCAAACCTTGAATCCCATACTCTTCTTCTACTCTAAGCCTTAGTGGTAGACCTTCAACCCCTTACACGACGACAATGGAGCCCTCGAGGTGTACTTTCAGCCCATGTATGGAGGATGGGGCTAAAAATGGACTAGGACCAAAATAAGTACAAAATAGGTGGCTGTCTAGATGCAGACTGCAGCCCAAAACAGATGTCATGGTTAAGTTCTAGCGAATATGGCCTCCTTGAGGTGTGGAAATTCATCCAATATAGATACTGGGCGCCAAGTGGCTTCCTCTATTGGTAGGCCTTGACATTTGATCAGGTATTCATATATGGAACAGTTGCGGAGTTGCTTTTCACGTTGCCCAATGACCGCTTCAGGAATGTACTGAATAAGGCCCTCCTCATCTATGGGTGGTAGCTCCTCTACATAATCTTTGGGAGTGCGAATGAAAGGTTTCAATTGGCTCACATCGAAGACATCATGGATCTTAGTAGTGGGAGGGAGTTGGAGATGGTAAGTCAAGTCCCCAACCTTCTTAATGAATTTGTAGAGCCCATAGTAACGATATGCCAACTTGTTGCAAGGATCGTCCTTTAGTGTGGCCTAACAGGACTTGGGGACCTTGAGGAGTACCAATTCACCCTCTTGAAAGTCAAGGGGCCTTCTTTTTGCATCAGCATGGATCTTCATGTGCTCTTGAGCCCCTTTGAGGTTTACCTTGCATTGTTGAAGTAAAGCTTGCATGCGGCCCAACTCTTCTTTTCCAAGGGGATTGAGCTTTTCATTGAAGATCATGGTAGGAAGGGGCACCCGATAACCATACAATGCTTCGAAGGGAGAGACTCCAATGCTCGAATGAGTGGAGTTGTTGTAAGAAAATTCAGCCAAGTGCACTCATACGTCCCAAGAATTCTGCACATCATGACAAAAATGTCACAAATAAGTTTCAAGCCACTTATTGACTCTCTCGGTCTGCCCATCTATTTGGGGATGATAGGCTGTGGATGGTAGCCAATTTGGTCCCCATGGAGCTGAAAATTGTCTACCAAAATTGACTCATAAATTTGGTGTCCCGATCATGTACTATGACTTGGGGTAAGCCATGCAACTTAAAAACATGCTCCATAAACTGAGTGGCAACTTGAGATGCTATAAACTGGGATTTTGTAGGGATGAAATGGGCTGCTTTAGTGAGTCGGTCAACTACCACATATATGCTATCCCAACCCTTCTTGGTTGTAGGTAAACGAGTGATGAAATCCATGGTAATGTGGGTCCATTTTCCTTCGAGGATAGGTAAAGGCTGCAACAATCCACCCGGTTTAAGAGTGCTATCTTTATTTTGTTGGCGAGGCACACATCTAGACACAAAGTCTTTAAGATCCCACCATAGGCCTTTCCAATGGACGCTTTTCAAAACTCGGTCATATGTTTTGAAGACTCCTAAGTGGCCAGCAATCGGTGAAGAATGCATCTCTTCAAGGATCCTTTGGGTGAAGGGAGAGGCATGGGGAATCACAATATGGCCATGGATCCAAATGAGACCATTGTGGAGCTGATGTTGGGAATTGTCATCCATGACACCTTGCTGTAATTTTTGGAAAAGAGGGCTGAATTCAGCATCAAGCAAGTATGCCTCTTGGAGCTCTTCAATCCAATCATGGTGGAGTTCAATGATGGATGAAACCTTGCATGCCCACAAGCGAGAGAGTGCATCAGCCACTACATTGTCCTTGCCACGGGTGTTGGTAATCTCAAAGTCATAGTTTTGTAGGGTAGCCACCCATCTACATTGTTTGGGAGTGAGGCGGGGCTGAGTCAAGAAGTATTTGAGCACACGGTGGTCACTTTTCACCTTAAATCTACTGCCATACAAGTAGTGATGCCACTTTTTTATAGCATGAATGACTGCCAACATCTCCTGATCATAGACATGCAACTCTCTCTCTTTATCATCCAATTTTTGGCTCTCAAATGCTATTACCCCATGTTCTTGCAGCAAGACTGCACCAATACCCCGTCCACTAGCATCACACTCGATGGTAAAATCCTTTGAAAAGTCAGGGCATACGAGGATGGGGGCTGAAATGAGCAAGTCTTTCAGCTGCTGAGAACTACGGTCAGCCAATTCATCTCATAGGAAAGCCTCTTTTTTCAGCTTGTTTGTTAATGGGGCTACAATTGTGGCATAATGGCGAATAAATCTCCGATAAAAAGAGAGGCCAAGAAAACCATGCAAGGAGGTAGTGGTAGTGGGGGTGGGCCACTCCCGGACACATTGCACTTTCTTAGGATCAGCTTGGATGCCTTTTCCACTAACAATGTGTCCTAAGTACTCAACCTCTGTTTGCATGAAGACACACTTGCTTTCTTTGGCAAATAGCCGATGCTCTCTCAGTACATCAAAAATTTTCTTGGAACACAATATCAGTGAGTTTGGGAATCTCCAATTCCCATTTTTTGAATACTAAAAATGTGGCACCCGGATAACATGCCCATAAGTTTCTCAAAACTGTATGATGTGACCTATCATTGGAAAGCACTTGAAAAATGGAATCTATTGAGCTATAGAGCGCTCGATTTGGAGTTATAGTGTTCAAGTTATGAGAAATCCAAAGATTTGATCACATGTCCCAAACTTATGGGAAATTCCCATATTCTCCAATATGGTGTTCTGACATGCTTCAGATGCTCATGCAATGACTTGCTGTAAATGAGTATATCATCAAAGAATACCAACACAAACTAGAAAAGCCATGGCTGCAATATTTTGTTCATTAAGCTCTGAAATGTGGCGGGTGATTTAATGAGCCCAAATGGCATGACAAGGAAATGGTACAAGCCACGGTCAGTCCGAAAGGCTGTTTTGAGTTCATCACCCACCCTCATTCTGATTTGTTGGTAATCGGATCGCAAATCAATCTTGGTGAAGTAGCATGCTCCCTTGAGTTCATCAAGCAAGTCATCAATTCGAGGTATGGGGTATCTATTTTTGACGGTGATCTTATTGAGATCACGGTAGTCAATGCACAACCGGAAAGATCCGTCCTTTTTCTTAACCAATAGAACCGGGGAGGCATAAGGGGAAGATCTAGGCTCTATCAATCCCATCTCAATGAGTTCCTTGACTTGCTTTGCTACTTCCTCTCTTTCACATTTAGAGAGTCGATATGGGGGTTTATTGATGGGCTTGGCATGGGGCTCCAAGTCAATCGGGTGATCCACCAATCTCTGAGGGGGAACGGTAGTGGGGGGCTGAAATAGGTCCTCATATTCAGCCAAAAGCACTTTTAGTGCTGCATTTTACTTCCCCAAGGTGTGTTGGTCATCATTATCCTTATGCAAATGCAAGACAACGATTTGGGAGCGTTTCTTGAATTCTTTTTTGAGTTGTCTTGCTGTTATAAGCTGAAAATCTGCATTTTCTTTGATTCCCTCCAAGTGTACAAGCTGCCCATGCATTATAAACTCCATATACAACTGAGAGAAGTCCATAGAGTTTTTTCCCAATTGCTAAAGCCAATCACATCCCAAAACAACATCCATGGGGCCCATATCAAGGGTAATTAAGTCTACCTTTGCATTGTAATTTTCAACCAGCATGAGAGACACTTGTGTGCATACATGGGAGCTCACTTCCTCATTTCCATTAGCCACTTGAACCCAAAGAGGTTGCTGTAATTCAATGGGAACACATGTCAAATGGCCAAGAGTCGATTTATTCACAAAACTGTGCGTGCTGCCACTATCTACGATGATGTATACACTCTTGCCATCAATGTTACCATGCACTCGTAGGGTGTTCGAGCTCCTAGAGCCAGTCCATGCATCCATGGAGATCGAGCAAGCTGATATAGTGGTGAATGAGGGGTGCCAAGGGTCATTCCCAAGCATGTCATCAATGGGACAGCCACCGGGGTCAAAAGGGAACCCGTCCGGTGAGTCATAAAACTGATCGGTATCAATATCCTCCTCATATTCAGCATTTTCAGTAAGTGTCATCATTAGAGAGTTGTCATGCAAGTCCTCTTCTAACTTGTCACTATCTTCTAGCACATACATGCTATTAAACTTGACAATGGCGTTCTTAAAGGGGCATTTGGATGCGTGATCAGTCATGTACTTATCCCTGCATTTAAAGCACAAGCCTTTGGCTTTTCTACCCTTGACCACTTCAAGAGGAATGAATTTTTGACCGTTAGGGCTGAAGCCATTCCTTGTCTTATTTTCAGCATACTTTGGGTCACTTTTGGAGGGCGATGCTATCCCAAAACTGCCATATTTCCTTTCAGCATTAAAAGTGAGGGAATTTTGGGGATGCCATTTGCTGCATTGTTGCTGCAATAATTATTAGAATATGGGGGTTGCCTAATAGGGTATCTTTGTTGTCCTGCAATGGGCTGCATGCCCTCATTGCGGCAGTATTTTTGACCATAGCGTTCGGTCAAATCTATGGCTGCAAATAGGGTGGCTGGCTTTTGAGCCATTACATCAGCTGAGAGATGTGCATCTAGCCCATAAATGTATTTATGCAATTTGGCCTCATCACTGACTACCTCAACATACATGGATAGGTTCATAAATTGATTGGTGTACTCCCTCTTGATGAGATTTTGCTGATCAAACTGATACCATTGCCTAGCCAAGCATTCTTTTTCCACCGGGGAGACAAAAAATTGGATTAAATGCATCTTGAACTCTTCCGAATCATGAAACTGCTGATTTTCTCTTTGAATGAATCTCTACCATGTGTGGGCAAAACCTTCTAAATGAAGGGAGGCAAAAATTATCTTTGCTTCATTGGTATGGGGGTAGATGAGAAAATAGGCTTCCAAATTAGAGGTCCATTCCTCTAGTTCAGCTGGGGATGAGGACTTCCCATTGAATTTAGTAAACACAATCTTGTCACGCAACTCATTTGGGCCTTGCTGCCCATGAATGCCATGTGCTACATACTGCCCATACATGCCTTGCTGTCCAATCCCCGGCTGTCCAAAATTTCCATGGGGGCCATGCTGCCCTTGCTGTCCAAAATGTCCATGTTTCCCATTACCATATGCATGTTGCCATGTGCATGTTGCCCATTTCCATATGCATGTTGCCCATTGCCATGTGCATGCTGCCCATTGCCATATGCATGCTGCCCATGAACTCCGTGCATTCCATACTGCCCAAGATTTGCATTGGAGCCATTCCCTTGAGTGTGCAAGTAGCTTCCGTTACAGGGGAGTTGGGGTCCAAGGATGGGCTTGAAGGATTCGTATAACGGGGGAGGGAAGGAGGGATTCATCATGTTGAGTGGAGGGCTCATCCATCTCATAAGTGCTATGGGGAATGCCATGGGTACCATCGAGACCTTGTGGGCTACGCCCGGTCTCCAATGGGGGGGGAGGCGGTTAGCCTCACGGGGAGGGACATACTCCTTGGGTCAATCCGAGGGGGGCAATGGCAGGGATGAGGGCACCCATGCGCTCTATGAGTAATTCCATTTTGGCCATCATCTCGGAATGACCGTGATCTTGGCGGGCTTCTATCTCCCTATGGCATTGCTCCATCTCTTGATGTCGTTCAGCATGATGGGTCTCATGTTGGCATAAGGTTTGGTTGAGTAGAGATAAGCAGTCTATCTCGGGGGCACCCTCTTCAAACATGTCTTCACAATCCTCCTGGGTTGAGCTAGGATCGTTCATTGAGGCACGGGAGTGTTG
Source organism: Lygodium microphyllum (assembly GCF_053477565.2). NCBI lineage: Eukaryota > Viridiplantae > Streptophyta > Polypodiopsida > Schizaeales > Lygodiaceae > Lygodium > Lygodium microphyllum. Next base: position 2,946,495 of record NC_141145.1, read on the forward strand.
AGATATCGAGCTCCACTTGTGATACGCCAGGGTGACCGTTGTGTATTTATGTCACCAACTTGTCAGTTGCAGACGCAGTTGGTACACCGCCCATGAATAATAGCTACATGATAGCTATCCTTATCTACTCTAGTTCGTGGCTCAGTTAGTATGCCGCCTTAGTTAGTTGAGTTTGGTTTGAGACCCATATATAGGGTTCTTCTATTTCTTTATACTAGAGTTCTTTTTGGCTTACACAACTAAGAAGAGGAAAACTGTTTTCAGCCTCCACCTCTGTGTGTATTCCCCCATTGTGCAAGCAAGAAAGCTACAAGTGAGACTCCTTCCTTCTCTTCCACAATCTTGACATGGTATCAGAGCCTTGTTTGTGGTAAGGAGCTCAAGAAAGCAAGCCAAGCTCACGGTGTTCTGGTAAGAGGAGGAGTGTTGCTTTCATTTTCTGTTTTGGGAGCAGATCTCTGCAGGTAGCACAGCCGGAAATTGCAAGAGTGCATTGTCTCAGGTTGAGACGCCCTTCGCGGTGAAGCAAGAGGGCAGTATATGCTGCGGGAATGGGCTTTAGCCCTCGGCGACCTTGTTTTTTTTATTTGAGGCCATTTCGGGGCCTATTTTGGAGGCGGAAGTTTTCTGCACGCACTCAGGAAAAGGCCCAGTTTTATGCTGTGCAGCCACTGTTCTACAGGTCGGTGAAAAGTTACTGTAGAAATTGCATCGTATGCTTGTGCGCAGAGACATTGGGAGTTACAGAATCATCCCTGTTGCTTGTTGATGCAAAATCGTCACTAGGAAGTGACTGTGTGGTCAAATACCACTTTCGCCAGTTTGCAGATTTTCCCTTGTGAGGGTGAAGCTGTGTTTTTTGCAGTGACAGAATTTTTTGCAGTGTTCTGTAATGGCATCTGATTCTCTTTCACAGATTGTCACTGAAAAGCTTGACAAGAACAACTTCCAAGCATGGAAGTTTAGAATGACGAATTTCCTTATGGGAAAAGGATATTGGGAATTTGTTGCAAGAAATGAAGAAGAACCAGTTCTTCTTGATGTTCCCAATCAACAGCAAATGCAGGCATTTAAAGCATGGCATGAGAGAGCCAGGAAAGTTATGTATTGGATGTCTATCAGCATTTCAAACTCTATGATTGTGCATATTCAGGATGCAAGTACGCCAAAGGAGGCATGGGACACTTTGTCAAAAATGTATAGCACAAATACGCAAGCCAGGAAAATGCAGCTCAAGCAAGAGTTGCATAATGTGCAAAGAGAAAGTATGAGCATCAATGACTACCACATGAAGGTGAAGAAGATTGCAGATGCACTTGCTTCCATTGGGTCACCAGTGGAAGATGATGATTTAGTCTCAGTGACCTTGAATGGTCTAGGAAAGGATTATGCACAGTTCCGAACATCCATTTCTGTCCGTGAAAGATTTCCTCATTTTGAGGAGTTGATTGCTCTTCTAATTTCTGAGGAGCAGAGAAATGGTGATGCATATTCTTCAGGAGGAACTTCAAAAGAAGCTGTCTTCTACTCAAATGCTGGAAGAGGTAGAGGCAGAGGTAGAGGAGGCCGATATGGAGGCCGTGGTAGAAATCAGAATATGCAGCAAACTCAAGAAAACCAGTCCTATGGAGGAGGACTGGTAAATCTAGAGGCAGGGGGAGCCAAACAGGTCGTGGTGGATGGCAAAGAGGCCAAAATGCAAACAGTAATGTTGAATGCTACTACTGTGGTAAAATGGGTCATATGGCTAAAGACTGCTATAAAAAGCAGAATGACATCATGAATGGAAAACTGCAACAAGGGAATTATGCATCTTCTAGTAGACAGGGTGATGACAGAAATGAGCACTTGTTTATGGTGCAGCACATGAACAATTCTGTGACAAGTGCAGAAGAAAGCAATGATGTATGGTATGTTGACTCAGGTGCATCAAACCACATGACAAGTCATGCAGAATGGATGGAGGATGCAAGAAAAATGGAAAAACCAAGATTTGTGGCGACTGGTGATGATACTGCACATCCTATTGTGCAGATTGGAAAAATTCCTTTGTCTATGCAGGATGGGAAAAAGAAATACCTGTCCAATGTATTTCATGTCCCGAATATCACCAAGAATCTGGTTTCTGTTGGTCAAATGGTTGAGCAGGGCTTGCACGTCAGATTTAATCCTCATGGATGCTTTGTTGAGGATATGAAAAATAAAGGTCGCTTGATAGCAAAAGGAAAGAAGAAGGGCAAAATGTTTACATTGGATGCAGACATGTCTGAATTGAGTGTAGCAATGTTTGCACATGGGACCGGTGTAGTTGCAGATATTGATATCTGGCATAAACGCATTGGTCATGTTAATGTACAACAACTTAAATCAATGCAGGCCCAAAATATTGTTGCAGGTTTGCCTAAATTCAAGGTTGCAGAAATGCATAAGGTATGTGAAGCCTGTCAGTTTGGAAAATAGGCAAGGAAACCATTTCCTAGACATGTTTAAGAGAGTGAGAAGCCATTGGAATTAATCCACTCTGATGTGTGGACTACTAAAGCTGGATCTCTTGGAGGCTGTCATTATTTTGTCACTTTTATTGATGACTATAGCAGAAAAGTTTGGGTGTATTTTATGAAAAAGAAAAGTGAAGTTTTTGGGCATTTCAAAACCCTTAAAGCTATGGTTGAAAAAGAAACAGGCCTGCAAATAAAATGCCTAAGGTTAGATGGAGGGGGAGAGTACCTCTCAAATGAGTTTGCAAGGTTCCTACAGGAGCATGGCATAAAGTAGCAATATTCATGCAGTCATACCCCACAACAAAATGGAATTGCAGAAAGGAAAAACAGGCATATTGGAGAGGTATCTCGTGCCATGCTCAATGAAAAAGACTTGCCAGATTTTTATTGGGCTGAAGCAGATGCTACAACAGTCTACATAATGAATAGGACTCCCACTGCAGCAATACATGGAATGACTCCAGAGGAGAGGTATACTGGTAGGAAACCAGATATTTCTCATTTGAAAATTTTTGGTTGCATTGCCTATGTACATGTGCTAGATGAGTTGAGATCCAAGTTGGATCCAAAAGCTGAGAAGTGCATCTTTATTGGTTACTCTCTGCAACAAAAAGGGTATAGATGCTATAACCCTTCTACTCGTAAGTTTATAGTGAGCAGAGATGTTATTTTTGATGAGATGAGTAGCTGGTATAAACCAGTAAATGTGATTGATGATGTAGATGCACAAAATGGTAATGTTGCACAGAATTCACAGCAGCAGTCACAAAATATTAGTGGACCTGGAGCGTCCTCTAGCAGTGGTTCACATTCTTTGCCATGGACAGGCAGATTGAGATCAGGAGAATCTTCTCAAAGTAATGCAGATAGTGGTATGCAAGTATCACGAAAAGGAAAAGAGAAGGTTGATCAGCCCATGTTTGATGTGAATGCAGGTCACTCTTATGTGGATGGTGAATCCAGTGGCTCAGAACAGAGCATTGATGATGAGTTGGGTATTTCTTCTATTGTTACACCTGGAGTAAGGAAGACCAGGGATGTTTTGAGAGCACCTGGGAGTGAACCTACTTTGCGCAGGTCTACGAGAGCTAGGTATCCTGTGGATAGGCTGAAATATGATGGATTTACAGCCATTTACGATGCATATATGGTCAAAGTGATACAGGAACCAGAACCCACTGCTTTTGAGCAAGCCATGGGAAAAGAAAAATGGGAGAAAGCCATGGATGAAGAAATGGATGCCTTGGAAGCAAATGCTACATGGGAATTGGTACCTTTGCCTAAAGGTAAAAATGCAATTGGCTGTAAGTGCGTTTATAAGGTGAAGCACAATGCAGATGGTTCTGTGAACAGATACAAGGCAAGATTAGTAGTCAAGGGGTATGCACAAACATATGGCATTGACTATGAAGAAACATTCAATCCGGTTGCAAGGATGGCAACCGTAAGAGCAGTCATTGCTATGGCTGCATCAAAGGGATGGTCTTTACATCAGATGGATGCAAAGAATGCCTTCTTACATGGTGATTTGCAAGAAGAGGTCTATATGGAGCAACCACTAGGCTATGTGCATGTTGTTCATCCTGAGTTTGTTTGCAGGTTGAAGAAAGCCTTGTATGGCTTGAAGCAAGCACCTAGAGCATGGTCTGACAAGATAGGACAGTATCTTGTCACTATTGGCTTTCAGATTTCCAAGGCAGATTTCTCACTTTATGTGAGAAAAACAGAGAAAGATATTATGCTACTTGTCATTTATGTTGATGATTTGATTGTCACAGGTGACAGTGATGAAGATATCCTTCATGTGAAAATGCTATTGAAGCAGAAGTTTGAAATGAAGGATTTGGGAGAGCTGCATTATTTCTTGGGTATTGAGGTGATTAGATCACCAAGTGGGATACAGCTCTTGCAGAGGCAGTATGGATTGGACATGCTGTCCAAATATGGGATGATAGGCTGTAAGCCTATTTCAGTTCCTTTGGAGCAGAATGTGAAGCTGAGCACAGATGCAGGTGAGCTTCTAGAAGACCCTACTATGTACAGACGCATAGTAGGAAGTTTGATTTATATGACTATTACCAGGCTAGATTGGAGCTATGCTATTGGATTGGTAAGTCAGTTTATGCAGGCTCCAAGGAAACCACATTTGGATGCGGCTAGACGCATACTCAAGTATGTGAAGTCCACATTGCAGTATGGACTATTTTATGAGACTGGGGTTCAGATACAGTTGCATGGATACACTGATGCTGATTGGGCTGGTAGTATTTCTGATAGACGATCTACCAGTGGATATGTGTTCTCTTTTGGGAGTGCTACAGTCACTTGGAGCAGCAAGAAACAGCCTACAGTTTCCTTGTCGAGCACAGAGGCTGAGTACAGGGGTGCAGCAATGGCTGCATGTGAGGTAGCTTGGTTGCATAAGCTACTTTATGATATGCATCAGTCTATAGATGGGCCAGTTGTCATTTACTGTGACAACATGAGTAGTATACACTTGGCAAATAACCCAGTCTATCATGCTAGAACAAAGCACATTGAGGTGCATTATCACTATGTGCGAGAGAGGGTTTTACTAGGTCTTATTGATCTAGTTTATGTCAGCACAGAGGATCAGGTAGCTGACATATTCACGAAGGCATTGGGCACAGAAAAGCTGCGCAAGTTCAGAGACCTGCTTGATGTGTAGGAATTGGGATTGAGCTCGAGGGGGAGTGTTGAGATATCGAGCTCCACTCGTGATACGCCAGGGTGACCGTTGTGTATTTATGTCACCGACTTGTCAGTTGCAGACGCGGTTGGTACACCGCCCATGAATAATAGCTACATGATAGCTATCCTTATCTACTCTAGTTCGTGGCTCAGTTAGTATGCCGCCTTAGTTAGTTGAGTTTGGTTTGAGACCCATATATAGGGTTCTTCTATTTCTTTGTACTAGAGTTCTTTTTGGCTTACACAACTAAGAAGAGGAAAACTGTTTTCAGCCTCCACCTCTGTGTGTATTCCCCCATTGTGCAAGCAAGAAAGCTACAAGTGAGACTCCTTCCTTCTCTCCCACAATCTTGATAGGGAGTCCCTTATTTCACGCTGAAATTCATCCTGGGCCTTTGCTTTACCCTTGTGGCCTGCCATCCCAAGTGCAGTCCACCAGACCCCTTGTTACAAAAATGACGATATCTTAAGCTAGGGAACTCCGATTGCCAAACCTTTTGATTCAAATGAAAGCTCTCAATCCCCTCTACAAGGCTATGCAAAAATATCTTTGACAGTAAATGATCAGGGCTTTTCTGTAATCACTTTTTGTGGGTTGGCTGTGTAGCACTCCTGCCTGTCCCACAGTACCTCTGGGCACAAAACTGAGTGTATCTCCCAAAGCATAGGGCAGAATGGGGAGGTTTTTAGTTCAAATTGAAGGGGAAGATGCCCTATTCAAATCAAGCTATCAAGCCCACACTCAGTCACAAAGAAGGCTTTTCTATAATCAACTTTTACGGGCTGACTGTGTAGGACTGCTGCTTGTCCCACAGTACCTCTGAGCACAAAACTGAGTGTATCTCCCAAACTGTAAGGCGGAATGGGGATGTTTTTAGTTCAAATCAAAGGGGAAGATGCCCTCTTCAAATCAGTCTATAGATCCCATAATCAATCACACAATAAGGCTTTGCTTTAATCAACTTTTTCGGGCTGACTGTGTAGGACTGGCTATCTGCAATACCCTTCAAAGACTCCCTCAAGGAGCATGCCTTATGCCAATGGTGAGGGTCTTATCCAAGATATCTAGGGCCTCAACAATGGTCAACACTAGCTATCTGCAATACCCTTCAAAGACTCCCTCAAGTAGCATGCCTTATCCCAATGGTGAGGGTCTTATCCCAGACATCAAGGAGCATGCCTTATCCCAATGGTGAGGGTCTTATCCTAAACATCCAGGGCCTCAATAGTGGCTCTCAATGCCACATAAAGCCATACATCCTTTGCATCCATAGGTCATTGCTAAGACCATTTCCATAATTACATACCCTGCCCTTCTTGCATTGCATCCACCATACATTACCAAGTGGTTCGTGACATTAGCAATGCATGTAGGGGCTTATAGACTCAAATGATCAGGGTTCAGGATATTCCATCAAATGTACCTGCACCTGCAATAATTTTTTGGGATTCGGATCACCGAGAGGTGGGCAAAGTTCCCCCCAGGCTGGGTTCTGCACCCCTTCAGGATCTTTGATGGCAAGGGTGGTCACCCCTCTTTTGTCTTGCCACCTCGCCTGGCATTGCGCTTTTTCTCACCCGAAATATACATGGCAGACATTTATTAATTAAACACCTAGCATGAGATGCATTTCAAGAATCATAATTTTGGGCTTTTCATGAAGTGCATGGAATTGGAATGGGGAATAGGGATAGAGAGCTTACCAGCAGTGACTCATTGCCTACTCACCCTTATATAATAGATTTTTTTTATCACTTCTTGGCTCAGCCAATTCACAAGAAGCCAAACGGGTTATGGGTAAGCAAAAATATAATCACAATGAAGCTTCAGCATGAGTAAAATCCATTTCAATGCCATAAGATCAAAAGGAAATGACTGGGATTAATATTCAACATGCATTCAATGTCTTGGACTCCTATTATCTACTTGGACTCATACATTCTCTCAAACAAGTGGATGGGATTCAATAAGAGGCTTAAATGGAGAGAATGAGAGCCAAGAATCGGTTATCTTGAGTCTTTTGGAGAAGAAGGCAGCCACTAATGCCACCTCAGTCCTTCATGAGAGCTCCACTTTGATCCCGCATGCTCCATAGCTCCAAAATGGTTGTGCTCTATCAAGAAAGGGTGAAGTCAAGGTAGGATGGCTCAAGACCTTCCCATGAAGAGTTCTTGCTGAAATTGAAGTTCTACTCCATAGCCATGGCTGCCCACAAGTGTATGCCTTCAAATCTTGCTTGTAATCTTCTTCCCGTGCTTCTTGAAGGCTGAAATCTTGAGCTAGGCTTGAAGAGTGACTCCTGAGGACCAAGAAAAGACCAAAATCTTCAAGATTTCTGAGCTTGATGCCAAGATTCCATGGCTGCCATGGGCTACACCAGACCGGGGTTTCTTGAAGTGAAATGGGGAGTCCAAGAGCTGAGGAAGATGCATCTAATGCTGCCTAAGAAGGTTGCCAAGAGCCAGGAGTGAGGTCAGGAAGGAGAGGAGAGCTGGGGGGTTGTCCACAGCAGGCCAAGAAGCAGCCCGTTTTTTGTGCCGCAATTTTTGAGGCTGCTCCTGGGGCTACAGGCCAAGGTAGATCAAGCTTATTGCTGCTCTATATGCTGCCCCAGTTGAAGGGAAGGCATTAGGGCCAGCCATTCTTGCTCAGGAAGAGGGGGGAAGCAAGATTTCTGAGGTTCTTGGGTTGGAGCTTCCATGGCAGCTTGGGGAAAGGAGGAGAGAGAAGGTCTTCTTGAAAAGTAACTGAGTTTTTGGCCTTCTCTAACTGTGCTACCCTCCTTTTTGCCCAAAACCCTAAAAAAACTTGCATGAAAATTGTGATGACCTATCAAATTAGTCTGCTCGCCTCCAGATTTTTCCATGGTTCTTGGGAAAGCTCCAAGAAAGGCTGCCATAGTCTTCAAGAGGGCTGACAGCCTACCTGAGTACTCCTGTGTACCTATGAAAGAGATGTAATTGGAGTTTTCTAACTGTGGGAAACTGTGAGAGCCCTATATCTATGGGAAAAGAGAAGGATCAAGGACAAAGCTTTGATACCACTTGTAATGAAAGAGACCTAACTGTCCTAACTAAGGGAAAGGAGAGAGAGAAGGACTGCAGAAGAAGAGGGAGAGGAGAGAGAAATGCAAGAAGAAGAGAGAGAAAGAGGGAGAAAGGAAGAAGAAGAAGAAGCCATGGAATCTTGAGAAGGTGAAAAGAGAGTTTCTTGATAATTTTTGTCATGCCTCAAAATACCCTCTTACACCTTATATAGCGTTAGTGTGACTAGTATGTTTCCATGCCATGTTCCCGTGATCCTCATTCATTACACTACTAATCTAGCCTTGTATGCCGGCTTGGGGTATCCAGGGGTACTTTTCAGCTTGTACACACACTTGCATGGCAGAGCCTTCTTGCCAGTAGTAGGCAAGGAAACCAAATCCCAAGTCATATTCTTATCCAAGTAGTCTATCTCAAACTGCATAGCCCTCTCCTAGGAGTAACTGTCACCCCTATGCATAGCCTCATCATAGGTAAGAGGCTCTCCTGCATTTGTAACTAAGACATAGTGCATGCAGGGCTCAAATATGTTGTAACTAAGACATAGTGCATGCAGGGCTCAAATATGTCAAGTGGGCATCTATCTATCGTAGAACACTGCATTGCAAGCTTTATTGCATGCCCAACATTCTATCCAACACCTTGGCCATGAGCATCTGCTTGGCTCCTCTTGAAATATAACCCTACATATCTCCACAACTCTCTCAAGCTGTCTGTGAATCTTTTCTTCATGGAAGACTACATCATGGCTGTGGATGACTTTCCGTGCCTGTGGATCCCATAGATGGTAACCCATCTCTCCTCATCTTCATGACCAAGGAATATGTGTTTAAAACTTTGAGGATCTAGCTTGTTACACTTGCCCTTGGGCACATGATAGAATGTCTCACATCCAAAAGACATGCAAATGAGCATAAGAGGGAGGCTTTCCAATCCATACCTCCTCTGCAACCTAAAAATCAATGCCACTACAAGGCAATCTATTAATGATCTGCATGGCAATTGTAACTACCTAAACCCAAAAGTGCTAGGGTAGGCCAACATGGCTAAGCATACTACGAACCCTTTCCTGGATGGTCCTATTCATCCACTCAACCATACCATTCTAGGGAGGGGTGTAAGGGGGTGGTCAAGTGATGCTTTATAACCCTCTCATCACGTAATTGCTCAAAAGGATGTGATACATATTCATCCCCATTATCTATCCTAAGGCATTTCAGCCTATTCCTAGACTGGTTTTCTACCAATGCAAGCCATCTCTAAAAAACTGCCAAGACATTGGGCTTCTACTTTATGGGATAAGCCCATATCTTACGTGAAAATTCATCTATGAAAGTAACAAAATATTTCTCACCACCCATAGTCTGACAGGGCATAGACCCACAAACATCATAATGAACCAAAGCCAAGGGCTCACTCATGCATGACATACGAGACTTCTTATGCGTAGAATTAGTATGTGTGCCATAAAGACAATGATCACAAGAATCAAAATGAGAATAGTCAAGGAGTGGTAAGTACTGCAAAGCAGAAAGCATTTTCATTCCCTTAACGAACATGTGCCCCAAACGAGCATGCCAAAGAGATACATGAGGTAAAGACCCCATAAACAAAGCATGATCAACTGTAGATCTAGAAACAACTAAGTGGTAGAGGTTGCTAGCCTTGGCACCTCTCACAAGCACAACCATGTAGAGTCTCCAAAAGATACATGATATCCTGTGCCATCAAGTTGTCCAACGGACATGAGACTACATGTCAATGTAGGTACATGACATACATCGTGCATAACAAGACTTCTATAAGAAGGATATTGCAACCTAACATCACCAATGCCAACAATATCAAGAGACCTATCATCACCCAAGTGTAGAGAACCCGAAATAGAATGGTATGAATGAAACCACTCTCGGCAAGGTGTCACTTGAAAGGATGCACCTGAGTCCAAGAGCCAATACTGAACATACATAAAGTGTATCTTTGTCATCTGTGAAGCACTAGATGAAGCTTGTACAATGATATAATCCCCATCAAAATCCTCGGGCTGCATAACATTGAGCTCTTCAATCTTAACACTTGACTTAGTGTACTATGATACAATCAAAAGACTTATCTTACACTTTCTCTTTTCCCTTCTCTGTGCACCTTTCATTGCATAGTTCATGACACTTTGGCCTTTCTTTCCACAATGATGACATGTCAAATTGGCATTTCTACCACAGGATTTTGTGCGTGAATTTCCACAAGACTTGGACCAAGATTTTTGCAAATCCCATCCACAACCACTATCGCGATCATTCTTTTCATTTCCATCATTTCTACCTCTAATGGTCAAAGCATGAGACACACATGAGGCATCCAAAATCTTATGATTTATTTTTTTCTACAGAAGAGAGCTCTCAACAATAGATAGCTTTAGAGCAGTGGCAAAAGCACATAAGGTAGTGCGGAATACATCCCAAGACTCATTAAGAGTTCCAAGAAAGAACAATAGAGTGATATCCTCTTTGATATAAATTCCCTACGAACAGAAGTTCTTAAGAATAGCATGAAATTAGTGTAGATGAGCTGACATGGTCACATTCTCTTTCATGCGGAGATCCATAAGCTATTTCAGCTAATACATTTGACTTGCAGGACTTTGCTTGTCACACCAATCCCTGCCAAACTTGGCTCTTCCAATAGGTATAATTCATACAATCAAGCTTATTGATGTTGAAGATAACACTGTGAGTGGAAGAAGATGCCATATTGGAAGCTAAAACAGTGCAGATAGTTCAAAATTGCTTGCTGTAAACTGTAGAAAGTGAGAAAAAACCACCAAAACCAAGGAAGAATGGCAAGAAACGAGTATCTAATGATGATGCCCACCAAGTACCATCAAAAGTACATCAAACCAAGATGATTAAGCATGAAAAATACATCATAGTAGTCTGGAGATATATGCTTGCTATAATAATTTGTAGTAGCGTACGATGAGAGCTGACTAAGTTACTATACAACATCGAAACTTCTATAACAACACGTATCGAATCATTCAAGAACATTATCAATCAGCTTGCTGCGTGTTGGTGATGCCATTCCATGAAAGCAATTGGTAGCATAACTTCTTGACATTGTAAAAAGGATTACTTATGATAATATTATTACCATATTATCTAACAAAGTTGGGATCAATTTTGATCAAGCTTGGATATCTCTGATTGAATGTTCACAATGACATAAACAACAATGCATAAGTCAAGAAACAACTATGATCTTACAAGAGGACATAGTCAAAAAAAATCAATCAAGCTTTACTTTCTCGAAGACATTCCTCTCCATGCTTTATACATAGGAGTCATCGTGGTGGTAACTTCTCTCATATCAAGTTTTTTAATAGACATTATTCTTATTGTAATAGAAATTATCACAATACAAATGATTTTCAGGTAAAATAATATGAGGAAGAATATGGTATTACTAATAAACAACATGTTTATCCATAGATTATTCTCCTTATGACTACTACAAAAAGAGTGATTATCAAACCCATCTATATTTCAAGAGGCGTTTTTATTTAGATCATAATAGAGCATATATTGCTACACACGACAACACTATTGAAAAAGCAAATTATGTGAGTTATTATATCTCTTTGGAAAGGATACTTCATGTGTGTGTGATGGATCTCTTTTTATTATTGATTCTAGTGCTACAGGATACATGACATATTAGTCCCAATGGTTACATAATTATCATTCTATTCTTGTCAATAAATTGGTTTATCTTGTTGATGACACAACCTATCAAGTCACATCCTAGATCTACAGAGGAATCTTATTTTAGTTGCAAGGCTTGTGGATCTTGGTCTCTTTGTTGGTTTTGACCATATCAAGTATGGCATTGAGAAAGATGGAAAACCATAGCTGTCGCTCCTCAAAATGGTAAGCTTTTCAAGTTATATTTAAATGAAGATATTACAAATGTTGTTACATCTCCTCGTGATCTTAACAGTAAAATATAGCATCATCGCTTTGTTCATTTTGATTTTTCTAATCTTGTCGATCTTTATCAACATGACCTTGTTCAAGGTATGGAATTCAAAGCTCATTCTCACATGGGTATTTGTGAATATTGTGCACTTAGAAAGCATTTTCAAAAATTGTTTTCAATTTCTACAACAACTCATTCTAAAGATAATCCTATTCACACTAATATTTATTGAAACATCATATTGGGAAATATGGGAATTTCCCATAAGTTTGGGACATGTGGTCAAATATTTAGATTTGTCATAACTTGAACACTATAACTCCAAACCAAGCGCTCTATAGCTCAATAGATTCCATTTTTCAAGTACTTTCCAATGATAGGTCACATCATATGGTTTTGAGAAACTTATGGGCATGTTATCAGGGTGCCACCTTTTTAGTAATCCAAAAATAGGAATTGGGAGATTCCCAAACTCACTAATATTGTGTTTTGACCTTTTTCTCCATCAAAATCTCAATATTAGTATTTCATGACTTTTATTGATGACTTTTTAAGATACACCACTCTTTTTATCTTGAGACACAAATCAGATTCAGTTTTATTATCTTTTAAGAAATATAAAAAAGATGCCAAACTTCGTATTGGTCATCATATCAAGAAACTTCAGAGTGATAATGATGGAGAATATTGATTTTTATTATTATTGTAATAATCAAGGTATTCATCATGAATATATAGTTCCCTGCTCTCCTAAATAGAATGGTGTTACTGAGCGTAAAAACAGGACTATCCTCAATGTTGTGTGATGTATGCTCATTCATTCTAGCTTATCTAAATGTTTCTAGATTGAAGCGGTCTTAACAATAGTATTTGTCCAAAATCATATTTCTATTTCTCCTTGTAAAATAGTGATTACTACTTAGACAGGTGAATCTCCTTCTATTTCATATTTTTGAACCTTTGGATGTATTGCTTATATTTACGTACCCAAAGAGACTCATAGAAAACTTGATTCCATTGGATATTCAAATTTTCCAAGGGGGTACAAGTTTTATGATCCATCCTCAAAGAAGGTTATCATAAGTCATGATGCTATTTTCAATGAGAAACTTATGAGCAACACATGGTCTCATGAGGCCATTGGGAGGACATGGTCATATGGTCATTAGAGGATGTTGATGAAAAGAAGTCATTACTCGTTGCTTTTCCTTTTCTATATGATGATGAACCTCCTACACAAGATAATATTGACTATTCAAATCACGATTCATAACTTGTACCTATTATTGCTAATGATGACCATGGCATTGATCTCTATGTTGATCTTCCAATTGATAATCTCAACTTCCTTCAAGAAGTAAAGAAGGTTTTATCTTTTGCATTTGATATGGTGGATTTTGCAGACATACACTCATGTCTTGGTATTCAAATTTGACGCTATCAAAAAAAGGGTGTTTTAATACTATGTCAAACAAAGTTCATTGACAATATTATTTAGAAGTTTGGTTTGGATTCTGAATATCCTACTAGTACTCATTGTCTTATGAGCTCTACCTAAAACTCTCACTTTCTGCACTAGACAACATCTTAGTTCTCAATGCCTTAAACATTGGACTGTAGCCAAATGGTTTTTGAAGTATTTGAAAGGCATTAAAGGTTTTGGGTTGGTATATCGACGCCAACAAAACTCTAATTCTATGTGTTCACTTCACCTTTTGGGTTATACAGATGTAGATTAGGCAAGCTCTCACTTATCTATGCATTTTATAAGTAGAATTTGTTTCTTTATCAATGGTTGTCATGTTTCTTACACTAGCAAGAAATAACATTGTGTTGTTGTTTCCACTACAAAGGCTGAATATGTAGCTGCATCTTTAGCGGCTCCATCATACCATTTCGATGTGATAACCAAAGTGCCATTAGTCTTGCTAAAGACTATGTTCAACATAACATGTCTAAGCATATTGCAACGCATTATCATTACGTTTAGTATGAAGTAAAGAAAGGAATGATCATGATTGAACATTGTCCAAGTGATCAAATGATTGCATATATATTCACTAAAGGACTCAATGAAGTATGCTTTACTCTGCTAGACTTGGAACTTGGAGTTGTCTCAACTTCAATCTTTGGGAATTTATCTACTACGACATTGTAGTGCCATTGTACATACTCTTTGTAGGCACCATATACTTCACACATGCATATACATCTCAGAAATCTTGGTCATCTTTGTAAATAAATATTCAATTTCAGTTCACATGCACAGATTCACTTTACATACACACAATAATCCTTCTTGATCATGGTTGTAAATTTGTATCTAGGAGCTGGGGTTTTTTCCTTGTGCTCCCCAAGGGTTTTTTCATATGCAACTAGAGACCTTTGTTTGAGCATATATATATGTAGATTGTGATTAATATGAAATAGTCCTCGGGAGTCTACATGGTGTGTTTCTTCTCTCCCTCTCGAGTCTCTACATATCTTCTCTCTCTACATCTCAACAAAGACTACAATAATCATTATCATCAGTTATTGGAGTAGTGATCAAAATCTTTTGATTGTAAAACTTACAAAAAAAATTTAAGTACATAAATGAAGGTTTCAAAACATTTTATTCATTTTGAAAGCCTTTGACTAGTTTTTTCCCTTTCAATTTCGCCTTTGACTCAACTAATGGTAGTCCATAAGGTACATTTTTAGGGATAATTTTATTTTAATTTTAAAATATAATTTATAAATCATTTTCTATTTTAAATACTTTTGTTGTGTTAGAGGTCTCCCTCATACTTTAAAAGTATTTTTAGAATTTTAGTCTCCCTTTGTATATGTGTGGATTAGAGACATGCCTCGCACTCTAGAAATAGGATATTAGGATTATTGATTTGTGTTATGTTGTATTAGAGGCTTGCACTTTCCTTCATAATACAAGCATACAATTTTCTTGGATTTTCTATTGCTAGTCCTCAAGACTTGCATTTGCATTCCAATAGTAAGTCTAAGCTATAAAACATCCATTTTTATGTCTATTAAAGGTTTGCATCACATTCTACGAATGGATTTAAACTTTGTGGTATTGTATACTTGTGTTGCGTTGGAGGTGCTCACACTAACTCACAATACAAGCATAGAAACTACCTAGTCTTTGCTATTTGACATGTGCACTCACACTCCAATAGCGCATCTATGTAATAAAAATATTATTGTTAAGAGTGTTAACACTTCAGCCACTCTCTGGAAAAGGATTTAAACTGTGATGCTTGTACTTGTGTTCGTAAGAAATTAGTATTTCCAGTTACAATAAAAGTGTAAGAATATTCTTGCATTCAAGTGATTTGTTCATTGTGTTTATTAAAGTCTAACCTCGCAAAAAATAGAAGCTAGAGCTATGCAAAAAATAGAAGCATAGTTTGGGGTTAGCATCATCGACTACTCCTAATCCATGGAAGTCCTTGAGTGAATCAAAGGGCTAACATCTAGGATATTCTCATATTAATTTGTGATTTGGGTTCTAATCTCTTGTCAAGGATTGTAATCTGGGTTTTTCATAATATAGTGCATAATATTCAAAACATCTCTTCTTGTTCAACTAATTCTACCACTCTTCCTTCTCTTCCTTGAATCTCTTAGTAGAGACTCCACATCTTATTGGCCACCAGTGCATGTCCTTTCAATATCAATGTTGAATCCAATATGAGATGCCATGACAAGGTTATCGAATGGGGACTATATGAATCATGAAGCTGACAAGGACTATAAGAGGAATGTAGTAGGGAGTGGATGAAGTCACTAGAAAAGTGTGTACATGTAGTTATGCATAAAGATTTGGATATGGATTGTAGGGTATGAGTAGTTCAAAAATTTATTGAGGTAGTAAAAATACAGTTACCGTATCTAGTCATAGATATGCGAGAATAGGAAATTACTGAACAGAAACCTAAGTAGATGGAGAATTTGGCAATGGAAGAAATTCAGTTGATTGTAGAGGAAGTGAGTCTATTTAATGGATAGGACTTATGTAACCACCTCGAAGCTTTTGAAGAAAGGATGCAATAGTTTGATGTCCTAGAGGATTATAGGATTGAATGTTTAGAATGTATTGATGAAAGTGGTGTCACGACTCTGCGCATCCACCACTGTGAACCTAAGGGTGGAGTTTTTCACTAGGAATTTGAAATCATTAGTCAGCGTCATTAGGAATTTATTTTTTGTTGTGTGTTTTTTTAATTTGCATTTTTGCATGAGGCATGAGCACATGTAGATAGGCTAGGCAAATTTTCTTCAGTGCATTCATAAATGTTGTGTGGATCATCACTTGATTGGTTGCATAGCATGGATTCGATTTTGCATGTCCTCTTCAAATCATAAATGATTGAGCACGAAGTTCTATTTCAAAGCATATTTTCTTGCTAGGACACATTGTACAACATTAAAGCATGTATGTCTTGAAGGCCATGAGGATGCACCATTTGATGAGAAAGCCTTGTGTTGTGCCATATCAGATGCAAATGGGAAGTTGATTTTTAGTTTAGTGCCTTGTGGACAGTACAAGATTGTGCCTTATTACAAGGGAGAAATTACAGTCTTTGATGTTTCATGTAACGTGTTCGCTAGTATCATCCAGGACATGTCTTAGCAATCCATCGGAAAGGATGTCTAGAAAACTCCGCCCGGCACTCCCATGGAATGTTACGGGTTTTGCGATCTAGGTCTTCCCGCGTCTACCACGTAGCGGAAGTATCTTGGCCGTTCCCACTTAGGATCGACCGGAATTAGGGTTTTCCTGATTGGTCATTAGCTAACAGCAACTAGCGTCAGACCCGAGTGAACTACTTTACGCAAAAAATGTTGTTATCATTGAGCCCTTTCAAGTAAGTGGGATCTCTATTGGTGGCCGAGCTATAGAGAGTTAAGGTAGTGGTGTGAAGGGAGTGTAGATATTCATAAACAATGCCCAAAAAGCCACAAATGATGTGAAAGGGTACTACAAACTTGACGAGGTCACATCAATTCACTACACAATCAAGGCTCAGAAGCCTCACTATAAATTTAGTACATTACATTGAGCCATTTCATGGTGCTCCCGAATATTGCTTGCTACCAAATATTGTTGTAACCCAAGAACAACCTTGTCTTCTAATTGGCCAATGAACCTTTGCTTGCTTAAAAGAGACAAGTTCCATATCGAGCTTATGTCTTTTGATCATATCTGAGAGCCTTTTTATTTTGTATATTGTCTGCATCTTTAATTAAAGGATTTGTTTTCTCAAACTAAAATTCTTCTGGATAATTATTTTACATTGAGTTCTCCCATCGCAAAGTATCCCTGCGGTGAGCGACTTTCACGAATCCTCACACAAATTTTGTGCGACAACGGGTTAAAGGAACAAGTTTAAGAGTTATGATGGATGTATGGTATAACTTGGGATGACTACAAGCATGCTCAAAAATATTTAAAAGAATGTAAATGTGCCCAAAAAGCTAAGGAGATATGATGGATATATGGTATAACTTGGGATGACTACAAGCATGCTTAAAAATATTGAAAAGAATGTAAATATGCCCAAAAAGCTAAGATTTGTATGGAAAATCGTGATTTATCTATTGAACTATTTGAGCTTCCACTGCTAGATGTTGAAGTGACATAGGATAATGCAGATACCGATACAAAGCCAGAGATAAATGATGATGGAGAGATTCTTTCTAAGGATGATTTTTTACTATCTAACACGAAGGTGGATGCTATACTTATGGACATATTGCCTATAATTATAGAATCAGACATAGTGTTGGAGGGTTGTGATTATGTAGAGGTTTTGATTCATGATACTGCTATGTTTTGGCTATACAGATTGATGCTCAGGATATAGATGCATTAATAGATGTAATGCTATAGGAGACTATTACAAATGCTATGGTTGATAATGTGGATCCGTGGTTTGTTGATGTGATTGGTAAAATTTCTAATGGGGATGTGATGATGGATCTTATCGATGCTTATATGCAAGAGATGGATGATGCTATGAGAGTTGAAGGTATGAAAGAAATATATGCTTTAGATGAATACACCAATGTGCACATGGATGCTCCAACCATGCATAAACTCAAGGATATAGGATGTTACACTAATATTTTGGGTTACCCTTTGATCTGAGAGAATTTAATGAGTTCATGGGTATTAGTCATGGAAGGCTATATGAATGAGGGATGCCATGCACTATCAATGCCTTATGATCTAGGTGAAATTAGAGATTGGAATTGTTATGTATTCTAGAATATATCGATGACTTGGCTATTTGATCCTAGTGGGAGGTTGTTTATTCAAAAAAAGAAGGTCATGATCATATTAGTGTTTGATCTAGGTGGCTACATATTGTGGCATATCAGAGGGATATATAGGTTCGAAGAGGGTGGATGTCATGATGTTGTGCATCCACTTATGAAAACCCTAGGAAAAAGGACATGAGCTAGGTGTTTTGTGTAGCCAAATTCAGCGACACTATCCATATATTTTGTTTTGGCTAGTGAGATTGATTGTATAGATTATCTAAGTTAGATGAATAAAACCTCATGCATGGATGGCCCATTTTTTAAAATGGTGAAATGGTTGGCATTGTACGACTAATGAGTACATGCTTTTAGCATTGTTTGTGAGTACCTTTACATCTTTGAAAGAATAGAAGGAATGGTTAATGATCACTATATATGAGGAAGGTAGCTTATGGCTTTTTTCAGAACACCTCCATACATGATCCAATGGATGTAAGTTGTGTGGCCATAAGGGTGGTGAATGATAACATGGACAAGGATGGGAAAAAGCTCATCCTTCATTCAAATATGCTTGATTGGTGAATAATACTTGAATTGGAGAAAAAGAAAGAGAAGGAGAAAAATAAGCATTTAATATATATTATCATGCATTGTGGGAAAAAAAGGGATTTTCCTTGCATGCTTTTAGGAACCCAAAGGAGGGTGGGGGTGTAACCTGCATTCTCGTAAAGAAGGATCTTCATGTGGGGGAATGCGGGAATACTATTATGCACAAGAGTAGCTAGTGTGTCTTCCCTCCTATTTTTCCTTTTGTGTATTCCCTAGACTACATTAGAACTCACCTTGCTATAAGGAGGCCAATGCTATAAAGAAAGGAGGGGAGCATCAGTTCAATGGACTCTTGGTTGTCTATAATAAGAGTCTAAATTTTAACAACATACCGAAGTTTTACTAGGGTTTCAACAGTTCTTGTGTTGAAATCATTGTGCATACAGCACTACAATTACACTAGATATATAAACTTGACTTCAAGGTGGCAACAAGCCAAGTCTCTCTCCATGCTTCTATTCTCAAGAAGACAATTGAGTAAAGGCAACACTATTTCAAGTCCTACCCTCCCCTTACGAAAAGTACAAAAGCTAATCCTTCTGTTGGCCTTATCATGAGAGCTAGCACTATGATGAACTCCTTCTATGTAGTCTATGGTCCTTGCTACTACCATCAATAGTTGAAAGTTCCTTGTTATCATAGCTACCATTCAGCAAGGGCATCTTATTGACTAAGGAACCTTGGAAAGAAACAAGTGACAACAAGAGAAGGGTAAACCTACCCAAAGAGGAGAATCACGCTATACTTAATTTGCATATATTGGAGAAGTGGAGAAATTGATGTAGCTATCATAGTTCATCTTAACTTTGTTTATGTATGTGTTGGTCAATGCTTTATGGAAAGAATGCAATGAAGGAAGTTAGGCTTTACCTCGTCTTACAAAACATACTTCAATTTTTGAAGTGACTTAATAAGTGTTAACTACCGAGGCTTATTTTTTATCACTCTTGAGAAGCTTTATGTTCAAATGAAGTGGAGGGCTAAGTAGAGTTTGGGGTTAATGTCGACCACTACTAATCCCTGGAAGCACTTGGATGAAGTGGAGGGTTAACATTGAGGATATTCTCATATGAAATTGTGACTTGGGTTCAAAGTTTTTGATTGGGATTGTAATCCAGGTTTCTCATAGTGTTGTGCATAACATTGAAAGTATCTCTTCCTGTTCAGCTAATACTACCAATGTTCCTCCTCTTTCCTAAATCTCTTGGTAGAGACCCCACCTCTTATTGGCCTACATCTGCATCCTTTCGACATGAGTATTAAAACCCGATGTGAGATGTCATGACAAGGTTGAAGGATGGTAGACTTAGGAATCATGAAGCTGACAAGGACTTAATAAGGAATGTAGTAGGGAGGAGCGGACCTAGTTATTGAAAAAGTGTATACATGTAGTTAAGTGTAAAGATTTGGATATGGATTGTAGGATACATGTAATTCAAATATTAATATGGGAAGTGCAAATGCAGTTACCATATCAAGTCATAAATATGCAAGAACAAGAAATTACTAATTGAGAACCTGAGAGGATATAGGATTTGGCAATGGAAGCACAAGAGATGATTAAAGAGCAACTAGGCATATTTAATTGACACAATGTATGTAACTATGTCAAATTTTTTGATAAAAGGATGCAAAAATTTGATATCTAAGAAGATTGTAGGATTGAAGGTTTTGAATATGTTGATGAAAGTGGTGTTTAAGAAACAGTTTTAGATATTCCACAGATATATGGAATATCCTAGGATGACTACATGTATGCTTTTAAAGTCTAGGAAGAATATAAGTGTGCCCAAAGAGCTCAAATTTGTATAAAAAATCATAATTTGTCTATTGAACTATTTGAGATTCCACTGCTACATGCTAAAGTTGCAAAGTATAATGCAAAAGTAGACATAAAGTCAAAGATTAGTGATGTTGCATAGATTGTTTCTCAGGATTCTTTAAACTATCTGATGTGTAAGTTGATGCTACTATAATTGTAGAATCAAATGTAGTCCTGGAGAAATGTGAAGATGTTGAGGTCTTGATTGAGGATGCTATTATGTTTTCTACTATGTAGGTTGATGTTAAAGAAAGAGATGCATTGATTAATGCAATGCTAAAGGAGACTCTTATGCACATTTGTACTTAGTACTTTGATGGTTATTATGTTCCTCACATGGTCAGTGACTTATCAACTATTATATTTAGTTTGCTGTACCTACTTGTATGACATAATTATAGCACTAGTTGATTAGTATAGTTACTTATACACTGTTTAACTTAGTATATAACTTTTCTTTATATTGTATCTTATTATACTTTGTATACATTGTATTATGGGTGGAAGAATAAGAAAAAATGAGTAAGAAAGCGTTTTTTCCTCCGTCTCTCTTCTTGTGTACTTGAGTAAGCTTCTCCTTTTGTGTATAGTGTGTGTTTGGCACAACAACTCAAACAAGTTTCCCCATAACATGATTCTTGTTATGGTATTAGAGCGGTGCCATTAAGAGAGGCTAGTATTGAAGGCTAAAGTGAAGGAGAAGAAGCAAGGATTCAAGCAAGCAAACAAGGAGTAAGAAGCTCTCCCATTCTTAGAGCAGTGCCATTAAGAGAGGCTAGTATTGAAGGCTAAAGTGAAGGAGAAGAAGCAAGGATTCAAGCAAGCAAACAAGGAGTAAGAAGCTCTCCCATTCTTCCACTTTCTCTCTTAGATAGTGCATGTGGAGGCATAGATTGTATATTTTTCACGACATAGCAACAATCTTAGATTGTTGTGAGATTTGATGTGCAAACAAAGGATTGTATATTTTGCAAGATAGTCATATACGTTTTTTGCCATTTGAGGCAATTTCGGGCCTCATTTAAGATCCACAAGTTTGCAAATAATAGTTTCAAGATATATTGCAGTTTTGGATGTATCTATCGAAAATGGATACATAGGTTATAGATTTCAAATTTGCAAGTTCTAAGGTGTTTCCCAGGAATCAAACACAAGTTTTATCTACAACAAGTTGCATACTCAATGTACTATTGAGTAGTCAATTAAAAAGGCTACTTAGTGTATCGATATGCACTTTTTGTGAAAGGTCGTAGAATACTTGTTTTGTATTTTGTATCAATTCTATGATAGTGATAAATAACAATGGAAATCCCATCATTGAGAAGCTGGACAAGAACAATTTTCCATCATGGAAGTTTTGTGTGATGAACTTCCTTATTGGGCAGGGCCATTACGAGTCCATTTCAGGTAAATAAAGAGCTAGAGCTGAGTAATCCTATGATTGTAGATGAATTAAAAGTGTAGAAAGAATGGAATGCAAAATAAAAAATGGTGATGTATTGGCTTTTTTGTAGTCATTGATAATACTATGTTGGGATATATCAGAAATGCAGAAACTTCGCATGCAGCTTTGACCATTTTAATGAACATGCTTTCAATAAATAGGAAGGCATGGAAAATTCAACTCAAGCAAGGGTTGAATACTTTGAAGAAAGAAAAAAATTCTATTAATGAGTATATTTTGAAGGTGATGATCATTTGCAGATGCTTTGGCCATGATTGATACAATGGTTGATGACAATGATTTGGTTTCATCTACTTTGGATGGCCTTAATACTGTCAAGGCTTAGAAATCATTTGCTATTTCTATATATATATGAAAGTCATTTTGAGATTTTGATGAGTTGATCTCTCTCATGACCATCGAAGGGATCAATATGTGGGGTGAACTATTTGAGAGAAGTGGTAAATAGGTTCAATCATTTTACTCAAGTTTAGAAATGGAACATGGCACATCCTTTTCGAGAGACTATGGTATGGACGTATTGGTGATAACCAGCAAAACAAGTTAAATGAGCAATTCGGTGAAATGAAGTTTTCAAGAAGCCATGAAAACTTCAAAGACAAGGGGAGCTCTAGAGAAAGAGGTGGATAATAAAAAGAGGTTTTGGAAATTCTGGTAATTGTTTGTAATTATTATGGTAAAACATGTCATTTTGTAGCCCATTGTTATGCTAAGAAGGATGATATCCTTAGTACTGGTAAATTACAACAATAAAACTTGCATCGTCTTCTAATGACAAAATGAAGACCAACATGAGTGTTTGTTTGCTATGTAGCATATGATGAATACTATTCCAAGAAATAGGACACATGACAATATATGATTTGTAAATTTAGATGACCTTAATCATATGATAAGTCATGCTCAATGGTTTGGAAAGATAAAGGTTTTACAAAATCTAGGTTATGTGCGAATGGGTGATGATTCATGCCATCCAATTTTACAAATTGAAAAGATTCCTTTATCCTTGCATGATGGCCAGACAAACAGTTTGTCAAATGTATTAGATATGCCATCAATCACAAAGAATTTATTGTCTATTGTGCAAATGATAAAGCAAGGGTTGCAGGTTTGATTTATGCAAAAGGTTGTTTTGTAGAAGACATTAATAATAAGTGCAGGTTGATCGCAAAAGGAAGTAGAGTTTATCAATGTTTACTTTAGAATCGAGAATTCCTACTATGAATGCTTCTACATATACTAAAAGCAAAGAAGTGGTTGAAGACATTAAAATATAGCACAAATATATTGGACATACAAATGTGTAAAGGTTAAAACTAATGTAGTTTAAGGGCTGATTACAAGGTTGCTTTTTTTCAAAGCTATAAAATTTCATAAAGTGTATAAAGCATATCACTTTGGTAAGTAGGTAAGAAAACCTTTTTCTCATGATAGAGATATGAGTAGAAATACAATTGATGTTGTGAATACACATATAGGGCCTACACAATATATATCTCTTGATGGTAGCAAATACTTTATCATGTTTATTAATTATTGCTCAAGAAAGCTATGGATATATTTCATGAAGAAAAAGAGTGATGTATTTGAGTGCCCCAAAACATTCAAGGCTGCTATTGAAATAGAAACATACTTGAAAGTTAAGTACTTGAGGTCAAATATGGAAGAGAAGATTACCTCTTTAATGAGTTCAGTGGCTTCTTGAGGAATCAGGGATAAAGAGACCGTTTACTCACAAATATATTCCACATCAAAATGAGATTGTAGAAAGAAAAAATAAATATATTGCAAAAGTTGCACAAGCATTGATGGTTGAAAAGAATATTTTGATATGAAGCTATTCATATTGATGTCTATATTATGAATAGCTTCCACAACTATAATTCATGGGATAAGCCCTAAAGAATTCTTTATAAGCAAAAAGTCCAATGTCTCACACTTGAAAGTGTTTGGTTGTATTGCATATATTCATATACGCTTTAAAGCAGAAAGGCTATTGTCGTTATAACCTAGTCATGATAGGTGAGTTTAGAGTAACCACAAATATTATTTTTAATGAGATAAGCATTTGATATGAATCTAGTAGTGATATATTGGATGATTATGATAATCATAATAGTTATGTGCAAAATAAAAAGAAAAAATCACAGTCTTAGTAGACCTGAAACATTATCTAGTACTATATCTACAATTAACCCTTGGTTTGGGTGACTGTGGAGTAGCCCACATCTTTAGGTGCATCTATAAGTATTACAAGTAAAGACAAAGGGAATAAGAAAGTGTCAAATGGTAATTATACATCTACTAATCATTTGGGATCTCATGGAGATTCCAATATGGTTTAGAGAGCTTAGATGATGAGCTTGGTATTCTTTCAATGAGGACACCAGGTGTACAAAGAGCATATGGTAATGTAAAGGCTTTATTGAGTAATCCTACGGTACACATGTCTAGCAAGGTAAGATACTCTATTAAAAGATTTAGTTTGAAGGTTATGCAACTCACCATTATGCTTATATGATAAATTTGGTTGAGAATGTTGAGCCCACATGCTTTGAGGATGCTATTGGTCATGCGATGTAGCAATGAATGATATGGTTGCAATAGAAGCCAATAAGACTTGGAATTTGGTAGCATTGCTTGAGGAAAATAAAGTTATTTTCTATAATTATATTTACAAAATCAAGCATAATACAAATGGTTATGTTAGTCCGTATAATGTTAGACTAATTGCAAAAGGTTATGCTTAGACATATAGCATATATTATGAAGAGACATTCACTCCAGCTACTAGCATGGCAAGATGCATGATTGCTTTGATAGTACCCAAAGATTGGAGTTTGAAGCAACTAGATGTCAAGAATGCATTCTAGTATAGTGAGTTGTAGGAAGAGGTGTAAATGGAGTAGCTAACAGGTCATGAGGATTTAGAGCATCCCATATGTGAGGGATTTATAGCATCAGAGGGGGGTGACATGCATAAAAAGTTGAAGGCCCAGTCAAGTATTATCATTGTGATAAAAAGGGATATTGGCACAAGGATTGCAAAGAGTTAGAGGCTTCGAGGAAGGCAAAGATGAAGATGAAGCAAGTTCCTAACTCCTCTACTCAATCATCATCTTTCTCAGACACTCTAACTTGGATCTTGACCAAGGCCAAGGCCAAGAAATAGACATGATGATCTTCTTTAGACCACAGAAAGGACTTGGTGTCTCCTCTTTCTTTCCAATATTAGTGATGCGATCATCCCTTATGACTCTCCAATGCAAGAGAGGATGTGTAAGTGGGTGGTGAGATGGGGTAACTACGCCTCATCTATATAGATATACAAGCACACAAGTTCTAGAAAGGAGCATCCCTAGCACACAAGCTGAAGTCTGACAAGTTTTGAAATCCTAGAGTTAAGATTGACATCCAAGTCCATGATAGGCTATTATTTGACACATTGTTATTAGCTTCTAGTTCGAGTTCATATGAGGTGACACTTTGGCAATCTTAACCAAAGGCAAGGAATCTATGGTCATTTATGTTTAGAGGTTTTTTTTTTTTGGGATAATCTTGTACTAGATGCTTGACTTTGACGCTTAGATTCTCTTTGAAACACCTTATTGGTGGCTTCATCACCCACTACTTGGAAATCCATAGTCCTATTTTGGTGGTCTTTGTTGTATAGACTATGATGAGTCATTATCATTATATCATTCTATTATATCAAATCACCCATGATCTAAGAGTCAATGTTAGCAATTTGATTAGCTCGTGTGAGTCTAACTCATACTTAAAATTTCTAGGTATTTTAGGCATTTTATTGTGACCATTATAATATTTATATAAGCATTTTATGTAGATCGATATGTTGCCATTTATTGTATATTTTTGTCCTTTATATTCAAGCTCCTTGTCAATCAATCATTATCCAAAAAAGTTCTATTGGAGAGAGAAAATATTCATCTTAGATCACAATGAAAATTCCATGGCTAAAGTATTCCAACATCATGCTTTAATTTGATTTATATAAAAAGCACCATGAAATTACACTCTTTGAATTTTAAAATTATAGAAAAGATATAACTATTGCCTTTGAAATTCACAAAAGGGGTATATAAAATATACAAAAATTTAAAAAATAAAATTTTAAATTGTCCTTTGGACACAGGTGATATAGAAGGCTTTTATAAGGTGATCCCCCAAGGGGAATCTCTATATAATTTTCTAGTTGAAATTTTTGCATATAAATTTCTCATAGGTGCTGGGGTTTAAGTTATTACATTGTTCCTTACTACAATCATGTATTTGAAGCTTGGTTTGATCACATTCATCATCTTAATTGTCTATTTGCTTTATTAGAGTCAAGTGAGAGTCTTGTCTTTTTATTGTTTTAACATACAAATCATGTAGGAAATGAGAAGTTATCAACTCCATTGGTCTCAAGCCTCCTTATTGGGTGATGTTGAGGCATGTCATAGGAAAATAAGAGCCCAACTATGGTGGCTTTCCTCATTAAAATAGATATTTATCAACTATTGAATACTTGGGAGACTCTTCAGAGCTCTTCATTTGTGGTTGGAGTACCTTCCTTTGCTTTGGTGTGCATTCACTCCAATTCGTTCAAAGGTGGTCCCCATTTTCCATTAGGTACAATGAAGACATCCCACCAAGGTACATTAAGTTGTGGCCCTCCATCCATTAGTGGAATCACTTATTTTTCTACAAAAGGGAGGACAATGACCAGTGGAGGGAGCTATATAAATTGTCATATCCATTTTCCATATCTTTGTGTAACCTCCTGCATCTAGACTTCCAATACAAGGAGAGATACATGTCTGCTTTCGAGGCATGCCTAGACACATATTATTAGTTGAGAAGAAATTTATCATTGTTGTGATATCGCTTACTTATAACAACATCCATGATCACATAGCCAGCACATTTGGCTACACTTGCTCCACGTTCTTCCAAGAGGTGGTGGATGCCAACATGTAGTGTGGGACCCACTCCATGTAGTGGCCTTCCACTCTACAAAGTTAAGGATGGATCTAGATCTCACCGAGGCCTCTCCGATTGCTAGGGGGCCCTAGATTGCACTCATATTAATATGATTTTTCCTCCAAATGAGCCTTTGGTTTCATAGCTACTACATGAACATCATGATAATTCAAGACATACGTGACATCAACATGAAATTCCTTTATGTTAATGTTGGGTGTCCATGTTTTACTAATGTCTGCAAGCTTTTGAAAAACTTTGGGTTTTATTACCACTACCAAGGTCGATAAAGATTGATAGGCACTCTCTTTGATTATCATAGTCTTACATTCCCCAAGTATATTGTTGGGGATGGTGGATTCATTCTTCTTCCATGGCCGTTGATTCCATCATCCAATTATAGTATTATCCCCATTTAGTGCTTCATACATCAGAGCTTCTTCTAAATCCACCATATGCAACTACAATAGCAATTTGAGTTTCCTCAAATTGATGATGAGTATCATCTATAAACATAAAACATGACCACTTCATTGCTTATACGATTAGTCGCTCTCCCTTTGACTATCATAATCAACACTTCTTTCCATAAAGCTCTCTTTCTCTCTAACATTGCTTTTTTCACGTGCAATATGAGCCTTAGCTTTCCCCTTTCTTTTCTACTACTACATGCATCTATTCTCTTTGTGTTCCCAAAAATAGCCTCCTAAATGCTACAATGGCTTTAGCCTATAAAGCTAAGGTTTTACTAAGAATTAATTAGATCTAAATGTCTATCGTTATCATTAAACACCAGGATGTTTCTAGTGTAATTATCGTGATATTTCCATTATCTTGTAATTGACCCAACATATGATGCATTTGGAGGTTTCACATGGAGGATGATAATCCACATGATATCCACCCCATTCGAATTTGCACATCCTTTGAATATGCCACCTATGCAACCACTTGGGTCAAACACCCATATATCCAACTCCTCTCCAAACATGCACATAATCAAGTGTCTAGTTGTATCATAGGTTGGAAAAATAGACATATTTACATCTAGAGTCCCACACCAAGCACCCCCTCTTGAATCCTTAGGACTTGTGTGGGTTTCATACACTTGAGACTTTTGACCTCCATATAGATGCTTGCGATATGCCCATCTACAAAGAATATTCTTGTTCACTTTTAATCTATGGAACTAAAAGCCGCTCTTGTTGACTCTCACTTTCCACATCCAAATCAACCAAAGCATCACTAAAGGCATCAAGACATTCAACGTGTTTTCGATTTCCTGTCAAGGCATAAAAAGAGATCGTACTTTCATATGTCAAATCATATGAAACATCTCAAACTTTGTAGCATCACATTCATCATTCCATGTATGCATATCCTCTAGCTCTTGAACCTTCTCATGGACTACAATTGTGTCTTGCATATCATGTGTATGCATCAATTCTTTAATCTCTCTTTGATTCACTACATCAAGTAATACATGAGCATCATATGCCTCATAAGCACTCACAAGTGCGCACATGCAATTTTTGTCTTATCAACTTCATGCTTTTCAAGGCACCCATTGTATGGCTAATCACAACCTCAGTAATCTTAGCATAGGCCTTGGTATGGCTAATCTCAACATCGGTAATAAGTAGTGTAGTATGAGGAAAATCCTATCATGCCTCCTCTATCCTTTTACCATCCTCTTCCTCCATCCTTATTTCATCTTGCTCCAGTATTCTTTTTGCACCCTCTTATAACTTTACATATTGTTTCTTGTACAATTCAACCACCCTCTTGCATGAATCCAAAAGATTCCTTACAAAATCCAAATCTCCATATCCAAGCTCAAGTATCTACAAATTTTAACCCAATACATGTTGCACATCTTGTAAAGAAAGCATATTTGCATCTATAGAACCTGCCATAACTAAACCTTCACTCCAACTGTTCATGTAGGGTTTACCAAAATATCACACATAGTTGCACGTGAGGAACCCAAAGATGCAAGGTCTTGTGAAGAAGGTACATTAAGTCAAAGATGAAAGAAAGAGAGAAGATATGGAACCACCAAGTTTCAAACACTTTTAAAACCAGCAAACTCAAATTGAAATACAATACCTTTGAACTCAAAACTCAAACACAAATGAAGACGCATGGCAATTATCCCTCAACTCTACCCAACTTTACTCAAACTCATATCAACTCATCAAGAATAATTTTTGACAGTGGATAACAAGTCGGTGATAAACATAGCTTCCTTCTCATATTACATTAGATCACACTGATGCATGGAAACAACTCCAACAAGAACATCTAAGGGTTCCTTCTATACCTCCAGCTCAAAGTATCACGAATAGAAAGCTTTAGCTTTCTTCCTATGTTTTTCACAAGTGGATGCATAGCATCGTGAGATCCAACCTTTCCAGACCTACATATCCCCTTGATGTGCCATGCTATATCGTCATGTGGATCAAAGACCAATATGATCATAACCTACCCAACCAAAACTGTGCATAAGCGACCTCCAACTAGAGTCAAACACCCAAGTCATGAGTATCTTCGAGCACGCATATCAATTTTAATATCCACCTATATCATAAGGTACTTATCGTGCATGACATCCCTCATTCATATAGCCATGTCAAGAATCACATGGTGGGGGGACTTGATTGAGTTGCTGCACAAAACATGCACCATACACATAAGAGGAAACTCACTCAAGAACATAAGAAGAGAGATGGAGGAAAATACGTTTTTCTTGCTAGATTTTTCTTCTTATTCCATCCACAATACAATGTACACAAAGTATAGATAAGATACAACATAAAGGAAAGTGGCCAACTAAGTCAAACAATGCACAACTAACTATACTAATCGATTGTCACTATAACTATGCCAATTGTAGGTAGGTGTAGCAAAATAAATATAATAAGTAATAAGGAAGTGGCCATATGAGGACCATAATGACCACCAAAATGCTAAGTGTAGATGTGTAGACCCATCTAATCAAGCGGTGCATCATCAATGTTTACACATGTTGAGTTTGCCATCTCAACACTCCCCGTCAAACTCAACTATATCTCTACAACTCCAAGTAAGATTTGAAATTTTTGAAACTTCTCTACACCTAATGATTTTGTGAGAATGTCATCTATCTAATCCAACGTGACCAAGTCAATCTTTCCTACAAGTATCTTCTCTCTCATAGAGTGGTAATGCACATCAATGTGTCTTGTCCTACCATGGAACATTGGGTTCCTAGCTAGCTATATGTTGCTCATGTTGTCATAATGAATGACAACTCGACCATCTCCCTGCAAATCCTTGTTGTCTGAGTCCGCAAAGCATTGGCAAAATATTATGTGTAGTGATCTTATTTAAATGCAAAAGATCTACAAAAAACCTATATTTGCCATTGTCCTTATTTACTAGATGAGGTTTGGATGCCCAAGGACTGTTGGAGTGTTGAATAATTCCCTTTTGTAGCATGTCATTAACTACTTTATTTATTATTTGATTTTTCATTGGGGAACATCTTTTTGCAACTTTAATGGGTTTGTGATCTCCTATTTTTATCTCATGTTTTACATCAACCGATATAATTGAAAAAACTCATTTATCATGAATCAGATTTCCAAATTGCTTTAACAAATCCTCTATAATTTGTTGTTGTTGTTGTTCTTGTAGTACCATCCTTGCTAACTCATTAGTTTGTAAATTTTGAAAATGGTCCCAAGTACCCAACTGCAAGAAACGAAGTTTCAATCCTATTGGAATATCCAATGTCATATATCTTAAATTTCAAATGGGCACCTCCTGATGAGCCAATCAAATCCCAAAGTCATTGAAAACACAACACACAGAATGATATAATAGGGATGTTGAAAAAATCCCACTTTTACTCCAAAGGGGACATGGAGAACTTCAAATATATTATAAACATGTTTATTGCCAAAAATTATAAACTTCAAATGTATAATAAACATGTTTATTGTCACTAAAAGTTATTGAAATTTCTTGAACATGCTATCAATAAGCTTTGATTGTGCTTGCTAAATTAGAACTAATAAAAGAAAAAGAACATCAAGAATTCAACAATTCTTCTACATTCAAACCATTAATTTTCACACTAATTGTGCTTACAATTCACTTTTGAGAACTTCATGTTGAGGCTTGAATGTACCAATGGTTTGCTTCTTGCATCCATTCACTTCGGATTTTTTTGATAATGAAATCTCTTCAAGTTGAACATCTTGTACGTACTTTCTTTATTACATTTCTTGGTCTTTGTGGCTTCCAACAGTTCTTAGATATGTGATCACACACATTACAATTGAAACACTTTTTCTATCCATGGGTATCTTTAGCAAATAATCGTCTTTGAGCATTTTGGAGATTAATGACCATCAAGGTTGGCTCTATCTTTTTTTCTTCTTGTTGAAAATATTTTCTTCCTTCTTCATTGAGAAGGTTTCCTTCAATTCTTTGAGCAATCTAAATATCATCTACAAAAGTCTTAAGTTCTTGAACTTAACCCTCAACGAAGATAATGTCTTAGTCTAGGCCATTAAATAAATAACTTCATGTTCTCTATAATTTGTATATCAAATCTCATCACAATTTTCTTCAAATGCACAACAAGTTGAGAAATTGTTTCATGCTCCTTTTGTTCACACTTATTAAGCTGTTGGAGAGCCCTTTTTGCTACATGTCATGAGAAAATCTCATCCTATAGCTAGCTTGAAAGAATTCCAATTATGTTTTACCTCATCAAGTTGTTGAATATACCATGTGGATGCAATTTCTTCAAAAAAAAATTGTACCTCATTGAAATTTTCTCATTCTTGCCAGCATTGATAATAATCTACAACATTTTTTAAGGGATCTAGCCAAGATAATATGTCTACAGCTTGTAGAACAGAAAAAGATTCTAGGTGAACCTTCCTATATTGGCTTGAATAAGAAGAAGAAGAAGAGGAGGAGGAGGAGGAGGAGGAGGAGGAGGAGGAGGAGGAGGTGGTGGTGGTGGTGGTGGTGGTGGTGGTGGTGGTGGTGACAACCAAGAAGTGGTTGGTTTGTTGGGTTACTTAGTTTGTTGATTCACTAAACCAACCCCCATAACAAACTTTTGAAATTTCCTATTGTATGCCAAAGTTAGGGCCCGCCACAAAGGCCTTTTAATGAATTTTAATCAAAGAGAGAAAGAAGGCTCCTTTTGATATTTCTACATATGAAGGAGTACTTGAGAAAGTGTGGAATCTCTTTTTTAATTCTCGCAAATCATAATTATAAACACCTTGTAACTTTACATATATAAGCCTTGGCTAAAATTATATTATCTAGAAGCACAAGTCTACTAAACCATTTACATCTCTGAGGCACACATGTTCCTTGCAAGTAATGTGGTAACCGAGCTATTGCAAAAGTTGGTCATGCATAAAGTTGTCTACATCATGAGTTTAAATTGCGGGGGAGAGGGGGTTTAAATCCAAACACATGATATGTACTGAGGGGATTGTAGATGGGCCATAGCTATTAGGAACAATTATGTTCTATTCTATACTTTTTATTCATGAATAAAGGGAGAGTCTCTCTCTAACAAGTGTAGATAGGAACTCACTTTTCACCTACTACATTTAACTAGGGAAAACTATTTAGGGAGACACTAAATGCACCTTCCAAAACCACTAGTTGTAATGCCTTTATAAAGGCACATCATCTTCATAAATAGAGTGTTCATTACTATTTTGTAATTGAACTCTTGCTCCTATTGTGTTGCCACTTATCTCCATCCCTCTTTCAATATTTTAAGACCAAACTCATTCATATAAGATAGCAGCATAATGGGAAAAGGGTACCAATACCACACTCACAACCACTAACTTTGCCTAATCACCCACCCAGCCACCAATCAAGATTGAACAATGGCATTACCCTTGAATACCAGTAGCAAGGGATGAGATATCATGAGATTCAATGTCTAAAACAACTCACACTAGGCAAGACAAAGGAAAACGAACAATCTTTCTTCTATTTAAGGGTATCATTTACATCACTCTTCAAGGGTTATTGTGTAGGACACAAGCATATGATATATATCCTTAATAGAATGATAAGAAAATTCCTAGTATACAACAGGTGCATCTTGTGTGGGGGAGACACCCTTAGGGATTAGAAAGCCCCAAAATATCATAAACAAATCACAAGAAATATGGCACGCTTCATCACAACTTCTTGCAATAACTAATCACAAGTATCCATGAGCCCATAGACCAATTGTGTTACCTCCATAAGTAAGAGTTTTGACCTCACCACAAGCCAATCACATTTCTATCATTGAAATAAACACAAAAGCTGATTATAAAACTAAATAATTGGCACACAAGCCACCAAAATGACTTCTATTGAGTTGAGAATAGAGAACATGAAATTGAGCTCCATAAGACCATCCAAAGCAACATCAAATGATAACAATTTCTGGTAGACCAAGAGCCCACAAGCCCTCACAAAAGCCCTAGCAAGAAGTGATGTGCCCGCCTAAGGCACATTTTTAGAGTTCCATTGAGAGACGAATCTAAGCGATGCTGCCCGGCACTCCCATGGAATTTTACAGGGTTTGTCACCTAGGGTTTCTTGAGTCTGCCTCACAACAGAACGTTCATGGCTGACGAACCCACTGGGATTGACTTGATATTTGAGTCCCTAGTGGTCAAGGTCTCCTGACAACATTCTAGTGTTAGGTGGTCCTGAACATCCTAGTTTATGTAGAGATACTAAGTCGAAGCAGACCCATGCCGCACTTGGTTCAAAGAGAATCGGAAACAAGAGGGATGCGCCGCTCAATCTTTCTTCTGGTAGGGCATAGTCCCATTCCGGTCCCCTAAAACAGCATGAATTGGGGTTCTAACCTAACAATTCCTAAGGAGTTAATCTTTGTCCCCTCGCCATACAGGAGAATTTACATATCCTTCTGCAGAAGTAACTGGTCCAAATCACATGGCACCACAATTTCCATCCTTTATTTAGAATAGGATCTTCCAATGTTACACAGACTTTGGGGCCATAGAGGTCCTCAACTCCGTTTTGGACTTGGCAAGGGATGTCTAGAGCTCCACCTAACCCGCAAGCTGCCTAGGAGTGAAAACATTATTCCCATGGTTGGCCTTCTCACCACTCGACCTTCGGGTCATGAATCTAGTGGTGCCCTTTTCAGGTTGATCCACAGTGCAATCTTGGAGGTGATCCACCCGTGCAAAGAACCTTTCCGTAATTAAATCATTTAAGAATCAAGCATAGTCAAGGTAGTCAACTCTTATATAATTTTCCAAGAAAACATTCCTTTATCCCCATGGCAATTTGTCATCATAGACCCCCGCCATGAATTTACCATCAATCACAAACACTTCGAATAATCATTCAAACAACAATTCAACAAAAACAATGGTATTCTTTCCCAAACATTACAAGAAAATTTGTGATAACCTTTCCATTGCATATTTGCTCTCCCCCTTGGGATCAAAGAGGGATACTATGTAAAATTTTAACTTGACTTTATCTTCCTTTCTCATAAGGCAAAGAATGCGAGACAAATTTGTAATGATGCAAGACTATCTTCCGATGTTAAATAATTCCCGAACTATTGTGCGAGTTGTAATCAACTCATGGTTTGGTAGCACAAGGTAAACTCCTTAACCGTTATTTTAGGTGAAACCTTCATAGGATAGATACAAGACTTTTAATGAAAGATCATTTCATGTACCATTGATGTATGTTTCATATAATCTTTCCCATGCATCTACTATCTATGCACGTAACCCTCAAGGTAAACTTATATGCTTTTCATACTATGTATGGTTTTATTGTGTAGCACTAGGATGCCATGATTGTATTTGGGTACAATAATTTGTGGGAACCTCAATGCACCATATGCATAAATCTATGCAAGGTCATTTATGGTTATCGAGAACCTAACATGAAAATAATTATCCTACCATCCCCCTATGAGTTCATTAACTATCAAAAAATAAATTCAAGCTACTTGTTAAAATGAATCCATGTGCATGCCTATGTCTCAATGAATAGCGGAGATGGCAATTAGTACCTGGGCATTTAGAGATGAATTATCCATACTCAACGTTATATTTGTATTAATAGTAATACCTTGATCAGTGACTCCATTGTTGGATGCGGAATTACCATTGGTATATGTCACCCTTTATTTTGGGGCCATACTTTTAGCTTATGAGTCTCTCTCTCTCTCTCTCTCTCTCTCTCTCTCTCTCTCTCTCTCTCTCTCTCTCTCTCTCTCTCTCTCTCTCTCTCTCTCTCTCTCTCTCTCTCTCTCTCTCTCTCTCTCGTCAGAGAGATGGCATGCTAGGGTGACTCTCTTCTATCATGATTGGGGGAGGTTAGCTTGTAGATACAAGGGAAAGGGTAAGCACGTGTGGCCGCCCTCTAAGGAGGGGAAAAGGGAGAAACATTTTAGAAGGTGTCCCTCTCTCTCTCTCTCTCTCTCTCTCTCTCTCTCTCTCTCTCTCTCTCTCTCTCTCTCTCTTTGTGTAGTCCCATTTAGCATCGAGGCCCTTCTTTCTTTCCATTGGGGGGGGGGTTTTATAATGAAGGGGAAGTGGGGAGGAGGTGGTCTTGCCCACCACTTGTCATCGTCCATATGGCTGCGGGGCTTCTTAGCCCCTCCAGGTGACCGTGAGGGCTCGACATGCCCAAGGGGGAGGGTTGGTAGGCCATGTGGCCTCCCCCTTGACATCATCACCTTCTTCTCCTTCATCAATGTCATCTTCCACTCCTACTTTATGTCATCTTGCATGTCTTCCCTGGTGTCGTCTCCTTCTTCCTCCACGTCATCATTGTCTTTCTCCTCTATGTCATCTACTTCTTCTTCTTCCACGTCATCCTTCTTGTCGCCATCATCTCCTTCTTCCTCCCCCGTCACCTATTCTGCAACCATGGGGGGGGGGGGATTTCAATAATTTTTATTTGTTTTTAGAGGGGGGATTCCTATGTGAGGTGGGGATATTACACAAGACTTTAAAGATACCAAAAAAGAGGTAACCCCTATAGGGCCATATACAAGAAAAGTAGCACCACTCTAAGCACCTCTTCCACAAAGCCAAATGCCAACAACAAACATGAACTCGCAAAGAAACCCATTTTACACAATGCAAGATTAATACATAAATTCTCAGCTTATATGAGTCTCATGGTGCCATGGAAACATTGCATCACATGATCTCAAGGGGTTCACTATATATATATCCTCTATATAACCTGCGTTCATGGCCTATTTATAAATATCCTAATCTGTGAATTTTTCTTGAATAAAACACGACCCTTTTCTATTTGATTTGTAAGTAATCCCTTTATATGACACCCTTCTATATGTAGAAAATGTATAAAAGTGATGTTTAAAAAACCCCTTATTTTGAACTCACATTATATATACATATATTCATGGCTGACCCCCTCGAGTGCATGATCATCACGGAAGGCTTACCAAGTTTCTCAATAACTTATCCCTTTATTATTTAATTTTGAGATGCAAAACAACCTCATTTTCTCATACAAAATAGCTCAACAATCTTCTTCTTGAGGTTGCAACATCAAGCTCTTGCTCATCATCTTCATGCTTTGAGAACAAGTTAGCAAAATATTTTTTTAACTTCCCATAGGAGAGGGTGCAAGGTTGTCGATCTTTATTGGTGTGACCTTGTTCAAGGTATGGAATTCAAAGCTCGTCCTCACATGGGTATTTGTGAATATTGTACACTTAGAAAGCATTTTCACAAACCCTTTTCCATTTCCACCATAACTCATTCCAAAGATTTTCTTGATCTGATTTGCACTAGTATGTGTGGATCTTTTTCTCCATCAAAATCTCAAGATCAATATTTCATGACTTTTATTGATGACTTTTCAAGATATACCATTGTTTTTCTCTTGTGACACAAAGTAGAAGCCTTATTGTCTTTTAAGCAATATCAAAAAGTTGTCGAACTTCATATTGGTTGTCACATTAAGAAACTTTGTAGTGATAATGGTGGAGAATACATTTCAAAATATTTTGATGATTATTATAATAATCAGGGTATTCATCATGAATATATGGTTCCCTACACTCCTCAATAGAATGGTATTATTGAATATAAAAACAAGACTATCCTCAATGCCATATGATGTATGCTCATTCATTCTGGCTTATCTTGATATTTCTGTGTTGAGTGTGGAAATGATTGGTTTTTGGGCTGATTTTTTGTTGTTTTTGTTGCTGAATGGTTGTTTTTGGTGGTAGATTGTTTGAGTTTGAAGATTTTTTGAAGGGTTGACTGATCAACAGGGACCTAATACCACATGATAGACCAACCGCTAATGTCCCCACACTTAAAACATGAACATCACTGACAACCAAAAGTGTAGGGTTAGAAAAACTTGGCTCATGTTGTCAAGAATGAAAGTTGACTGTCGATGACACGTCCACTGTCGTTGTCGACTGCAGGAGGTACCAAGGTATCTTCACAACACACGTCCTTCATGGCAGGGACCACATGGCAGCACCCAGGGGGGTAGCTAGTGGATGAATCTCGTCAAGTCGGTGTCGCTGATGAAGGAGAGTCACTCAGCTTACAACACTCAGAGGGATGAGAGAACAATCACTCGCCCCATTACGAACATCACTCAATAAATAATGATTGAAACCCATATCTCACACCCGGTTTAGGAATTGACAAAGGAATGGTACAAAGGAGTACGCCAAGGTGCACAGTTGATGGTCCATCAGTGCATCCAACCCGTCTGGCATAGTTGCAAGGAGGAAGGCAAGGGAGCCTTACAGTGCAGTGTATAGAACAGGGTGACGTGTCCTGTGATGATGGCAGAAACCCACCCCGTGGGTGCATAGGGAAAAGAGAACATACCTTGCGCCAAGGGTCGTAACATCCCTCAATCCTCACCTCGCAGTAATCGATTGAAGAAACTCCAGTCACACTCAGCCCACCCTCTGTCTCACGCTCTGTTGAAAGATACAGAGGGCAGCCATGTCCTGAAACCCATTGATTTAATCCTCATAGTCACTTGTGCAAAGGTTGTATGCCTTGTGCGCATTTGATGGTGCAATTGTGCATCCCGCCCAGTGCCGGCATATAGTGCGAGAAGGTGCTTGTTGATGGCAAGTTTCCCCAGCTACGCACCAAAAACATGGAGCCCCAAGAGGAACACCAAGGAAAAGGGAATTCTCTTGTAAGAAAATCTATCTTGTAACATCAACAAGCTTTTATTTCATTCCTTTGATCATCAAAACAAAGAAAACAACAATTCTTCATGTAGCATCATAGTAGATATCTCCCACGGATTTGATAGAATCAACCATATTCTCCAACATCCTCACAAAATCCATCAATAGAACAAAGAACACAAGGGAATACACCATCTTGGAATGGAAATACATCACATATTATTCATCTTCAATGTCTTCATAGTTCTCTCTCTCAATTTGTCATATACAGTTACACTATTTTGATAGAATTGACTATCTCTGACTCTCCTCTCTCTCCATCAATAGTACATCATATCCTCACTACAATCACTCAATAATCACTCACAATAATCCTTCTTAGGTCGTGGATACACCTCCCAAAAGGTATGTCAGATGTGAAGGGGTACCAGAGACATCATAGTGTCCTGTGAGATCTGTCTTCTGTCACTGTCCTTCTGTAACCTTCTGTGAATCTTCTGTAAATCTTCACTAATTACTTCTTCACTTCAATTAGCTTGGATAGAGCTTCCATTCATCCTTTTCCTAAGACAAAAAAACTTCCCAAAACATCCATACATCCATCATAACACTCAACAGAAATAAACAGAACAGAACCACAGAACAACAGAAGTACAGAACAACAGAGCTATAGAAGCAAAGAAGCTACAGAACTTTACAGAAGATCAACAAAACCCATAAAAATCATAATAAAACCAATTCAATCTCTCATAAACCTTTTCACACATTCTCAATCATCTCTCAAAACATTCATTCAACCATCTCAACTACCAAAATAGAAACAAAACAAAACAAAACAGAAGAAAATCAGGCCTTACAGAACCATACAGAGAGAATTACAGAACTCTTCAGAACAACATATTTCATCAAAAACCAACATAAACCCTTTCAAACATACTCAAACCACTTCAACATTTTCCTTTCTCCTTTATTTTGTTGTGTTTCTAAGTGAACGCACCCTACGTTCCTCCAAATTCCAATCCAAACTTATAGCCCTATTCATCCCTTTGAACTGTCCAATTTTCCTTTTTACCTACCCCTGTTCCGATGCATGGTTCTCGAGTTATTAATTTTTGAAGCATTTTGCATAAATTAGACGGTTTTCCATGTGAATGCGCTTTTCTTGCTTCAGAATAGTGATCTGACATCATAGCCCTAACAATCACTTTCCCTCTGACATTTTTTCTTTTTACTCCGTGTCATTTTGATGCACGGTTTGTCCATTATTAATTTTGCGGTTCTTGGGCCCTTTTAGTGCGTCTTTTTGACATTTTCCATGTGAACCTGCCTTGTTTGCATCGGAATTCAAGTTTGACTTGACAACCATGTCCACGCACCTTTCCCTACATTTTTCCTTTTTTCTCCCCCTTATTTTGACTTCAGGATTTTTAATTATTAATTTTTATATGTGTTTTTGAGTGTCTTTTTGGTGTTTTTTGCATGTGAACGCCTCCGAACCCTATCGGAACTGCGTTTTAACATGGCAGGCCTGTGAAACTCTGTCCCCCGCACATTTTGCGTTTTTACTGCACTTCGTTCCTGTGCACGGATCGTTCCGTTGTCGTAGAGTTCACGCAAGAGCTGCAGAACACGGGGTTCAAGAAATAGCAAGGAAGAAACTAACAAGAAGAAAATGAAGTTTTGATGCCAAAGTTCACTATATTCTTTATCAAGTGAGTTACATGAGGTCCATGTTCAGAAAAAGCTGTACATATCCTGTTTTACATTCAAATGTTCAAGTTCAGTTTTGCCAACAATAGAAATCGCCTGCTTATAAGAGCTGAATAATTTGGGAATGGTCAGTAGACCCTTTCAGCTTCAAGCATCCTTGCCTCTATTAGCCACTTGTTATAGAGATCATACCATTTCTGAGAGAGAATAGGTAGGCACTGATCAAGACCAATTGTTTGAATGCACCCAATTTGAGGACAACGAATAGGAACTAGACCTATCTACACCTTAACTTCAGAGTGTTGGATAATACATATTTGACAAAATTCTGATTTTAGAAACAGAACCAGTGGCAATTTGTTTACGACATGGGCAGAAAACTAGGCATCCTTACTACAGAGAAACCAGGCTGTAAGTGTTGTCACAGTAACAAGGGTGCCATCTTTGCGGACAGTGATTCCATCAATGCCAAAATGGAGAGGATCAAAATGTCGCTGATAAGAATAGATTTATTTCAAGACCAATTACTATTAGGAAATTGAATGTTCTCAACATCCTGATGTGTACAAAATTGGAGATTCGGATATACTGTTTATGAACTCCATATGCAACACAGCTTAGAACTTTGAAAGAAGCCACATAAGGTATAGCCAGCCACTTTGATTGTCCGGTTCTATATTTTCCACGCTGTGGATCTCATTTAGCCTTCATATTGGTTGATTAAAAAAAAAAACTGCATTTATAATCCCAGGGACCAATAGCTGCTCATGAAACGCTTCTGAAGTTAGTCATCTGATTGCATTCTATCTTTAATCAAATCTACACGGCAAGTAATGACCTTGAATTGAGATATTCTTGCACAAAAAAAAAAACCTGTGCAATGATTCCAGATACACCACTAAGAAGCCCTTGTCTGGAAAAGGATGAATTTCTATCATCTTTCGAGTATGTTCGCCTCTGCTTAACTTGGCATCGCCACTTGGCTGCGTGATAGGAGAATCGTGTTGCTCCTTGGTATTGACTTTCTCTCCTGAGAGGCTCTGCAGCCCGGCAGCTGCATCGGCCTGTGAGTTCCACAGAAACTGCTCACGAGCGTGATCCGCAGAATGCGAGTCGAGTGAGGGACGGCGGTCTGGGTCAGAATGTGGCCATCTGAAGCATCCATTCAATGGAAAGAGACGGTGTCGTGCTGCAGGTCACCATTCAGATTGGTTCTCATCCGCAATTTACTCTGGTTTGGGATCGGATCTATTCGGCTCAGCGATGAGCTCTGTGTTGCTCATCACCGTGGGAAGAATTTCAGTGCCCATTCATTGAGACAAATATTCAAATTAAGTCCTCACGTTTCAGTTCAAAGACGCAGGCTCTGAGGGTGGCCCTGCTGCTTCAATTCTCCTCCGTAACGGGCAATTCTCAATGTTAATCCTTCCCTCTGTTCCTTTGCCATCATCTTCCACGATTTCTCCCCTTATTCATCTCCTTGTCCTTCATCACCCACCGTCGTAGCAGCATCGCTGAATGTTTTATGCAGACTTTCCTTTGTCTGTCCATGACCTTCATCACATCGTCTTTTCTTCCTTTCTTGAAACTGCAGATTCGTTGATCTTCATCAGTCTTCATCGCCTTCCTTCAGTTCGCACCATCTTCTCATCAGAATTTCGACGTCTCTCCATTTGATTTGTCGCCTCCTTCTGGTCTTCACATCTTAGATAACAGTTTTTCCCAACACTCCTTCCAGCTCTCTCCTTCCCACTCCTGCAATACCCTCTCGATCTGTTTTTTCCATTTCAGACGTACCAGTCTCAATTAGTTTTCCCTTCTCCTCTTTTAGCTGAGCGACCAAAAACTCCTCTTTGACAAAAATAACTCTAGTTTCTTTACACCCCATAGGAGATCTATGCATCAACTTTAATTTTGACCTTAAGGACTAACGTAGGGTATCTTTGGAGTCATGAATTGCCCCATTAACAGTCAGCTTTATGATGATCTGCGCACAAACTTCGACTTCAGCCTTGAGGATTGGGTGGCAAAATGCTCCCTCGGTGTTTCACTAGGGCTGTCAATAACCCCGTTGAAGGATTTGTTTACTCGCTTAAGCAGCTTTTGAGAGACTTCCTTCAACTTTATTTCATTAGATGATCGGCTTCCACAAAGCTTCCTTTGATTCCACAATTCCCTGCACTTTTCTAAGAGATCATCATTGAAATTATCAGCTTGATAATGTCCTTTGGCATCAGTTTTTTCATATTTTTCTAACACACACACATCATGCATCCAAACAGAATCACACACACACACTAACTGAATATATACATTGGATGCGGGTTATCGTAATGCATCTTACACACAATGAATCACACGCGGAAAAATAACACAAATGCACAACAAAAGAAATGGAGGTGTATACGGCTCGGATGCGCAGCAGCACGACATCCACCCCCTCTAAACCTGCACATCCTCCGGATGAGCCAACTATCCAGGATCTTTCAAGTCCACAAATAGGTCGAGTCCTTCTTCAGTTTTCTAGTAAACCTGTTTCTCCATCAGCTTCATCATCCATATTCTCTGCTTCTTCTGCTTGACTTTCTTCTACCTGCTCTTCTTCTGCCAATGCTTCAAGTGAATATTCTTCATCTTCTCTTCTCTTGAAAACCTTGTGTAATATTTCCGCACACTGCGTACCGTAAATATTGACTTCCCGCACGTCGTGTAAATCTCGTGCAAAGATTATCACTAGTGCCAGCAGCTAATCTATAACCACACGCGGGAAATGGAGACACTCCACCTTAGGAAAATAAGGCCAGGGATTCAAACCTGCATAGCCGCGGGAAAACAGCCTCTTGGGAAGAGGTCAAGAGGATAAGGTAATTGCAAATTTTTTTATTATCTTCCCCAGCCGATGTGTGGCTGGGGGAAAGGGATGGGCTAGTAAGGGCAGCATGAGGAGGTGGAGGGAGAGAGCCATGCAACGGGCCACGTGGGGAGGTCCCCTCTCCCCCCCTTGGACTATAAGGACCCCCTCTTGGGGGGGGGGGGGGAAAAAAAAAAAAGGAAGATAAGGCGGCAGAAGACTGTCGTGAAGGAGACGGCCGTGAGGAAGGGTCGCCGTGTGAAGGAGGGGTCGCCGTGTGGAGGGAGGGACGGCTGTGAGATGGGGGGAAGAGGTCGCTGCTGCCCGCCATTAGAGAAGGAGAATGTGGCGGAAGGCTGCCGTGAAGGAAGGGGTGAAGGGGAGGGAAGGTCGCCGTGTTGAAGGAGGACGCTGCTGCCGCCAGGCCGTCGCCGTCGTGAAGCCGCCACGCTGCCGCCACCTCGCATGAAACCGCCAGGCCGCCGCCGTCCTCGCCTCGACCACACCCTTTCCTCCCATGATCGTTGGGACCCCCCCCCTGACGTGGATGTGCTGCCAGAAGCTTCTTAGAAGCTTCTCTAGGAAGCTTCTAAGGGGGCTTCTCTAAGCCCCCTTCCCGTGGAGTCCCTTTATAGCCCATTTTACCCCGGGATTTCTAAGTCCCCTTCCCTTGGATCTCACACAAGCCATTCCCTAGGCGGGTTTTAAAGCCCTCCCTTTTGATCCTCAATAAGCCCATTCCGGCCTTTGATGCGAAGGAAGCTACTAAGGCCCTAGGCCCGGTTATTCATAAAAAAAGAAGAGGGGTTTCTCTAGCCCTTCCCACTCGATCTTCCCCCATAAGCCCATTGAAGAGGGTTGCTTAAGGTTTTTTTTTCAAGAACCTTTACCCCATAATTTTGAAG
This sequence comes from Lygodium microphyllum, assembly GCF_053477565.2. Taxonomy (NCBI): domain Eukaryota; kingdom Viridiplantae; phylum Streptophyta; class Polypodiopsida; order Schizaeales; family Lygodiaceae; genus Lygodium; species Lygodium microphyllum. The sequence continues at coordinate 2,990,582 of NC_141145.1, forward strand.
AAATTAAGTATAAAGGCCTTCCATAAGGCCAAATTCCGCAAGCTGGTATTCTCAAGGATCCACATTTCGAAAGGGATCTCCCGCATACCAGGGAGAAAAGAGCAAGATCTTGAGACTGCGTACCAGGGCGAGCAAATTCACCGATTGCGTAAGGGAAAAGGCAACCTGGAAGTCCGTAATTATGTCATAATGGCCCCTAAAAAGTCACAAGACGCACCTGCGGAAGGATCTTCTCCTAGTATTTACGTGGATATTTTCCGGAGCCCACAAGTCCAGGTTTTATCTATTTGGATTCCACACAGAAGTATTGAATTAATCACGATAACTTCATGGATTAGGAAGCACTCATGCATGTCAAATGCAACTAGTCAAGTTAAATGCAATTGGAAAATGAATTGGCTATTTGAACATTTAGTAGAAATAGCTTAAGATATGAAAATTGATCATTGGTACGTTCAATGGAGTTAATGAAAAGAGCATAAGGTGTCTATGCATTTGCAGGACCTTATTAGTAAGTTTCCTTTTGTGCATTCAAAAGTGACGAGCCTAGGACAACTGTTGCCTCATTACAAGGTTGAAATTGTTGAGGTACACCTTTTTACTAGGCATGGAAAGATTAATGGCATGTCACATTTTTAGATAAATCTTCCTTGTAATGATTCATGAGGAAAAGCTAACACCCATAAGATGTTATTCGAAAAGGAATAGAAGGGCACGAAAATTATCTATGGACTTGCAAGTGGCATGACTATTTGATGTAAGTCCTAGTAGGACCTAGGAAAGTTAGTGTCCAGATTATCAGGCATTTTTACCTTACCAAGGAAGGATAGGGTTACTGTGAACCATGTGATGCGTAGAAGCAGTGAATCGCATGTTTACCCGTATTGGTGTAGTTGTAACTATTGTTCTCCATTAGATCTAGTTTATTACCTTTAGGAAAGGTTCATCCTTATCGCAAGACAAGTATATTGAGTTGTCTAAGTCACCTAAACCTCAAGGGATTCATATGGGCATGGTTCAGTCGATATGATAAGTATCCCAAGTACTAACTAGGGTTTAGTGCGATAGGAATTCGACCTAGTTTTACACTTGTTGCCAAGTTAAAATCTGCAAACCCAAAGATCTTACACACATTCACGAGATGTCGAATCAATTGGATGCTCATGCATAAAATGATCTAAGGTTTTATCCTAAGGATCATTTGTTCAAATGATGAAACTCCGACTGGGTTGGAAATTCCTAGGACCGTGGACCAATATAATTAGGAATGGGTTGGGTAAGAAGACACCCTAAACCCTGCTACTCGCCTGAAGTTAATTCCGTGACCTGAATACGCCATTCAATGGGTGAGATGATCCCGTGGAATAGATACAACACATGAGCAAAAAGTTGCAACATCACATAGACTTGAGATTTGTCCACGGGAGAGTTTTTTCATTTCTTGAAATGATGTTGGCAAGTTATTGCGCTAAGATAACTTACAAAAGGGATGGGTAATCATCCTGTTACATCACTTTTCTTGGGGGAATAATTGCCAAGGAAAAGGAAAGTTAGGTATTTGCCTGGAAGCAATTGACCAATCAATAAATTGAAGCGACATGGTTGCTGGAATCTACCATAACAAAACCTAAAGTATTGGTAGGGTATGACCCTAACCCAAGAATGATAGGAATCTTGCCAAGTTGCAATTGATTCCGGAGCGAATGCGGGTTGCATTCGGAGAAAAGGAGTCACTCCTTAACAGTTTGCCAGCTAAACGACCACTGGAAATTGATTGTGCTTGTAACAGTTTAGAAAGCACTGTTTGCATTGTTTGCTCAATGAACTAAAGGATGAAAATATATCTAAAGCTTCAGGTTGAAGCCTGAAGGGAGAGGCAGCTTCAGTTACCCCCGACTGCCTGCCTGACCCTAACCAAGGGGGTTGTTAACCGCGCCGGGAACGTGGATCGAACCCGCCGTGAGAGGTCTCTCCGTTGAGTTCTGCTTGGAGCAGGAGGACGCTTGGGTGCCAGGGGGGGCTCTGGCCATAAATCCCTCGCCTTCCGGGTCCTGCACAAGAGGCTAACGTGACTCGGGATTGGATCTTGAGGCCCGCATACTAGTCTACGGGCGGAAGCTTGGAATAGTGATCCCTGGTGGATTACTAGATAGCCTTCGGGCGGATTATGAATACGCCTACAGGCAGGAACTCCTTGTATTTCAAAGATAAAAGGATAAAATGATAATAAAGAAGTTGTTTGGCATTGTTTTCTTTATGTCCTGTGATAAGATTACGTGAAGGAACCGGTGCATAACAGGGTTAATCAAAGAAGCTGTTTGTATATGTCAAACTAATGTGGTAGGTAATTACATAACTAAAACAAACCGAGGAAAGTGCGGAGGATGGACCATGGGTCCGTCCTATGGATGGGTGGTCCCGATTAGCCGGGAACTTTTCTCAAAGTCTTCGACGGACAGAGGATGATCGTCATCTCCAAAACAAGTAACGAGAACGATGACTTAGAATTAACTATTACCCGATTCACGTTGTTTTAGGGGAACGGAATGGGACTATGCCTTATGGCAGAGAGGTCGAGCCTTGCATCCCTCTCGTTTCCCATTCTCCTTGAACCAAGTGCAACGTAAATCCGCTTCAGACCTGGCGTTTCTGTGTAAAGTAGTTCGCTCGGGTCTGACGCTAGTTGTTGCTAGTTAATGACCAAACAAGAAAACCCAAACTCAGGTCGATCCTAAGTGGGAACGGCCAGGATACTTCCGCTACGTGGCAGACGCGGGAAGACCTAGATCGCAAGTCCCGTAACATTCCATGGGAGTGACGGGCGGAGCTTTCTAGACATCCTTCCCGATGGACTGCTAAGACGTGTCCGGGATGGTTCTAGTGGACACGTTACACCTTGATCCGTTTTCCAGCAATGGGCACCCTCAATACTGTTCCATCTAATTCAGCCAACTTATAGGTACCATTGTCCAAAACCTGTTTCACCTCATACGGTCCAAACCATCTTTGAACCATTTTTCTCATGCTCCTATGCTAATTCTCTAGACTACTATCGTAGACTAGAACCAAATCTCCTTCTTTTATGGCTCTAGGCCTCAAGCGATGCCTCAAATCAAACCTGTCCTTGTTTCTGAGTCGGGCTGCCTTCAATCCATCAACTGCTAGCTGCACATCTTCTGTCCTTCTCTCTAGTTGACGAATTCGAAGAGCTAGAAGCTCCTCCCTTGATAAATTCTCATGCCATGGAAGAACACTCCACGTGAGAGCACAGATTTCTGTAGGCATGACAGGTTTTTGCTCATACATCAACTCTGCAGGCATATATCCAGTAGTCACGCTATGTGTAGAGCGGTGTGCCCACAATGCAAAAGGTAGTAATCTCGGCCAATCTCCAATCCGACCTCTACAAGCTTTTTCCAATGCTTTAACTATTGGCGGATGTCCTCTTTCGCTCTTCCCATTTTCCTCTGGATTATAGGCAGTAGTAAGAGCCAATTTAATCCCAAGCTGTGAGAAAAATTCACTAGCTTCATCTGCATCTAGCTCTCCACGATCAGCTATAATCTTGCCTATACATCCATACCTGCAAAATATTTCTTCCAACAAGAATTTACATACTGTAATGGTGGTCTTCATCCGCAAAGATCTGCCTTCAACATAGTTTGTAAGATCCTCCCTAGCCAAGACAAGATATCTCATCTGCCAAAGTCCCACAGGCAAAGTAACCAAGTCTACCACCCACTTATAATGCATACATAGTGGATAGGTCGAATGCAACTCATCACGATGCCACACTAAAGAGTAAAGCTGGCAGTCCCTGCAAGTCTCCACAAAGTGGGAAACATCTTTATACATCCCTTTCCACCAGTATCTTTCTTTGATTTTCTCATAGGTAGCCCACAGGACCAGCCCATGAGCTCTCGTGAAACTCTCGCATAATCTGTATCTGCATCGCTACATCACAAACTACTCTCAAGGGCAAGCCGCCTCTCTTCTTTGGATGCTTCCAAAGAAAACCATCTTTCAAGAAATACCCATAAGCCTTCCTTCTGATATTCTTGAATTCATCATCTGTCCAATCAGCTCTTCGAGTCAATTAACTTAGATACTATCCAATTTGCAACCACTCATCAATATAAAGTTCTTCAATAAAGGCTTCAACAGTAGATACATGACAATCATGAACAAGGACAGAAGCTGCAAACTCTGTCTCATCATCTTCTGCAAGCATTGACTCCTCTTCCTCATATCTCGCTCTAGATAGCATGTCACCAACTGGATTATCTTTCCCTGCTATGTGTCAAAATTCTAGATTCAATGATTTGATATAAGCAATCCACCGAAGCATCGCTATATCTGGAGTCGAGCAGCTAGTAATCATGCCAAGCAAAGGCAAACAATCTGTTTCCACAACAAGTGAAGCTCCAATAAAATACCCTTTATCACACTTCAGTGCAGTGACTACTCCCCACAACTCTCTTTTGATCTGCGGATATCTCCTATGTCGCTCATTAAGAACTTTAGCTCCAAAGCGGATTGCATATCTATTTCCATCAGCATCATCCTGTCCCACTGCCCAACCTATGCCAATAGGGCTAGTATCAACTATCAACATGATTGGCCGTCCACACTGATAATCCGCCTTGCGAAGAGTAGGAGCTGACTGCAACAGCTTCTTGAGTTTACGCATGGCTTTCGAATGCTTCTCATCCCAATGAAATTTCTATCCTTTTCGAAGCAGCTGATAGAGAACATCTGCTATGTGAGCAAAATGAGGAATCCAAATCATGTAAAATACACAAGCTCCCACAAATCTCTGCACCTCTGAAGTAGTCGAGCAATACTCAGCAATTCTGCTTATGGCATCCACCTTTGCAGGTGAAGGCGTCCTGCCATAATAACCAACCATATGCCCAACTATGATGACTTCATTAACACCAAAGACAGATTTCAGCCCTGAAAGAGTCAAGTTTACCTCCTCTAATCGTGTCAATATTTGCTCACAAGCAACCAAGTGTTTAGCCACAAACTGTCTACATCCTCGCAAATCAAGACTTTCATTCTTTTCTTCTTCTGCACAACCCTTAATAGGCACATCATCTAGGAAAGGCATGTTATACTGCGGAATATAGTCTCGTAGAACTCTATGCATAGCATTCATCATATGAGCAACTGAGTTGGTGGCACCTTGAGGCAAGATACACATCCTCACAAGACCAATAGGTGTCCGCATAGTAGTAATATCCATGCTTTCCAAGGCAAGCTGAAACTGATCATAACCTGAATACAAGTCACCTAGAGAATAGATGGCTCGTCCTACAAAAGCCTCAGCAAATTCATCTACAACTGGACCTGTTCCCACATTCCTAATTGTCACTTTTTTCACGGGCTGCATATCCTGAATAAATCTCAAAGTACCATTCTTCTTTGGTACAGTAAACCACCTGTTAGAATAGGGTGCAGAAGAGGGTTCCAAGATCCCCATCTTAAATCTTCTCATTCAAAAACTCTATCAGCTTTGGCAAGTGTGCTTTAGGCACAGGTATAGGACGTATATTCCATGGTACATGAGGGACAGTGAAGATGACCATAGGTGCAACCAATTCGGGACTAATGCAGCCAATTTCATGAGGAAAGAAAGCAAATGCCTTACCATGACGTCCAAGCATCTCTCTAAAACATTCTTTTTCCACTGGAAGCAAGAAATCATCATTTCCAATCTTCAATTCTGCAAGAGTTTCAGCTGTAAATTTATGTCCAATATTTGTAGGATCTCTTAGCATAGGCTGCTTCATAGCTTTTTCTATCTGCTCATCACTATCAGGAGGAAGCAGCCCTACAACCGGCTTAACCTTCTTATCAACTGTTTTATACTTCGTGTCAACCTTGGCATCAGTCAGGCACTCTTTTCTTTGCTGCAATTTCTGCAAATTTTCAGCAACTCTCAACTCTGTTGGCTGAAAGATTTCAGCCCTTTGCTCTATGGACTGCATGGGTGCAGCTTGAAACTCTGTATGCTGAAATTTTTCAGCATTCAACTCTGTTGGCTTAATGGATTCAGCCCTCGGCTCTATGGACTGCATGGGTGCAGCCTCATACTCCATATGCTGAATTTTTCCAGTATTTAACTCTGTTGGCTGAAAGGTTTCAGCCCTCTGCAACTCTGTAAGCTAATCAAGATCAGCCATAAATTCAGTTTGCTGAGTTTTCTCAGCCTCTAATTCTGTTTTTAGCATAAAATTAGAAATTTCCTGAAACATATCCAAGGTTTGCACAGGTATGATCTTTGAACCCTTACATACATCAATTTTCAGCATTGTTCCCATCTCAAACAATGTATCTGCATAAGATATCCCTTCATACAATCCATCTACATGCTCTTTTGCTTGCAAAATACCTGCAATCTTCAACTCTTTCTCCTTATGACCAATGTAGTGCCTGGCAGCTCTAGGCAAATCTGAAATTTTCTGATAACTCACTGAACTATCTGAAGAAAAACCAACAAAATTAGTGGAGAAAGACTGGCTGCCAGGAGGCGAGATCTCCTCTTTTCTCCGCTCCGTACCACTGGCGTCTCGCAAGACAGCGGTACCTAATGAAAATCCAACTCCTTCGCAGGTAGTGGTGCCTCACGCAAGGAGTCCCTGTTTCTCGGATGATTTACCCCAACAGTCATAAACTGAACAGTTTGCATACCATTCTTACTGCGTATCCGTGCATAAGCTGAGCCGTCATCCATCACTTTCGTTTCCATTCTTGCTTCTGTAATGAAAGGCTTTTCAAGAATAATCGGATAAGAGCAAGAATCCTGAACAAAGCAATGATAATCCTCTTCAACATTACCAATAGAAATTCTGATACTCGGACAAGCAACATGCATATCACCAGATGTATTATTGGCGGCTCTCATGCGCCAGCCATGCTCTGCATCCATAGGCCACTTGCCACTCTCATAAACACCTCGAGCAATAAGATTAATCTCGGAACCATGATTGACTAAAGCGACCAAAGGAATCTGTTTCTCTCCAATTCTTACCACCGTCTCAATGGTTGCTCTAGCCCAATGACTACGTGAAAAATGGCTGCGAGGAATAAGAATAGGGGTATCATCATCCTCATACTGCATAGACTAAACTATTTTCTCCAAATGCGGATTGACAGAAGCATTCTCAACCATCACTGCATCATCATGCTCTTCCCTAAGAGCTCCATGCCATAATCCCTGTAAAGCAGGTCCTTCCATCACATGTCGTTTCCTCCTCAAAAGATCCTGCATCTGATCCTGTATTTCTCTTCTAGCAATCCCAAGAGCTTCTCCAACAGTAAAAGTGACTTCACTATTCAAAATTCTTTCATGAAAAATCTTACTCATATCCGTCTGCATATCAAGGTCTGACAAGAGCTTGAATCTTGGCTCCTTTCTTGGTTGCCTCTTCTCTTTCATATGCTTGTCTCCCATAGGTTGTTCAGGACCTGATTGAGTTGGAGAACTTGACATAGGTGGAGCTGTAACAGGTGGTGAAACAAAGTCACCCCCTCTAGTCTTTTTGGAGGTGTTGGGACCCTCCTCATCTCTTCTTCTCTTTTCCTCAACCATGGCATCTAAACCCTGTGTTTTCGCCTTATAAGCAAAAATAGAATACCTGTCAACAGGCGAATCCCATCCCGTTTCTCCTCGAATGCTAGAGCCCACACAAGTCATAGTAGATGCCTGAACTTTCCCTCTTCTCGCTATCTCCAAGGCAGAGGACCATAAAGCAGAGTCTCCATCTGCTTTCTGCTCAAGCTAGACTCCATAAGCTAAAGCATCTCCTCTAACACTCACATAAGCTGATCGCGCAGCCATATCATCAACGAGCTTCTTCATGTCTCCCTTACCAAAGTTCGTGTCAAGAGGAGCACCACTTTCTGTCAGCCATATCTTCCCATCTTGTCCCCAGAACACTACATTCTTCTTACGCGCTTCCTGAAAAGCATCACAATCTCTGCAGTGTTGGTGCTCTGTACTATCGCACCAAATACATCGTCTCCCTTTTCTTTGACCAGCTGGAAAAGCAGTCGCTGGAGCAGGTGCTACAGCAGGTACTGACATAAGTTTCTCCTTTAACTTATCAACTTCAGCTTTGACTACTTCAATCATCAAATCTGCCAAGCCTTTAATAACATCATCTACAGATAAGGGCACTGGAGCAGCAGGAACTGGTGGATTTACAACAGGAGGAGTAGGCTTTGGCATAGAACTTGCAGCAGGGGTAGAAGAAGAAGTCTCCAAGGATTTTTCAGAAGCAGATCCTGCATTACGATGCAATCGTACTCTCCTGCGCTGCTTCTTAACAAGAGCATTCACAGCATCAATGACATGTCTCCACTCGGTCTTTAAACCTGAATCGGTAGCTTGATCTTCCAAAAGATCATCCAACTTTTCCTGTAAATCAGCATTAGTAGCCTGTAAAAATAATTCCACTTTCTGCATCTCCAAAGCTTGCTGCTCAGTTCCATCCAACTGATCATAGCGGCTCTCAAACTCTCACAGAAGGGCGGTAACTGAAAGTCCCTTATTAGGCATAGAAACCCATGCTAAGAAATTCATGCAGTTCATAAGACCTGTATCCTCCAGGAAATATTCATCTTTTATTGCCTTCTTATACTCTGCCCAACCAGCATGTGTTTCTTGAATTTCTAAAATTTGGACTTCAAGAGCGCGCACCACGATCCGCAAGAAGTAGTGGCTCCCAACATCTTGAGAAACCCCAAAAAACTTCATCTTTTCTTCATACAAATGCAGGTAAGTTGACACTTGTTAGCCATTGAACTGCTTCATCTCCTATTGGACAGCTTTCAAGGTATCCATGGCATCACTATCACGTTTCGCGTGAGCTTGCTGCTGCATATAAGTGGTAAATGACTCAAATAGGTTCTTCATGACATTGTCATCTGTCATCTCTTCTTGCCAGTCTCCCATCTTGCTGAAAAATGACACAGCACTTTCACGTCGGGTTCACCAGAAATGTCGTAGAGTTCACGCAAGAGCCTGTTGGGGGTAAAGGCGCCTCGGCCGTGCCGCCCCATGTATCACTACACTGACAGTACCCACCACTGCACATTGCAGGTGGCGGGCGTCTGTCACGTCACTTTATTCTTTATTCTTTTAGTGACAGTTTGAATAAAGGAAGGCTCGGTCACACATTGTGACTGTTGGAGTTCCCATTTCTTATCTCTCTCTTTCTTGCTCTTGCTCTCCCTCCATAGCTCGCGTGCAAGCTTCGATCCTTCTCAACTTTCAACTGGTATCAGAGCTTGGCATTCTCTTGCTCGAGCTTGACTCGGTGCTTCCTGACCTTTGCATCAACTCGCTTCACGCATTGGGTCTCCATCCCGGCAGCCATAGCCAACCTCTCGAGCTCCCGACTCTCCCCGGCTTCCCGAGCTCCATCCCGGCCTTCTTGAGCTTCATCAAGGCCTTGCCTTTGAGGTATTGCTTCAGCATTTGCACGCATTTGAGTGTATTCTTAGTTTGAAACATGGCAGGAACAAAGGGCAGCCACTCTTCTTGAGCTCCATAGCTCATATCTTCCCTCCCCTTTGCATTGGGCCTTCATGGCTTGGTATGTGCCTACCTTGGGCCATCATTGAGCCCCCCCCAACCATCCTAACTCCACATGATTGGCAGCAGCACTCTAGGCCTCAACATGCTGAATATGGCGCCCATTTTCAGACTTTGACCTCCACGTTTTACAGCTGAATGCTTTGTTGCTCATGGAGCACTCATCATTGGCCTATTTGGAGGGCATTTGAGCCATTTTTGGATGTCATTTTGATGCTTTGGCTTGACATTGAGGTTGGGAGCTGATCATTCTCAGTTTTGAAACTGTCATTCACTGCATAACGGTGGTGGAAACAGGGCAGCACCCCTGACACTGACATTTGTTCCTTATGCCTCATTCCATTGGAGCTATTTGATGCCCGTATGCGGTCTACTTCCTACCCAGATGTATTGGGGATGTATGCATTTGGTTTGACCATGATTTTGGCTTGAATTAGGGGCTGAAATCTACTGTTTAGAATAGTAAATACATGCTGGAATAACAGTGGGCTGAAGGTACTTTACATGCTTTGGCACTTACCTATCGATACCGGATGTATGCTTTGAGCTTTGGCATGATGTCTCTGACATTTGGGGACGACTTGGAGCATATGTATGAGATTATGGGATGCTTTTGAGCTTTGCATTAGCTCCGTCTTCATTGGCATTTGGACCGACTTGGCATGCTCGTGGACTGCCTATGCCTCATGTCTCTGCTTGACAGTTAGGCTTTTGCATTACATGCTTTGGTTCGTGACATATGCTATTTGGTTCGTGTATGCCATACCGACATTTGGAGCTTGGATTTGGATGTATTTGAGCATTCCTGGCTTACTTGATCACTGATTTTGGTTGCTATTTGGATGTCATTGAGTTGACTGAGAGCTTATTTGGGCTTATGTATTGCTTCATGGTTAATACGACTGGTGCTTCATGTATGTCATGCTCTCTTGGATGCGCTTGATGCATTGACAGGGTCACTTATCACTGGTGCTTTCTCTTGGGTTGTTTGAGCTTCTGAGCTCGCTTTGTAAGCCTTTTGTGCCAGTGGGAGCATTTTACATGCTTGCTTGACCTTTGACAGTTGCATGCTATTGGAGCACTTACATGTATTTGGAGAAGTTTATGTCTTGAGCAGCTACATACGCATTGAGACTTTGGGATCATACTCCTATCTTTATGGATATGCATTGATGTAGTCTTGGTTCACAGGATGCTTATGAGCTGAGTCTCATATTTGGATCTTTCTCTTTGAGCAGACACCTATTTGTGTCAGGTTTTGGCAGTTACAGGAACACTTTGCCTAGAGTGTCTGGGGGTGTGCCTTTCATTGGCAGATGTTATTTTGACATGCTTCGATGTTGAGCTCATGTTCTTTTCACTGTCATTGGCCTTGCTTATGTCTGTTTCATGCCGGCTTTGGACCTAGCATTGTTTGCTTGACATTGGATCCTATTTTGGGACAGTTTGCTCTCTAGACTGCATACCTGCAATTTATTACAGCAAGCAGTTATTGGTGGACTGAGGTGTACTTTTCATGCTGAAATATCCTGATTTGGTGTACTGCACCTAGTACTAAGTGGGCAGCAACTTTTGGCACACTTTGCTCGCCCTTTGGACCCCGTTTTGGTCATTTTTGGGCAGTTTTTGCAGTAAAACAGCAAGCAGTTTTGGACTGTTTGGGCATTTCCAGCCTGCATAATGGCATCATCTTCGCATGATAGTGCCATATTTAACATTACAAAGTTGGATGGTACCAACTACTCTTATTGGAAGAGTCAAATTTGGCAGGTCTTGGTGCAGAAATCTCAGATTAAGCCACTTCGGTTGAGTGGGGAGCAGCCTGAAACTATGGACAATGACGACTGGCTTGAACTTGATGAGCTATGCAAGTCCACGATTGTATTGTCTCTCACTAAACAGGTACATTATAATGTATTTGAGGAAGCACAGAGTGCATGGGATCTATGGAATAAGATCAAGAATCTTTATGATAAGAAAAGTCCGGCGAGTCAGATGTACTGGTTGAAGCAGCTTATGGATCTGCGCATGAAGGATAATGCGTATGCAGTCTGAGATAGACTCCCTGCATAAGAATGAGACTTGGGATTTGGTTGCCTTGCCTAAGGGCAAGAAGGCTTTTCCATGCAAGTGGGTGTACAAGCTGAAAAGTACCCCTGGATACCCCAAGCCGGCATACAAGGCTAGATTGGTAGCAAAGGGTTTTAAGCAGGAACATGGTGTGGACTTTGATGAGATCTTCTCTCCTGTGGTTAAGATGACCACCCTGCACTTAGTCTTGGCTTTGGTTGCACAGCTTGACTTATATCTATATCAGATGGATGTCAAGACGGCTTTTCTACATGGGGACTTGCATGATGAGATCTATATGGATCAGCCTAAGGACTTTGCATAACCTGGCAGGGAGCACCTAGTGTGCAAGTTGAAGAAGAGCTTGTATGGCTTGAAGCACGCACCTAGGGAATGGTATCATAAGTTTGATGCCTTTATGCAGTCACAGGGCTACAGCAGGAGTGCTATGGATCCGTGTCTTTACACGAAGAAAGCCCGTGATGGCAGTTTGCTTATCTTGGTACTCTATGTTGATGATATGCCGATAGCAGGGAAAGCTCATGATGAGCTAGATGCTCTTAGATCTCAGCTGAAGAAGAGCTTTGAGATGAAGGATTTGGGACAGGCCTCACATATACTTGGGATGCGCATTAAGTGCGATAGGCATCAGGGGCTTTTGTATCTCTCACAGCGGGAGTACATTCATAAAGTCCTTGAGCACTTCCGCATGCAGGAAGCTCATGATGAGCTAGATGCTCTTAGATCTCAGCTGAAGAAGAGCTTTGAGATGAAGGATTTGGGACAGGCCTCACATATACTTGGGATGCGCATTAAGTGCGATAGGCATCAGGGGCTTTTGTATCTCTCACAGCGGGAGTACATTCATAAAGTCCTTGAGCACTTCCGCATGCAGGATGTAAAGCCTATTGGCTGTCCATTACCTTCTTATGTGAAGGTATCACAAGCCGATTGTCTGCAGATAGATGAGCAGAGGGCCGAGATGGCCAAGATCCCTTATGCTTCAGCCGTGGGCAGTTTGATGTATGCCATGATAGCCACTCGTCCAGATATTGCGCATGCAATTGGTGTTGTGGATTGCTATATGGCAACACCTGGCAACAGACATTGGGATGCCGTGAAGGGTATCATGAGGTACCTGAAGGGCAAAGCAGATATGTGTATTTGCTATGGCAGCCAGGATACAGGGGTCATGGGGTACAATGACTCCGATTATGCAGGACATGTAGATAGTAGGAAGTCCACTTCTGGCTATGTATTCACCTATGCTGGAGGGGTTGTCTCTTGGATGTCCAGGGTTCAGAAGTGTACGGCTTTGTCTACCACTGAGGCCGAGTATGTTGCAGCCACTGAGGCTTGCAAGGAGGCCATATGGTTAGGCCATCTAGTTGCTGACCTTGGGATTGATGCTATACCTACACTGCATTCGAATTCTATGAGTGCCATTCAGTTGGATAAGAATCCAGTCCACAATATATATCCTTAATAGAATGATAAGAAAATTCCTAGTATACAATAGGTGCATCTTGTGTGGGGGAGACACCCTTAGGGATTAGAAAGCCCCAAAATATCATAAACAAATCACAAGAAATATGGCACGCTTCATCACAAGTTCTTGCAATAACTAATCACAAGTATCCATGAGCCCATAGACCAATTGTGTTACCTCCATAAGTAAGAGTTTTGACCTCACCACAAGCCAATCACATTTCTATCATTGAAATAAACACAAAAGCTGATTATAAAACTAAATAATTGGCACACAAGCCACCAAAATGACTTCTATTGAGTTGAGAATAGAGAACATGAAATTGAGCTCCATAAGACTATCCAAAGCAACATCAAATGATAACAATTTCTGGTAGACCAAGAGCCCACAAGCCCTCACAAAAGCCCTAGCAAGAAGTGACGTGCCCGCCTAAGGCACATTTTTAGATGTCCATTGAGAGATGAATCTAAGCGATGCTGCCCGGCACTCCCATGGAATTTTACGGGGTTTGTCACCTAGGGTTTCTTGAGTCTGCCTCACAACAGAACGTTCATGGCCGACGAACCCACTGGGATTGACTTGATATTTGAGTCCCTAGTGGTCAAGATCTCCTGACAACATTCTAGTGTTAGGTGGTCCTGAACATCCTAGTTTATGTAGAGATACTAAGTCAAAGCAGACCCATGCCGCACTTGGTTTAAAGAGAATCGGAAACAAGAGGGATGCGCCGCTCAATCTCTCTTCTGGTAGGCCATAGTCCCATTCCGGTCCCCTAAAACAGCATGAATTGGGGTTCTAACCTAACAATTCCTAAGGATTGAATGTCGGTAAAACTTGGTGAGGTATCACTTCATACGTGGTGTTGTGGAGGACAAGTCTGTTGACCTTGTCAAGATCTCCACTGACGAGAATCCTGCAGATTTGCTCACAAAAAGCCTCACTACTGAGCGCTTTGCCTTCCTCAGGAGATTGATGGGCATTGGATGAGATGTTGCCTTTCCTCATCCCTTGTACTTATGTACATTTGTATTGTCTTTTCTTTTTTCTTTTCTCTCTCACTAGGGCAGATTCCCTTTAAGTGGGAGGTTGTTGGGGGTAAAGGCGCCTCCGCCGTGCCACCCCATGTATTACTACACTGACAGTACCCACCACTGCACACTGCAGGTGGCGGGCGCCCGTCACATCAAAGGCACCTCCGCCGTGCCGCCCCGTGTATTACTACACTAACAGTACCCACCACTGCACACTGTAGGTGGCGGGCGCCCGTCACGTCACTTTATTCTTTATTCTTTTAGTGACAGTTTGAATAAAGGAAGGCCCGGTCACACATTGTGACTGTTGGAGTTCCCATTTCTTGTCTCTCTCTTTATTTCCCTTGCTCTCCCTCCATAGCTTGCATGCAAGCTTCGATCCTTCTCACCTTTCAGAGCTACAGAACACGGGGTTCAAGAAATAGCAAGGAAGAAACTAATAAGAAGAAAATGAAGTTTTGATGCCAAAGTTCACTATATTCCTTATCAAGTGAGTTACATGAGGTCCATGTTCAGAAAAAGCTGTACATATCCAGTTTTACATTCAGATGTTCAAGTTCAGTTTTGCCAACAATAGAAATCGCCTGCTCATAAGAGCTGAATAATTTGGGAATGGTCAGTAGACCCTTTCAGGTTCAAGCATCCTTGCCTCTATTAGCCACTTGTTATAGAGATCATACCATTTCTGAGAGAGAATAGGCAGGCACTAATCAAGACCAAGTGTTTGAATGCACCCAATTTGAGGACAACGAATAGCAACTAGACCTGTATGCACCTTAACTTCAGAGTGCTGGATAATACATATTTGACAAAATTCTGATTTTAGAAACAGAACCAGTGGCAATTTGTTTACGACATGGGCAGAAAACTAGGCATCCTTACTGCAGAGAAACGAGGCTGTAAGTGTTGTCACAGCAACAAGGGTGCCATCTTTGCGGAGAGCGATTCCATCAATGCCAAAATGGAGAGGATTAAAATGTCGCTGATAAGAATAGATTTGTTTCAAGACCAATTACTATCAGGAAATTGAATGTTCTCAACATTGTGATGTGTACAAAATTGAAGATTCGGATATACTGTTTATGAACTCCATATGCAACACAGCTTAGAACTTTGAAAGAAGCCACATAAGGTATAGCCAACCACTTTGATTGTCAGGTTCTGTATTTTCCATGCTGTGGATCACATTTAGCCTTCATACTGGTTGATTTTTAAAAAACTGCATTTATAATCCCAGGGACCAATAGCTACTCATGAAACGCTTCTGAAGTTAGTCATCTGATTGCATTCTATCTTTAATCAAATCTGCAGGGCAAGTAATGACCTTGAATTGAGATATTCTGGCACAAAAAAAAACATGCGCAATGATTCCAAATACACCACTGAGAAGCGCTTGTGTGGAAAAGGAAAATTTCTGTCATCTTTTGAGTATGTTGGCCTCTGCTTAACTTGACATCGCCACTTGGCTGCGTGACAGGAGAATCGTGTTGCTCCTTGGTATTCACTTTCTCTCTTGAGAGGCTCTACAGCCCGGCAGCTGCGTTGGCCTGTGAGTTCCACAGAAACTGCTCGCGAGCGTGATCCGCAGAATGCGAGTCGAGTGAGGGACGGCGATCTGGGTCAGAACGTGGCCATCTGAAGCATCCATTCAATGGAAAGAGACGGTGTTGTACTGCAGGTCACCATTCAGATTGGTTCGCATCCGCAATTTACTCTGGTTTGGGATCGGATCTATTCGGCTCAGAGATGAGCTCTGCGTTGCTCACCGAGGGAAGAATTTTAGCGCCCATTCATTGAGACACAGATTCAAATTAAGTCCTCACGTTTCAATTCAAAGACGCAGGCTCTGAGGGTGGCCCTGCTGCTTCAATTCTCCTCCGTAACGGGAAATTCTCAATGGTAATCCTTCCCTCTGTTCCTTTGCCATCATCTTCCACGATTTCTCCCCTTATTCATCTCCTTGTCCTTCATCACGCACCGTCGTAGTAGCATCGCTGAATGTTTTATGTAGACTTTCCTTTGTCTGTCCATGACCTTCATCACATCGTCTTTTCTTCCTTTCTTGAAACTGCAAATTCGTTGATCTTCATCAGTCTTCATCGCCTTCCTTCAGTTCACACCATCGTCTCATCAGAATTTCGACATCTCTCCATTTGATTTGTCGCCTCCTTCTGGTCTTCACATCTTAGATAACAGTTTTTCCCAACACTCCTTCCAGCTCTCTCCTTCCCGCTCCTGCAATACCCTCTCGATCTGTTTTTTCCATTTCAGACGTACCAGTCTCAATTAGTTTTCCCTTCTCCTCTTTTAGCTGAGCAACCAAAAACTCCTCTTTGACAAAAATAACTCTAGTTTCTTTACACCCCATAGGAGATCTATGCACCAACTTTAATTTTGACCTTAAGGACTAACGTAGGATATCTTTGGAGTCATGAATTGCCCCATTAATAGTCAGCTTTACGATGATCTGCGCACAAACTTCGACTTCAGCCTTGAGGATTGGGTGGCAAAATGCTCCCTCGGTGTTTCACTAGTGCTGTCAATAGCCCCATTTGAAGGATTCCTTTACTCGCTTAAGCAGCTTTTGAGAAACTTCCTTCAACTCTATTTCATTAGATGATCGGCTTCCACAAAGCTTCCTTTGATTCCACAATTCCTTGCACTTTTCTAAGAGATCATCATTGAAATTATCAGCTTGATAATGTCCTTTGGCATCAATTTTTTCATATTTTTCTAACACACACACATCATGCATCCAAACAGAATCACACACACACACTAACGGAATATATACATTGGATGCGGGTTATCGTAATGCATCTTACACACAATGAATCACACGCGGAAAAATAACACAAATGCACAACAAAAGAAATGGAGGTGTATACGGCTCGGATGCGCAGCAGCACGACACCGTATTAATTTTCGAATCCCTTTTCAGGTCTGTGAAATGTCAAAGTCATAGTTCTGTAAGGTTGCCACCCATCACCTTTGCGTAGGAGTCAAAGTAGACTGAGTCAAGAAGTATTGGAGGACTCGGTGATCGCTTTTCACTTGGAAGCGATTACCATACAAATAGTGGTGTCATTTCTTGATGGCATGGAGGATGGCCAACATCTCTTGGTCGTATACATTCATTTCCATCTCCTTCTCATCAAGCTTGCGGCTTTCAAATGCAATCATACCATGCTCTTGCAACAATACTACACCAATACCCTGGCCCACTGGCATCACAATGAATGGAAAAGAGCTTAGAGAAGTCATGGCAAACAAGGATGGGGGTTGAAGTAAGCACGTCCTTTAACTATTTGAAGCTATGATCTGCAGTGGCATCCCAAAAGAATGACTCTTTTTTCAAGAGATCAGTCAAAGGTGCTTCAATGGTGGCATAGTGCTTAATGAAGCATCTGTAGAATGAAGAGAGACCAAGGAAGTCATGCAAGGAGGTGGTGGTGAAAGGAGTGGGCCAATCCTTAACACATTGCACCTTTTTGGAGTCAGCCTAAGTACCATCATTGCTCACAATGTGTCCCAAGTACTCCACAGATGTCTCCATGAATATACATTTGCTCTCCTTAGCAAAGAGTCAATGCTCTCTCAATATGTCGAACGTGTGTGAAGTGCTCTATAGATGACTTGTTGTAAATGAGGATGTCATCAAAGAAGACAAGCATAAACTTGAACAAAAAAGGGCTGCAGGATTTTGTTCATGAGGCTTTGAAAGGTGGCAGGGGCGTTAGTCAATCCAAAAGGCATCACAAGAAAGTGGTAAAGGCCACGATCAGCAATCCTGAAGGCCGTTTTGACCTCATCTCCTGCTCGCATACGAATCTGATGGTAGCCAGAGCGCAAGTCAATCTTAGTGAAAAAGCATGCCCCTTTTAACTCATCCATCAAATCATCAATTTGGGGGATGGGGTAGCAGTTCTTCACTGTAATTTTGTTCAAATCTCTGTAGTCAATACACATGTGAAAGGAGCCATCTTTCTTTTTGACTAAGAGGACAGGGGATGCATAGGGGAAAGAACTCAGTTCAATGAAACCCATCTCCAACAACTCCTTGATTTTCTCTGCAACCTCTTCACGCTCACACTTGGAGAGTCTATAGGGGGTTTGTTCAATGGCTTGGAATGGGGCTCTAGATCAAGTGGGTGGTCCACTTGTCACTTGGGAGGGAGGGACGTAGGCATCGGAAATAAGTCATTGTATTCCTCAAGTAAGGCCTGCAAGGCAGAGTCATATGATACTGTGGAGGGCTGATGAGAAGTGTCCTTATTTAATTGCAAAAAAAAGATTTGTGAGCATTTCTTAAACTCCCGTTTGAGTTGATTTGCTGTAATGAACTGAAAATCAGCATGATCTCGAACTCCCTCTAGGTAGATAGGCTGTCCATGCATCATAAACTCCATGTAAAGCTGAGAGAAGTCCATAGTAATTTTTCCCAATTGTTTCAGCCAATCACAGCCCAAGACAACATCAATGGGGCCCATATCTAGGGCAATCAAATCAACCAGTGCCACATAATCTTCAACCAAGCATAAGGGAACTGCAAGACATACATGTGTGCTGATTTCTTCTTCTCCGTTTGCTACTTGGACCTCCAAGGGGTGGTGTAATGCCATAGGAATACATTTCAATCGGTCAATGATTGATTTCTGGACAAAAATGTGAGTGCTTCCACTATCCACAATGATAAAAACATGCTTCCCATTGATACTGCCTTGAATGCGAAGGGTATTGGGCCTACGGGAACCCGTCCAAGCATCCAAGGAGATCAAGAAAAGGGAAGTGGGAGGTGGGTGGGATGTTAAATCAAGTATCTTTGAGGGTGCACCGCCCGGGTCAAAGGGAAACCCATCCTCTAGGTCATAGAACTGATCATGATCAACATCCTCCATGGGCTCAGTGTGGTCAATGGCCAGGTCATCCTCCTCATTGTGTCAATCTTCCATGACATACATGCTATGAACTTTGACCCTAGCTGTCTTGTACAGGCATTTGGAGGCATGATCAGTAGTGTACTTATCTCCACATTTAAAACATAGGCCCTTTTCTTTCCGTTCCTTGACAACATCTAGGGAGATGAACCGTTGATTACTGGATCCATGGGAAGGTGATGCAATGGACTATTTATTTTCAGCATATCGATTTTCAGCAATAGAGCCAGATGCTCCCAAAAGTGCCCATTTTTCTTTCAGCATGGAAGGTGGGGTAAGTGGGTACTTTGGGGCTGTTATTAGGCATAGAAGAGCCTTGAAAACCACCTCTGTATGGGGCTGATCATGAAGGGATGCGGGGAGGTCAAACACCTTGTTGAAAATGCTCATTCTTATGGTACTTTCTTGCATATCTCTCAGCCAGTTTGATTGCATCAAATAGTGTAGTGGGTTTTTGGGCCATGACATCAGCCAATAGACTTGGTTCCAACCCATAGATGTACTTGTGCAATTTAGCATCGTCACTGATGCTTTCCACATACATGATCAAGTTCACGAACTGATTGGTGTAGTCACGTATAGTGAGATTATGTTGGTCAAGAGTGTACCATCATCTTGCCAACCGTTATTTTTCCACAGGGGACACAAAAACTTGGACCATATGCATTTTAAAATCTTCCCAATCAATGAATTGTTGATTCTCCCGATTGATATAGCGCCACCAAGTGTGGGCAAAACCTTCCAAGTGGAGAGAAGAAAAAAGTATTTTCTAATCATCAGTGCGGGGGTAGATGTTGAAGTAGGACTCCAACTTGGACGTCCATTCTTCTAGGTCAGATGGTGAGGGGGATTGCCCATTGTACTTTGTGAGAATGACCTTGTCACGCAAATCATAAGGGCCATGCTGCCATGAAATCCTTGCTGTCCATGCATCCCATGGTGGCCATACATGCCCTGCTGTCCATATATCCCTTGTGGTGCATTTAGCCCATGTTGTCCATTATAGCCATGTTGTCTATGATTGCCAGGCTAGTCATTTGTACCTTATAGTCCCAGATGGGGCTGATTCATATATGGTGCATGGGGGCTCCTAGGTAGAGCAGGTGAAATTCGACCCAAGGTGGGAGAAGGCCTCAAGTGAATGTTACTAGCATGATGGACAGGGGAATTCAATAGGGGCTCATCATACATATGAGAGGGTTCCCCGATCTCATAAGTCGAAGGGGAAATTCCCTTAGCGCCAAGTATACCCTGTGGGCCATGTGACGGTTCTTGATGTGGAGGGCGTCTAAACTCATGTCTAGAGTCATTGGTCTTCTCTTGGGATGAAGCGATCGCTAATTGAGCAACAAGATCAGTGACCTGTTCCAAGGTCTATTGGGTCTTTGATTTTGAGATATCCATGTGCTCGATCTCTTCATCAAACTTGGACATCATCTGGCGGTGGTTGGTGACCATATCATTGTAGCGTTCCATATGACGGAGCTCTTGTTGACAAAGGGTGTGATTAAGAAGGGCATATGGGTCCGTTTCAAGCATTTCCTCCTGTATGTCACCATGGTAATCTTGTGCTAAGATTGGCTCCTCATTCATGGAGGCCTGGGAGTCTTTAATCTCCCTCTGGAGTTCCTCTTGGGCCTTGCTTTTGCCTTTTTGGGTAGCCATCTAGATGCAGTCCACAGGACCTACTGAGTGAAAAGGGTATAAATCTTAGTAGAAAAATCCGATTGATGAGATTTTGGGCTCAAGTTGGAGGGGACAATGGCCTTTTCAAGATGAGCTATTAAGCTTTATGATAGAAAATGATCAGAATTTTTTATAGGGGTTTTATAGTGCCTCTACAACCTGTCCAGAGTGACACTAGTGCACAAAAATGGGCATAACTTTCATGCTGTAACTCCAATTGGGGAGATTTTTGATTCAAACCGGAGGGTACAAAGCCCTCTTCAATATGAGTTATAAGGTTCACCCCTAAATTTAGGAAAAAAATTCTACAATGAGATCTTTGTGACAATCTTGCAGGACTATGACCAAAAACACTACATGTCCCTTAGTGCCAATGTCTTACATGGGAAGAGCATAGATCAAGGGGCCTGATCTACCATATCAATAGCATCTTGAGAATACTGAACATAATCTCGAGCATCATTGCATACCCATCAACTCTGCCATGCATGCATAAGTACATTCATTGCCATACATCTCCATTGACTGCATGTACCTCAAGTGGCGGGGTATCCAAGAGGGATCATTGGGGCAGGGAAGTGGGGCTTATGGAAGTACCTGCAGCTACAAACAAGTATTGGGCTCCGGATCATTAGGAGGTGGGCAAAGTTTCCCTCGGGCCGGGTTGTGCTCCCCTTTAGGGTCTTAAGTGTTAAGGGAGGGTTAGCTCTCTTTTGTCTTACCACCTCGCTTGGCATCGGCCTTTTTCCTCAGTCAGAGTATACATGGCAGAAATTTTTAATTAGCAATCAACATGATATGCATTGGAAAGAAGACATTGGGCCTTTTCATGAGATGCAAGGAATGATGAAGGTTGTGGTAAGGGTTACCTTAGTAGTCCAGTGACTCACTGGCTGCTACTTACCCAAGTTACAATGGCTAATATTCATCCAAGATCATAAGACAAAGTAGGGGTTAATGTCAGCCATTACAATGAAATTCAGGAAGAGGTATGATGCTTGTATGCAATCTTGAATCTCTCCAACAATGGATTAAGCTCAGTAAGTGGCTAAATTGAGAGATTAATATTAGAGTGGCATACCTCTTTAATGCTTGTGATGATCATTGAAGCCCGAATCATCATGATGCCGGTTGCTCCATTGATCAAGTCCGGTTGTTGGTTGGACATCCGTGGAAGAGTGCTTCAGCATTTGAGTGCTCTTGCTGATGAAGAAGGCTCCCAAGCTTATCCCCGAGCTTGAGCATCAAGAATGGGAAGCTTCAAGTGAAGCTTTCATGGCTGCCCTGCAAAGCTCCCATGCATGCAGAGCTCAATGGCTTCATCCGGGCAAGAGGAATCCTTCACGGGCTGAAGGGGTTGTGGGGTGGAGCTTTCCCGATCAGAGAAAGCTTCAGTTAGGGGAATCCATGGCTGCCCAAAGCTTTTTCAAATAGTCCCAGCTGCTATCCACCATGGGAGTTGATTCCCGGGAGCAAAGGTACCAAAGGGGAAAGGCCAAAGTACTGGAACAGTGCCCTGGAGTGGCAGGGAGGGGAGGGCAACAAGAGGAGAAATGGTAGGAGGGCTAGGGAGGAGCAGGACAGCCAGTGCAAAATGCACCGAAAATTAAAGGGATGTCTTGTAGGCCTCCTGGATAGCAAATCCCCCTAGTCCACCCCTTGATCAGGAGCTTGAGAGGTCAGGGAAGAAGTCCCAGGGCTAGATGATGTCGGGAGCACCCTCAGGTCAGATTTCTTGGGGTTTCTTTGGGCTGGCAGCCATGGCAGCTTGCAGGAGAAGAGAGAGAAAGAGGGCTGAGGTAAAAAGTAATTGAGGTTTTGCTTTCTTCCAACTCCTGGGACTCTAAACTTGGCCTGGAACCCTTAAAATTTTCATGAAAAGAACTGATGACCTGCTATTTTAACCATTTTACCTCCAGATATGTCTGAGTCTCCAGCCATAGCTCCTACTTGATCCAAAAAGCTAAAGTTAAGTGCAGTCCTTCTTGCTATGCTTGTACTTGTAAGTTGAGTAATTAGGGTTTTTGGGATTTGAAAAGGGTGAAAGGGGAAAGAGGAAAAGGACCAAAGCCTAAAGCTCTGATACCACTTGTAATGAAAGAGGCTGAGGGAAGAGAGAAGGAGAGCTGAGGAGAGAGAAAGAGAACAAGAAGAAGGAAGAAGACTAGAAGAGGAGAGAGAAAGAGAGAAAAGAGGAGAGAAGGAAGAAGGAAGCCATGGAAGATGGAGATAAAGGTGAAGAGTATGATCTTGATAGTAACTGGTTACCCTAATCTAGGAATCTTACACCTTAAATACCCCGGTTAGTGTGACGGGGTGTCTAAACCCTAGTTGGTGTGTATCCCGCTTGTTAGTCAGTGTGTATCTCGCTTGTTACACTTTTCGATAGGGGAGGGTAGGACTTGAAATAGTGTTGCCTTTACTCAATTGTCTTCTTGAGCATAGAAGCATGGAGAGAGACTCGGCTTGTTGCCACCTTGAAGTCAAGTTTATAAATCTAGTGGAGTATAGCTTGAAGGTAGTGCTGTAGTTGTAGTGTTGTATACACAATGATTTCAACACGAGAACTGTTGAAACCCTAGTAAAACTTCGGTATGTTGTTAAACTTTAGACTCTTCTTATAGACAACCAAGAGTCCATTGAACTGATGCTCCCCTCCTTTCTTTATAGCATTGGCCTTCTTATAGCAAGGTGAGTCCTAATGTAGTCTAAGGAATACACAAAAGGAAAAATAAGAGGGAAGACACATTGGCTACTCTTCTACATAATAGTATTCCCTCATTCCCCCACATGAAAATCCTTCTTTACGAGAATGCAGGTTGCACCCCCACCCTCCTTTGGGTTCCTAAAAGCATGCAAGGAAAATCCCTTTTTTTCCTGCAATGCATGACAATATATATTAAATACTTATTTTTCTCCTTCTCTTTCTTTTTCTCCAAATTATTCAAGTATTATTCACCAATCAAGCATATTTGAATGAAGGTTGAGCTTTTTCCAGAGCTTTTTCCCATCCTTGTCCATGTTATCATTCACCACCCTTATGGCCACACAACTTACATCCTCTGGATCATGTATGGAGGTGTTCTCAAGAAAGCCATAAGCCACCTTCCTCATATATAGTGATCATTAACCATTCCTTCTATTCTTCCAAAGATGTAAAGGTACTCACAAACAATGCTAAAAGCATGCACTCATTAGTCGTACAATGCCAACCATTTCACCATTTACAAAAATGGGCCATCCATGCATGAGGTTTTATTCATCTAGCTTAGATCATCTATACAATCAATCTTACTAGCCAAAACAAAATATATGGATAGTGTCGCTGAATTTGGCTACACAAAGCACCTAGCTCATGTCCTTTTTCCTAGGGTTTTCATAAGTGGATGCACAACATCATGACATCCACCCTCTTCGAACCTATATATCCCTCTGATGTGCCACAATATGTAGCCACCTAGATCAAACACTAATATGATCATGACCTTCTTTTTTTGAATAAACAACCTCCCACTAGGATCAAATAGCCAAGTCATCGATATATTCTAGAATACATAACAATTCCAATCTCTAATTTCACCTAGATCATAAGGCATTGATAGTGCATGGCATCCCTCATTCATATAGCCTTCCATGACTAATACCCATGAACTCATTAGATTCTCTGAGATCAAAGGGTAACCCAAAATATTAGTGTAACATCCTATATCCTTGAGTTTATGCATGGTTGGAGCATCCATGTGCGCATTGGTGTATTCATCTAAAGCATATATTTATTTCATACCTTCAACTTATGGACTAGATACTTAGGTTTTTGTCAAATTCTCCATCTACTTAGGTTTTTGTTTAGTAATTTCCTATTCTCGCATATCTATGACTACATACGGTAACTGTATTTTTACTACCTCAATAAATATACTCATACCCTACAATCCATATCCAAATCTTTATGCATAACTACATGTACATAATTTTCTAGTAACTTCATCCACTCCCTAGTACATTCCTCTTAAAGTCCTTGTCAGCTTCATGATTCATACAGTCCCCATTCTACAACCTTGTCATGGCATCTCATACTGGATTCAACATTGATATTGAAAGGACATGCACTGGTGGCCAATAGGATGTGGAGTATCTACTAAGAGATTCAAGGAAGAGTGGTAGAATTAGTTAAACAAGAAGAGATGTTTTGAATATTATGCACTATATTATGAAAAACCCAGATTACAATCCTTGACAAGAGATTAGAATCCAAATCACAAATTAATATGAGAATATCCTAGATGTTAGCCCTTTGATTCACCCAAGGACTTCCATGGATTAGGAGTAGTCGATGATGCTAACCCCAAACTATGCTTAGCCCTTCACTTCATTTGAGAATAAAATTATTCAAGAGTGATCAAAAATAAGCCCTTGTCATTAACCTTTATCAAGTCACTTCAAAACTTCAAGCATTTTTTCTGTCATGAGATAGAACTCGCCCACTTCCTTCATTGTTTTTTTTACTGTTGTAAAGCACTGAACTACACATAAACAAAATTAAGATGAAAAGTGATGGCTACATCAATATCATTGCTCTACTTCTCCAATGCATGCAAATTAAGTGTAGCTCCTTTTCCTCTTAGGGTAGATATACACTTCTCTTGTTTTCACATATTTATTTCTAAGGTTCCTTGATCATCATAAAATGCCATTGTTGAATGATAGCTATGATAACAAGGAGCTTTCAACCCCTTATGGTTGTAGGGAGGAGCATAGACTCCACTAAAGGAGTTCAATGATGGCGGTGCTAGCTCTCATGATAAGGATTTTGTACTTTTCATGAGAAGAGAGTAGGACTTGCAATGATGTTGTCTTTTTTCGATTGTCTTTATAAATCCAGTGGAGTATAGCTAAAAGGCAACCTTGTAGTCGAAGAAGATCACCATTGAGGTAGGCCACAAGCTATCATGAGGTTCAGATGATTGAGTGTAGAAGGAGCCACTTGATAGGACTTCTTAAGGCTTGTTTGTCTTAAGTTGATCACTATGCCAAGCATAATTGCAATTCCATATGTTTTTTCTTACAAACATGCCTTACAAGCCAAAATGCCAACCTGTAACAGGTTGTGTTGTTGTAACCCAACAATTTGCATGCCACCCTTCTTTAGATTTAGCTCTGATCATGTTGATTGATCAGGATAATTAGCACACATATCATCAACACTTGAATTCGCACTAGATATTAGACCAGACAGCTTTATTAATTGTCACATCACTACAGTCGCCTTCGGAATTGTCATGAAGGTGATGTCCTTTCTGAATTACCACAACAGTTGTAGTCCCAATAGATCCACACTAAAGAATACTATCGTCCGGTGATCATGTTCAACACAATCAAAGTTAGAAGCGACTCTAGAAGATGAAGATTGTCACCAAGCACCTCTAGCTCCAGAGAATGGTACATTCCAAAGTATTTGCCATGGTATACACATTGATTTCAACACAAGAACTATTGAAACCTCGATAAAGGCCTGGTAAACCATCAAACTTCAGAGCCATCTTGCAGAATAGCAAGAGTCCAATGAGCTGGCATGCCCCTCCTTTCATTGCACCCCTGGCCTCCCTCCTTAGCAAGGTGAGTTCTAACATAGTCTAGGGAATACACAAAAATGGGAGTAGAAGGAGAGATGCAGTGGCCACCCTTGCCCATAATAACATTTCCCGAGTCCTCTACATGAAGAACCTCCTTTATCCAAAAGGCATGTTGCACTGCCACCCTCCTAAATTAGGTTCTTGAAAGCATGCAAGGAAAATCCCTCTTTTTCCCACAAACCATACAAGTAGACGTAAAATACATGTTTTACTCTTTCCCTTTATTCTTCTGCAAGTCATGCATCATTTGCCAATGAACCATATTTCAATGAGGGTTAAGTTATTTCCCATCCTTTTCTATGTTATCATTCACCATGCTTATGGCCATTGAGCTTATGCCCACTGGATTATGCATGGAGGTGTTCTCAAGAAATCCATTCCGTCTTTCCCTCCAAAGATGCAAAGATTCCCTAAAACAATGCTAAAAGCATGTACTCAGTAGTTGTACACAATGCCACATGTTTCAGCATAAAAAACCTTGGGCCCTTCATGCACGAGCCCTTGCTCACCTAGCTTAGAATATCTATACGATCAATCTCACTAGGCAAACCAAAATATATGAATAGTGCCGCTGACTTCGGCCACTCAAAATATCTAACATATCAGTATGTCTGTGGCAAAATACTCATCCTCATCGGTATAATCTTCAAAGTATGTGTCAACATAGCCCTCCACAAATATGATATGGACGAACATATCGGAATAATTTTTTAAAAATACACAAACAAGCATTCGAATGCATGGTTGCTTGTTTATTATAATATCGAAATGTAATATAATAATGCAGCTAGCTAAGGTTAAGGCTCTCTCTTTTTAAGCTTGAATGAAGCAGCTGTACGGGGTTTTGGTAATGGTAGCTTTTTCGCTGCATTCTAAAGTGCAAGAAGCGGGGGGGGCAAAAGACGGTGGGTGGATCGATGGCCGTGCCGGGCGGGTAGGGTCATTTTATTTTTTCTTCTTTTCTGTTTTTATTATTTATTTATTTTTATTTTCTTTCTTTTCTTGTAGCGGTTTGTTGCTTGTTCCGTTCGTTGTTTGTTAAGTTAGGGTGGTGGAGGTGGTAGCAGGGGGCCGTCCCAAGCCCCCCGCGGCAAGGCTGTCCCCGCGCCTTACCCCCCGCCGAGAGACAACGCCTCCTCGGAGTATATGCTAGGAGTATCTATAGAAAACTTAGAGATGCTTTCTCATTTTGTAGCATACTAGGGCTACAGCATGTGAGGACTAACACATTGTACAAATTGAGGGGCACATTGCATGATGCTCTAGCTCATGCTTCGTTGACTTGAATTTAAAAACATGTGCATAGCTCTAGCTTCTATTTTTTGAGAGCCAAATTTTGATACTAATCTTACCTTAACTCAAAGTGGTGTGAATTCTTATACTCAATAGCTTCCAATGCATTTCTACGAGCTCAATTTGCATGTGCATGCTTCAAGTCTTTACTTTTGGGAAATGGTTTATTGCGTTCCTTCAAAACAATGTAAGTTTCCTTATCCCGCCTTCTTCGATACACTGTATGCTATGTGCAATATGGCCAATGATAAGGCAACCATGATGTGGCTGAGCATGCATATCGAAAAATCAACAAAAGTTCCTCAATTCAATGCCATGCACATGTTTAGTATTGAAAACGCATTTTGGGGCTAACGTGCAGAGGGGGAAAAAAAGAGACAATAAGCTTCTACCGGCTCTATGATGCACACATGCATGATGATTGAAAAGGTAACTAAGTTGTGAAGGGGCATATGATAGGAGGGGAAACTAGAAGTTTCCAATATCTCCATTGCATGTATATACCCTTCCATAGCACAACTACATGATAATAAAGGGTTTTGTGTATGTGGGTAATTATAATGATATCTCAAAACTTGATAGGATTAAATGGCATGCAAAGGTAAGTGAAGGAAAGATACATATGAGAGAGAGATACACATGTATGCAAAGCATTTATTCTAGTTGTTGCTGTTTATAAGCCCGGGGAGTCTACCTTATAGAACATGTAAGATACCACACACAAGTTCAAAGGATAAGATATTTTGTTTGATTTTATTTATAGGATTATATCTATAAAATGGGGTTCTTCAAATAATAATTTAAAAAAAAAACAGGGAAAGATTAGTTTATGGCCTTAGATCATGTAAACAAAGACTATTTCTTAATAGCCTTTGAGTGCACATTATATAGATGAGTTTTTATAGGTGCACCCCTAGGTTTATAAGTCACTGACTTTATCTTCATGTTCAGATTTGTCTAGTAAGTTCCCATCCCAATTGTTATTTTGATTCATGTCACTGGCCTTCAATGTTGCTTTTGTCTAGTTACTCTTCCTATTGTGTTCCTATCATTGTCACTCAAAAACGTTTCTATAAACATTTAATATGTAGGCACAACAAGCAAGATTCTTAGAGAATTTCTAGTTGTAACAACTCAATATATATACAGCCACATGCAAAACATGTTGGAAATACGACACAAGTGGGTGCATGTAGTGTACCCATTATGCTAGCCTTGTACTTCTAAATCTTTTGTATCGTGAATGGTTAATTTAAATCTTGAGACTTGGTGAATTCAATGTTTCATTTAAGAAAAGTGATAAACAAAGCTCCTCTTGAATTTTGACGAAGTTAAAGAGAGTCGTCTAAGACTACCCCTACCCCTTTTGGACATCTTGATTCGCTAATGTAATATCGAATTTTTTGTTCAACTACCACCACTTCAACATGAGAATATTCACCTTATGTTATTTCTTCCATGTAAATGGCTCCACCCAAAAGGTAAGACCCATCAAAGAGACGACGAACTATGACAAAATCTTCTTTACTTTGAAGCCACAATAGGCGTGCAACCTCCAACTTGTGCTATGGAACATGGGGAATTAGAAACTTTTCTTGTTGAACAAGATAGACAAGGCCATAACAGGCAATGATATAGCCAAATTGCTGATTAAGTCAGTGTAGACTCATTGGAAGACATCAAGGTCATGAGTGGACTTGCACAAATGCTTGGCTCCATGGCTTTCATTTGGGAGTTCATGCTAGATATTAAGGCCTCTACAATGTGTGCATCATAGAAAAAAGGGGAGATCATGCTTGCCAAAGTTACACAACAAGAATTGGTGGAGCTCGTCCTAGGCATGGACATTGGTTGCTCTTTAGTGCTATCTAGGACAATGATTTTAGAGTCACCACCCAAATCTTCCATGCTACGTTCACTTATGTTAAGCTGATTAGCTATATCCCCAAGGGCTTAATGGAGGAGATCATGGTAGGAAGATTAGCCAAGTCAAATCTGAATGAATTTTGGCTTAAGGCTATCACAAAATCCACCATAAGTATTAGTAAAGTTTGATTATTCTATTGTATTAGAGAATTTTTCACACCAACGAGGACTCCAAAATGACAAATATACACGTATTCCAAAATGCAATTTTATTTTGAGAATGTGACATAAGCCTTTAATATACAAAAATGATAGATTACTCTAACACATATTTCCTTCTTTAACAAACACAATGAACAAATCACTTGAATGCAAGAAGATTCTTACACTTTTATTGTAACTGGAAATACTAGTTTCTTACGAACACAAGTACAAGCATCACAGTTTAAATCCTTTTCCAAAGAGTGGCTGAAGTGTTAACACTCTTAACAATAATATTTTTTTTACCTAGATGCGCTATTGGAGTGTGAGTGCACATGTCAAATAGCAAAGACTAGGTAGTTTCTATGCTTGTATTGTGAGTTAGTGTGAGCACCTCCGACACAACACAAGTATACAATACCACAAAGTTTAAATCCATTCGTAGAATGTGATACAAACCTTTAATACACATAAAAATGGATGTTTTATAGCTTACACTTACTATTGGAATGCAAATGCAAGTCTTGAGGACTAGCAATAGAAAATCCAAGAAAATTGTATGCTTGTATTATGAAGGAAAGTGCAAGCCTCTAATACAACATAACACAAATGAATAATCCTAATACCCTATTTCTAAAGTGCGAGGCATGTCTCTAATCCACACATATACAAAGGGAGACTAAAATTATAAAAATACTTTTAAAGTATGAGGGAGACCTCTAGCACAACAAAAGTATTTAAAATAGAAAATGATTTATAAATTATATTTTAAAATTAAAATAAAATTATCCCTAAAAATGTACCTATGGACTACCATTAGTTGAGTCGGAGGCGAAGCAGAAAGGGAAGAAACTAGTCAAGGGCTTTCAAAATGAATAAAATGTTTTGAAACCTTCATTTATGTACTTAAATTTTTGTTTGTAAGTTTTACAATCAAAAGCTTTTGATCACTACTCCAATAAAAGATGATAATGATGATTGTAGTCTTTGTTGAGATGTAGAGAGAGAAGATATGTAGAGACTCGAGAGGGAGAGAATAAACACACCATATAGACTCCCGAGGACTATTTCATATTAATCACAATCTACACATATATATGCTCAAACAAAGGTCTCCAGTTTTTGCAGATGAAAAAACCCTTGGGGAGCACAAGGGAAAAACCCCAACTCCTAGATACAAATTCACAACCATGATCAAGAAGGATTATTTTGTGTATGTAAAGTGAATCTGTGCATGTGAAGTGAAATTGAATATTTATTTACAAAGATGACCAAGACTTCTGAGATGTATATGCATGTGTGAAGTATATGGTGCCTACAAAGAGTATGTACAATGGCACTACAATGTTGTAGTAGATTAATTCCCAAAGATTGAAGTTGAGACAACTCCGAGTTCCAAGTCTAGCAAAGTAAAGCATACTTCATTGAGTCCTTTAGTGAATATATATGCAATCATCTGATCACTTGGACAATGTCCAATCATGATCATCCATTTCTTTACTTCATACCAAACGTAATGATAATGCATTGCAATATGCTTAGACTTGTTATGTTGAGCATAGTCTTTAGCAAGACTAATGGCACTTTGGTTATCACATCGAAATGGTATGATGGAGCAAGGACGATGGCCAATATCTGATACAACTTGTTGAAGCCATACTAACTCTCGAGCCGCTAAAGATGCAGCTACATATTCAGCCTTTGTAGTGGAAACAACAACACAATGTTCTTTCTTGCTAGTGTAAGAAACATGACAACCATTGATAAAGAAACAAATTCTACTTATAAAATGCATAGATAAGTGAGAGCTTGCCCAATCTACATCTGTATAACCCAAAAGGTGAAGTGAGCACATAGAATTAGAGTTTTGTTGGCATTGATATACCAACCCAAAATCTTTAGTGCCTTTCAAATACTTCAAAAATCATTTGGCTACAGTCCAATGTTTAAGGCATTGAGAACTAAGATGTTGTCTGGTGCAAAAAGTGGGAGTTTTTGGTAGAGCTCATAAGACAAGGAGTACTAGTAGGATATTCAGAATCCAAACCAAACTTCTAAATAATATTGTCAATGAACTTTGTTTGACATAGAATTAAAACACCCTTTTTTTGATAGCATCGAATTTGAAAACCAAGACATGAGTGCATGTCTGCAAGATCCACCATATCAAATGCAAAAGATAAAACCTTCTTTACTTGTTGAAGGAAGTTGAGATTATCAATTGGAAGATCAACATAGAGATCAATGCCATGGTCATCATTAGCAATAATAGGTACAAGTTATGAATCGTGATTTGAAGAGTCAATATTATCTTGTGTAGGAGGTTCATCATCATATAGAAAAGGAAAAGCAATGAGTAATGACTTCTTTTCATCAACGTCCTCTAATGACCATATGACCATGTCCTCCCAATGTCCTCATGAGACCATGCGTCTCATGAGACCATGTGTTGCTCATAAGTTTCTCATTGAAAATAGCATCATGACTTATGATAACCTTCTTGGAGGATGGATCATAAAACTTGTACCCCCTTGGAAAATTTGAATATCCAATGGAATCAAGTTTTCTATGAGTCTCTTTAGGTACGTAAATATAAGCAATACATCCAAAGGTTCAAAAATATGAAATAGAAGGAGTTTCACCTGTCTAAGTAGTAATCACTATTTTACAAGGAGTTTCACATGTCTAAGTAGTAATCACTATTTTACAAGGAGAAATAGAAAGATGATTTTGGACAAATACTATTGTTAAGACCGCTTCAATCTAGAAACATTTAGATAAGCCAGAATGAATGAGCATACATCACACAACATTCAGGATAGTCCTGTTTTTATGCTCAGTAACACCATTCTATTGAGGAGAGCAGGGAACCATATATTAATGTTGAATACCTTGATTATTACAATAATAATCAAAATCAGTATTCTCCATCATTATCACTGTGAAGTTTCTTGATATGATGACCAATACGAAGTTTGGCATCTTTTTTATATTTCTTAAAAGATAATAAAACTGAATCTGATTTGTGTCTCAAGAGAAAAACAGTGGTGTATCTTGAAAAGTCGTCAATAAAAGTCATGAAATACTGATATTGAGATTTTGATGGAGAAAAAGGTCAATAAATATTAGTGTGAATAAGATTATCTTTAGAATGAGTTGTTGTAGAAATTGAAAACAGTTTTTGAAAATGCTTTCTAAGTGCACAATATTCACAAATACCCATGTGAGAATGAGCTTTGAATTCCATACCTTGAACAAGGTCACGTTGATAAAGATCGACAAGACTAGAAAAATCAAAATGAACAAAGTGATGATGTTATATTTTACTGTTAAGATCACCATGAGATGTAACAACATTTGTAATATCTTCATTTAAAGATAACTCGAAAAGATTACCATTTTTAGAAGCAGCACCTATGGTTTTCCATCTTTCTCAATGCCATACTTGATATGGTCAAAACCAACAAAGAGACCAAGATCCACAAGCCTTGCAACTAAAATAAGATTCCTTTCTAGATGTAGGATGTGTAAAACTCCACACAGAACTCTTGCTAACGATAGAGTACCGAGATATAAATCACCTATAACTTTGACTTGACAGGTTGTGTCATCAACAAGATAAACCAATTTCTTGACAAGAATAGAATGATAATTATGTAACCATTGGGATTAATATGTCATGTATCCTGTAGCACTAGAATCAATAATAAAAAGAGATCCATCACACAAACATGAAGTATCCTTTCCAAAGAGATATAATAACTCACATAATTTGCTTCTTCAATAGTGTTGTCATGTGTAGCAACATATGCTCTATTACGATCTAAATAAAAACGCCTCTTGAAATATAGATGGGTTTGATAATCACTCTTTTTGTAGTAGTCATAAGGAGAATAATCTGTGGATAAACATGTTGTTTATTAGTAATACCATATTCTTTCTCATATTATTTTACCTGAAAATCATTTGTACTGTGATAATTTCTATTACAATAAGAATAACGTCTATTAAAAAACTTGATATGAGAGAAGTTACCGCCACGATGACTCCTATGTATAAAGCGTGGAGAGGAATATCTTCGAGAAAGTAAAGCTTGATTGATTTTTTTTGACTATGTCCTCTCGTAAGATCATAGTTGTTTCATGATTTATGCATCGTCGTTCATGTCATTGTGAACATTCAATCAGAGATATCCAAGCTTGATCAAAATTGCTCCAAACTTTGTTAGATAATATGGTAATAATATTATCATAAGTAATCCTTTTTACAGTGTCAAGAAGTTGTGTTACCAATTGCTTTCATGGAATGGCATCACCAATAGGCAGCAAGTTGATTGATAATGTTCTTGAATGATTCGATACATGTTGTTATAGAAGTTTCGATGTTGTATAGTAACTTAGTCAGCTCTCATCGTACACTACTGCAAATTATTTTAGCAAGCATATATCTCCAGACTATTGTGATGTATTTTTCATGCTTAATCATCTTGGTTTGATGTACTTTTGATGGTACTTGGTGGGCAGCATCATTAGATACTCGTTTCTCGCCATTTTTCCTTGGTTTTGGTGGTTTTTTGTCACTTTCTATAGTTTATAGCAAGCAATTTTGAACTATCTGCACTGTTTTAGCTTACAATATGGCATCTTCTTCCAATGACAGTGCTATCTTCAACATCAATAAGCTTGATTGTATGAATTATGCCTATTGGAAGAGCCAAGTTTAGCACGGATTGGTGTGCCAAGCAAAGTCCTACAAGTCAAATGTATTAGCTGAAATAGCTTATGGATCTCCGCATGAAAGAGAATGTGACCATGTCAGCTCATCTACACTAATTTCATGCTATTCTTAAGAACTTCAGTTCGTAGGGCACTTATTTCAAAGAGGATATCACTCTATTGTTCTTTCTTGGAACGCTTAATGAGTCTTGGGATGTATTCCATACTACCTTATGTGCTTCTGCCACTACTCTGAAGCTATCTAATGTTGAGAGCTCTCTTCTGTAGAAAGAAATCAATTGTAAGACTTTGGATACCTCATGTGTGTCTCATGCTTTGACCATTAGAGGTAGAAATGATAGAAATGAAAAGAATGATCGCGATAGTGGTTGTGGGTGGGATTTGCGAAAATCTTGGTCCAAGTCTTGTGGAAATTCACGCACCAAATCCTGTGGTAGGAATGCCAATTTGACATGTCATCATTGTGGAAAGAAAGGCCACATAAGGCCACAGTGTCATGAACTATGCAATGAAAGGCGCATAGAGAAGGGAAAAGAGAAAGTGTAAGATAAGTCTTCTGATTGTAGCATAGTACCTACTAAGTCGAGTGTTAAGATTGAAGAGCTCAATGTTATGCAGCCCGAGGATTTTGATGGGGATTATATCCTTGTACAAGCTTCATCTAGTGCTTCACAGATGACAAAGATACACTTTATGTATGTACAGTGTTGGCTCTTAGACTCAGGTGCATCCTTTCAAGTGACACCTTGCCAAGAGTGGTTTCATTCATACCATTCTATTTCGGGTTCTCTACACTTGGGTGATGATAGGTCTCTTGAGATTGTTGGCATTGGTGATGTTAGGTTGCAATATCCTTCTGATAGAAGTTTTGTTATGCACAATGTATGTCATGTACCTACATTGACATGTAGTCTCATGTCCGTTGGACAACTTGATGGCACAGGATATCATGTATCTTTTGGAGACTCTACATGGTTGTGCTTATGAGAGGTTCCAAGGCTAGCAGCCTCTGCCCCTTAGTTGTTCATAGATCTATAGTTGATCATGCTTTGTCTATGGGGTCTCTACCTCATGTATCTCTTTGGCATGCTCATTTGGGGCACATGTTCATTAAGGGAATGAAGTTGTTTGTGTGACAGTTTGTTTTGTTATTTCGTAGTTGGATTTATTGTGTTTGTTTAGCCTAGGATTTTCTTCGTGTGTCATTTTGTTTGATTTGTTGAGTGTGAAACTTGATAGCCTTGGTCGAGCTTGGTATTTTTTTGAACAGGATGAAGCTTGTGTTTGTCAATAGCTACTGAACATTGAGGAGATAGGTATATTTTCTTATCGAGACTCTTGCACATCACGGGGATAATGGGTTCACGAGCACTTCACATTGCACTTGTTGATGCACTGCACTCGGGGGTCGTCTCCTGTTGTTATCAAATACTTCCATGCCATGGATTGGGATTATGCACATTTTGCACCATGGTTGAGCACTAGCATGGCATGAGGTCCACTGCAGCTATATGCAGTAAATTTTAGATGCACGCGCACATGAGAGAGCACCTGTCATTGAGCACGCACATTTCTTGCACGCACCATTTGGGATGTTCATCACAAAGTTAGGAACCTTTGGTTAAGAGTGTAAGGTGGTTGGGTGAGTTCGAGGGTCGTGAAGGATGCCATCAATTGTGAGAAGGGTTGTTCATATTTGGTCAACATCTTGAGGACCATCAAATTCTAGAGTGATCGTGAGATTTTGGATGGGTGGAGCGGAGTATATCATATCTTTTTTATGAGAGTTGAGAGGTGAGGATAAGGAATTTTAAATTAACAAGGAATTTTGTTTGCATTTTGCATGACGCACGATCACATCTAGATAGGCTAGGCACAGTTCTTCAATGCATACATATTTTTGCGTGTAGCATCGATTGATTGGTTACATATCATGGATCCAACATTGCATATTTTTCCAAATCATGAAAGACTGGACACGGTGTTCATTTCATAACATATTCTTGCTAGGGCACACTGCATAAAAAAATAGGTTCATATCCAGAGAATATTTTGAAGACTCAAGGATCAACGAAAAGATCGTACATTTTACATAATCAGCGAGTATTTCTTGAATAAAAAGAGGACATGTATGGTGAAAGTGTGTGCAATTACAAGCACAATAGGCCAAGGAAGGGAATAAGTCATCCAAGATAAAAGATGGAGAAAAATGATACAATTTACAAACATCAGTATTTTTTCTCATTTTTGATCGAATTTCGTAATTCTGTCTACATAGGCTTGTCGACCAAATGTGTTCCAATCGTTTTGAGTACCCGAACAACTATATTCGGAGTTCACATGACAAAGTTATTATCCAAACAAGTTACAAACAGGCATAAAGCAGAAAAAACGAAAATAGTGAAAAGCAGTAGAAAAGCAAAAGCCAAAAGCTGAAAGCAAAAAGCCTAATGTGTGTGAGTGTGGATAGAAAACTATATAAGGAGAGGAGATTGAAGAGTTAAGGGCCTTCCCCCTTGATTACAATTGTATTTTATGAGAGAGGAGAGTGGAGGGTCGCATGCTAGAGTGAGCTCTTGTCATGCCAATTTGGAATTTGGAAGGTACGAGAATATATTTCTCTTGGTTTGCTTTCGAATTATTGGTATTTCCATTGTGTGGTTGTGTCATGCTCTACCCACATACGGGTTTTAAATTTTTTGTGAGCTATAAGAGACATTGTTTTTAGTCTTGTTTTGTGGTGTTTTATCAAATATTTGAATTTTTCAAGTTGTGTTGTGTATCCAACAAAGTCAATTATCCCAACCGGCACTCCTTAACGTCTCGTTATAGGGTTGTGAGAGAGGCTTGCTCTCGATCACCGCTCACGTAACACCGTGTAACGTGTCCACTAGAATCCTCTAGGACTCGTCTTAGCAGTCCATCGGAAAGGTTGTCCAGAAAACTCCACCCGGCACTCCCACGGAATGTTGCGGGTTTTGCAATCTAGGACTTTCCGTGTCTGCCACGTAACGGAAGCGTCCTGGCCGTTCCCACTAGGATCGACTGGAATTGTTTGGTCATTTTACTAACAGCGACTAGCGTCAGACCTGATCGAACTACTTTACGCAGAAACGCTAGGTCTGAAGCGGATTCATGCTCCACTTGGTTCAAGGAGAATGGGAAACGAGAGGGATGCAAGGCTCAACCTCTCTGCCAAAAGGCATAGTCCCATTCCGTTCCCCTAAAACAGCTTGAATCGGGTAATCGGTAATTCTGAGTCATCGTTCTCATTACTTGTTTCGGTGATGTCGATCGTCCTTCTGTTCGTCGAATGCTTTGAGAAAAGTTCCCGGCTAACCGGGACCACCCATCCGTAGGACGGACCCATGGTCCATCCTCCGCACTTTCCTCGACTTGTTTTAGTTATGTAATTACCTACCACATTAGTTTGACATATAACAAACAGCTTCCTTGATTAACCCTGTTAAGCACTGGTTCCTTCACGTAATCTTATCACAGGACATAAAGAAAACAATGCCAAACAACTTCTTTATTATCATTTTATCCTTTTATCTTTGCAATACAAGGAGTTCCCGCCCGTAGGCGTATTCATAATCCGCCGAAGGCTATCCAGTAATCCACCAGGGATCACTAATCCAAGTTTCCGCCCGTAGACTAGTATGCGGGCCTCGAGATCCAATCCCGAGTCACGTTAGCCTCTTGTGCAGGGCCCGGAAGGCGAGGGATTTACAGCCAGAGCCCCCCCTGGCACCCAAGCGTCCTCCTGCTCCAAGCAGAACTCAACGGAGAGACCTCTCACGGCGGGTTTGGTCCACGTTCCCGACGCGGCTAACAACCCCCTTGGTTAGGGTTAGGCAGGCAGTCGGGGGTAACTGAAGCTGCCTCTCCCTTCAGGCCTTCAACCTGAAGTATTTAGATGTATTTTCATCCTTTAGTTCATTAAGCAAACATTGCAAACAGTGCTTTCTAAACTGTTACAAGCACAATCAATTTCCAGTGGTCGTTTAGCTGGCAAACTGTTAAGGAGTGACTCCTTTTCCCCGAATGCAACCCGCATTTGATCCGGAATCAATTGCAACTTGGCAAGATTCCTATCATTCTTGGGTTAGGGTCATTCCCTACCAATACTTTAGGTTTTGTTGTGGTAGGTTCCAGCGACCATGTCGCTTTAGTTTATTGTCTGGTCATTTGCTTCAAGGCAAACACCTAACCTTTCCTTTTCCTTGGCAGTTATTCCCCAAGAAAAGTGAGTAACAGGATGATTACTCATCCTCTTGTAAGTTAAATTCTTTCAATAACTTGCCAACCTCGTTTCGAGAGATGACAAAAACTCTCTTGTGGGCAAATCTCAAGTTTATACAAAGTTGCAGCTTTTTGCACATGTATTGCATCTATTCCACGAGATTATTCTACCCATTGTTTAGCGTTTTCCGGTCACGGAATTTACCTCCAGCCGAGTAACAGGGTTTTAGGGTATCCTCCAAACCATTCCTAGTTATGTTGGCCATGGTCCTAGAAATAGGCAACTCCGTCGGAGTTTCATCATTTTGAATGATCCCTTGGGATAAAACCTTAGATCATTTCATGCATGAACATCCAATTGCTTCGACATTTCGTAAGATCTTTAGATTTGCGGTTTTTGTCT
Organism: Lygodium microphyllum; assembly: GCF_053477565.2. Lineage (NCBI taxonomy): Eukaryota > Viridiplantae > Streptophyta > Polypodiopsida > Schizaeales > Lygodiaceae > Lygodium > Lygodium microphyllum. The sequence goes on from NC_141145.1 coordinate 3,029,776, forward strand.
TGGCAACCAGTGTAAACTAGGTCGAATTACCCTAGTTAACATTTGGGATTCCTATCATATCGACTCAATCATGCCCATACGAATCTTTGTGGTTTGGATTACTTTAGTCAACTCAATTAGGCTTGTCTTGCGACAAGGATGATCCTTCTAAAGGTAATAACTAAATCCAACGGAGAATAATAATTACCAATACGCGTAAACATGCGATTTATTGCTTCTACGCATCACATGGTTCATGATAACTTTATCTTTCCTTGGTGTAGCAAAAATCGCATGATAATCTGGAAGTTAACTTTTCCTAAGACATACTAGGATTTACATCAATTAATCATGCTTACAACCTTATAGTCTATACTCCCGAATCTTATGCTTTGACGAACCATGCAACCTTTTCTAAATGCGGCTTCTGATGAATGACGTTATCGCATGATGATTATGCAACATTCCCTTAGCTATAATGTAGTTAACGAAGTTTATACCAACTAAAGCTAATGTTAACTTAGTCCATACGATCATTTTCGTACTCTATTATTTCTTTTCGGATAATACTTTATGGTGCTAACCTTTCCTCATGAAATCATTACGAGAAGGATGTTGCCTAACATGCGGCACACGCTTATTCCTACCATGTCTAGGACAAAAGAGAATGCACTTATAAATTCCATTTCTTTGCCTAAGTTTAGACTCATTACTTGGATAAGGTACGAAAACTACATGCAACTAGCCTTCTAAGGTGGATAACTCGTTCAAATTCATGACATATTTCAATCTTGCCTAATGTTCAAGAGATGCTTTATCAAATGTATTTCTTTCCAATTTCCGTATGCATTAAAATTAAGCGTAAAAATGCAATTCCTTTTATGAGCTAAGCGCGCCTAATCATGCGAGAATAACTCGAAGGAACCTGGACTTGAGGGCTCGGGGAGATGTCCACTTGTACATTAGAAGATGAGCCTCTCGCGGTCGCTCCTTGTGATCTTTTTGGGGCCATTGTAGACGTGGATTCGACTTATGATTTGCCCTTGCGGTCTACGAAGTGACTGGCCTCGGAATGCGGCCTTCCGACCTTTGCCTTTATCCTTGTATGCGGAAGATTCCTTTTCGGGATGGTACTTGCGGCAAAGGCTTTAGGAGTCTCTCAAGAAAACTCGAATCGGCACGGAAATTAATCTCGGACGGCTTGCGGTTTAAAAATCTTTTTGCGAGAGCCTTTTCGATGGTTCTTGCGGGGACTTTATGGCTTCACCGTCCCCTCTTCAAAGTTCCGGGGAGGGGTATGAAGAGGTCTTCTTGGAAATGTGGTGGGAAGGGGGCCTAAGGAGGCCCCCTCTTAGAAGCTTCTAAAGAAGCTTCTAAGAAGCTTCTGAGCTTCCACAGAAACACGTGGGGGGGGTGATCCAACGTGGCGGGGCAGCCTGAGATGGCCGGGGTCAGGGAGGCAGCGATGGCGGTTCGTGGCGGTGGCTGGCGGACCGGCAGCTAGCGGCGGACTGGGCGACCTCCTCCTGCTCGGCGACCAGCACGGCGACCTCCCCTTCAAGCTCTCTATCACAGCCGTCCTCTCCTTCAAGCTCTCTCCCACAGTTCCTCTCCCTACCACACCCCCTTGATGGGGGGTGTTTATATAGGCATGGGGGTGGGGAAGAGGGCCTCCACACACGTGGAGGACTCCCCTCATGCAGTCCCCCACTTCACTCCTTCTTGGCCATTCCCCTCCCACTCCCTCTCCTCCAGCCATGCATCGGCTGGGGGAAGGGATAATAGTAAAAAAAATTTGCCTTGTATTTATCCTATTGCCCTTCCCAAGCGGTTGTTCCCTTGCGGTTTTTCGGTCCTCAACCCCGGCCTTTAATTCTTGACGTGGGACCTCATTTTCGAGCGTGCAAGGTGTGGATTAGGTTACCAATAATCACGAAGTAGGGAAATACTCTTGCACAGGGTTTACACGGCGTGCGGGAAGTTAATATTTGCGGTACGGGGTACGCGGAAATATTACATTCTCTCCCCCTTAGAAGAATCGAGATGTCCTCATCTCGAGATAAACTGGGGATATTGAAGATTGAGAGAGCTTTCATCCATCCAGGTAGCATCCTCTTTGGGATAATCTTTCCACTCGACGAGGCATTCTCTCAAGGTTCTAGATCTCAACTGTCTCTCCCTAACATCTAAAATCTTTTCCGGCCTTAGTTCAAGGACTCCTTGACTAGGCATTACAATTTGTTGGTCATCAAGTACATGATTTGGGTTGGGTACATATTTTTTTAAGAGACTAACATGGAACACATTGTGAACCTTTAGGTTATCAGGAAGTTGCAATTTATAAGCATTGGGTCCTAGGCATTTGAGGATTTTATATGGTCCACAATACCTTGGACTTAGCTTCTTGCATTCACCTAGAGATAAAGAACTCTTTTTCGGCCGTACACGAATGAAGACCATGTCTCCTTCTCCGAAGATCCTCTCTTGGCGCTTCAAATCCGCATATGCCTTTTGTCTATCTTTGGCTGCTTGTATGTCTTGTCTTATTGACCTTATTTGGTCATCCATGTCCTCCAACATTTGTCTTGAAGCTTCCACTCTTAGGGTAGGATCTGAAAAATTTAGAGGACTTCGACAATCATGACCATACAATGCCTGAAAAGGCGTCATTTGAATGCTCTGCTGGTAAGAAGCATTGTAAGCAAATTCTACTAACGGCAAGTATTGAATCCATCTCTTTGGCTCTCGACAGCAGTAAGCCCTAAGCATATCCTCAATGATTTGATTTACTCGCTCTGTTTGTCCATCTGTTTGGGGATGGTAGGTAGTGCTAAAACAGAGCTGAGTTCCAATAGCTTCAAAGATAGCTCTCCAGAAGTGTGAAGTGAAAAGAGAATCTCGATCGCTAATGATCCTTCTAGGTAACCCATGTAGCTTGAATATTTCCTTGATAAACACTCTTGCAATGTCGGAGGCTTTATAGTTTGTCTTTACTGGAATCAGGTGTGCAACCTTAGTAAGCATGTCAACTACAACCATAATGGAGTTGTATCCTCCTTGGACTTGGGGTAAGCCCACCACAAAATCCATACTGATGAATTCCCATTTCATTTGGGGAATGTCAAGTGGTTGTAATTTTCCTGGCATCATGACATGTTCAGCCTTGATACGTTGGCAAGACAAACATTCAGTGACATATTTGAGGACGTCACCTTTGAGCCTGTCCCAATGGTAGCTTTTCCTAACTGCATTAAGAGTTTTTGCATAGCGAGGATGTCCTGCGAAAGGGGAGTCATGAGCTTCCCACAATATCTTCAGCTTAAGTGACTGGCTTGCTGGTATACATAGCCTTGTTCTGTAATAAACAAGTCCATTGTCAATAGAAAATTCATGATACTTGGCCTGTAACTTCGGATTCTGATCCTTGGTACATATTTCTTTTATCATTGCTTGGTAGGCCAAGTCATGGCATGCTTCCTCTCTAGCCAATTCGAGTATAGGGTTGCTTGGCATGGATACCTTTGTAGCCAGAGATCTGGCCGTTGATGGATTCTGCAAGATTAGGGAGTTTAGGAATGCCTTGCGACTGAGTGCATCGGCAACTACATTCTCTTTCCCTGGTCGATACTTGATTTCAAAATCATATTCCTCCAATACTTCAATCCATCGACGTTGCCTCATGTTAAGCTCGTTCTGGGTAAAAATCCATTTGAGACTCTTATGATCGGTTACTAGAGTGAACTTATTTCCCAACAGGTAGTGTCTCCAAAGCTTTAGAGCATGGATGACAGCTAATAACTCCAGATCATGAGTGGCATAATTCTTTTCGTGATCTTCAATTTCCTTGAAGAATATGCTACTGGATGACCTTCCTGCATAAGAACACACCCCAAGGCAAGAATGCTGGCATCAGTTACTACCTCGAACTCCTTATTGAGGTCAGGAAGTTTTAGAATAGGCGCTGATACCAAACATTGCTTCAATTGGTCGAAGCTATTTTGCTCGGGAGTTGACCATGTAATGGAAGTCTGCTTCTTTAGTAAGTCGGTAAGAGGTGCTGCAATCAAAGTATAGTTTTTGATAAAGATCCTATACCATCCTGTCAAGCCAAGAAAACTACGTATCTCTTTGACCGATACTGGTATTGGCCATTCAAGCACATCTCTGACTTTGGCCGGATCCACTGATATTCCTTTTGATGATACTATGAATCCTAGATATTCAATCTGACGTTTGAAGAATGCACACTTCTTCATTTTTGCATACAGCTTATGAGACCTCATTGTCTCCAACACAATCCGTAGTTGGGCCTCATGATCTTCTTCCTGTTTAGAATAGACTAAAATGTCGTCGAAGAAGACAAGCACGAAATCATCAAGATATGGCCTAAAAATATCCTGCATTAACCTATTGAAAGTGGCAGGTGCATTTGTAAGTCCGAATGACATAACCAAGAATTCAAAGTGCCCATATCTTGTATTGAAGGCCGTTTTTGGAATATCCTCATCCTTGATCCTGATTTGATAGTAGCCTGATCTGAGATCAATTTTGGAGAAGATCTTTGCACCTTGAAGGCGATCAAGAAGCTCATCTATTCTAGGAATAGGGTACTTGTTCTTGACTGTTGATTGATTCAACCCACGGTAATCAATACAAAGTCGAAGTGTCCCATCTTTCTTTCTCTGAAATAGGACTGGAGCTCCCCATGGTGAATTGCTAGGCCGGATGTAGCCCTGATCTAACAGTTGCTTGAGTTGTTCCTTCAACTCAATAGCTTCCAGAATAGACATTCTATAAGGTCTCTTTGCAATTGGCGCAGCTCCAGGTATTAGCCTTATTTCATGATCAACTTCTCTTGGAGGTGGAAGTTCAGTTAATTCCTCAGGGAATACGTCAGCATATTCCTTTAGCCAAGAGGGTCCCTCATGAGACTCTTGCTTTTGATCTAACTTGTTGAGTTTGATCAAGTAAACAGGTAATCCTTTCCTAACCCCTTTTATGATCTGCGATACCTTGGCTAGCTGGATTCTCGGCACTCCTGCCTCACCTTGAGTCGTAACAAACTCTTTGTCAGAGTTTCGAAAGGAAACTTGACCCTTTCCACAGTGGATGTGGGCGTCATTGGGCTTAAGCCAATCCATCCCGAGTAGACACTCATGGATGCCTAAGTTCATGACTCTGAATTTGACTGAGGTTTTCTTTCCTCCCAGATAGAACTCCTCCTTAGCAGTTTGCCTAGCACAAGTTACCTCACGACCGTTTGCCAATTCCACAAGTAGGGTAGGTGCTTCTACTGGGGCTATTCCTAATCTCTTAGCACATGCTGGTGAGATAAAGGAATGTGTACTGCCACAATCAATCAAGGTTTTGAAACCTTTACCTTGATAGTCCGACGGTGTTTGAATTACCGAGAACTGGCGATTCGGCCCCTTCTTGTGTAGAGCGGCATGGACTGTCGCTCTTTCGAAATCCGCTTCCATAGTCGGGTCTTCCTCTTCTTCTGCATTACATCTTTGCCTATTGGTAATGCAGGCAGCTCTTCCCCTTCCACGGGCGGCGGCTCCCTGCCCGCGGCCAGCACCTTGACGGTGTCCCTCGCTAAGCTTGGGACATTCCCTTCTGAAGTGACCATGTTCGTTGCAGTGGAAACATCGGAGGTTTCGGCCATTACTGTGAGTAGGAACAAAGTTGTTGACGTTATTTGTCCTTGCTTTCTTCCTTTGTCCCTGATTGTGGCCTTGAACTCTCTTAACCTGAGGTTTGAATGCTCCTCTGCTTGGGTCACTATAAGACCAATTCTTAATACCCCTTGGTTTAGCTTGCACTTCCTGAATTATAGGTGCCGCTCGAATGAGTGCATCCTGAAGATCTGATGGTCGCATAGATTCGAGACGGGTATTTACAGGTGGATTTAAGCCTGTGCAAAATTTGGACACCTGCTATGTCGTGTCCATTCGTGGCGCATACTTTAAGAGTGAGACAAACTTAGAGTAGTATGCGTCAAGCGTGAGTCCTAACTGTTTTAGCTCATAAAACTCATTCATTTTTTTAGTACAATATGCGGGCGGCAAATATCTCCCTTGCACGGCTTGCTTTAACTTCTCCCAAGTAACGGACCCCTCTGAAATCCCTTGATCCCTGCACCATTGTTTCCACCATAGTCTGGCTTCACCGGTGAGTTTTAATTTGGCGAGCATGGCTTGATTGGCGGGTGCAGTGCCAGCGGCTTCGAAGTAGTCCTCCATAGATTCAATCCAAATCTCAGCGTCTGACTGGACAAATCTGCCTCTCCCGTCAAACTCGGGTGGCTTAATCTGTTTGAGGAGGAACTTCTTCTCCTGGATCACAGTCGTACTTGCTGTAGGGGGCGAATTTGGAACTTGTACCTGGGGTTGCGCCTGAGTAAAAGTTTTCTTAACATTATTATATAATAATTGACATTAGTTATCTTTAGTTCAACTATTTCGTAACTCATGAAGCTACTTAACTTTTTGCAACGACTTTGATGCACAATCGGATAGTGATAAAAGAAGGCCTTATTTATATTTATATAGCGTAGCCCCATACAACATCTCGAGTGAGGATAGTCCAGTCATTACATTTAGTTTGGGGAGAACAACATAGTATTGGATTTGTCTACAGGAACTGTGTAATAGTAGGGTTTTGGGTCATGTATCTTTAGGAATCGATAATTCATTGGAAGTTCGGGATATCCTTTCCGCTGGAATCCATACTTCCCATGGCGGCCCAATACCTTAATTCTATCAGCTGGAATTACACGGGTTACTTCCTCATAAACATATGAGTTTAATTCAACCCTCCAACCCCGAATATGCAAAGTTGAATTCACGTGAGCTTCCACAAAAATGAACAGCTTCACGACTTTCAAGTCTTCCAACCACTTGATCCTTTTCAGGTTGGTCTGTAGATAAGCGAACCGGTGGGCAGCTATGTAGTAGATTCCTAAAGACCCAGTCCATCTTCGCTCTATATATAGAGGTGATGGATTATAAATCTGCTCCAAGATGTTCATCATTTCAATTCTCTGCCTATAATGCGGAGAATGCATCGCAGTCATGAACATGATCCGGAACACCAAAAACTTATTCCACGCCTCGTAATTCTGCAAGACAGTATTGAAGATGAGAAAATGTTTGGACAGGAACAATTTCTTTACTTCTCTTCTAATGAAATCTTATGAAAACAATTCCATTGTAAGTCGGCTCTGATACCAACTGTAACGTGTCCACTAGAATCCTCTAGGACTCGTCTTAGCAGTCCATCGAAAAGGTTGTCTAGAAAACTCCACCCGGCACTCCCACGGAATGTTGCGGGTTTTGCAATCTAGGACTTTCCGCGTCTGCCACGTAACGGAAGCGTCCTGGCCGTTCCCACTAGGATCGACTGGAATTGTTTGGTCATTTTACTAACAGTGACTAGCGTCAGACCTGATCGAACTACTTTACGCAGAAACGCCAGGTCTGAAGCGGATTCATGCTCCACTTGGTTCAAGGAGAATGGGAAACGAGAGGGATGCAAGGCTCAACCTCTCTGCCAAAAGGCATAGTCCCATTCCGTTCCCCTAAAACAGCTTGAATCGGGTAATCGGTAATTCCGAGTCATCGTTCTCATTACTTGTTTCGGTGATGTCGATCGTCCTTCTGTTCGTCGAATGCTTTGAGAAAAGTTCCCGGCTAACCGGGACCACCCATCCGTAGGACGGACCCATGGTCCATCCTCCGCACTTTCCTCGGCTTGTTTTAGTTATGTAATTACCTACCACATTAGTTTGACATATAACAAACAGCTTCCTTGATTAACCCTGTTAAGCACTGGTTCCTTCACGTAATCTTATCACAGGACATAAAGAAAACAATGCCAAACAACTTCTTTATTATCATTTTATCCTTTTATCTTTGCAATACAAGGAGTTCCCGCCCGTAGGCGTATTCATAATCCGCCAAAGGCTATCCAGTAATCCACCAGGGATCACTAATCCAAGTTTCCGCCCGTAGACTAGTATGCGGGCCTCGAGATCCAATCCCGAGTCACGTTAGCCTCTTGTGCAGGGCCCGAAAGGCGAGGGATTTACAGCCAGAGCCCCCCCTGGCACCCAAGCGTCCTCCTGCTCCAAGCAGAACTCAACGGAGAGACCTCTCACGGCGGGTTCGGTCCACGTTCCCGGCGCAACTAACAACCCCCTTGGTTAGGGTTAGGCAGGCAGTCGGGGGTAACTGAAGCTGCCTCTCCCTTCAGGCCTTCAACCTGAAGTATTTAGATGTATTTTCATCCTTTAGTTCATTAAGCAAACATTGCAAACAGTGCTTTCTAAACTGTTATAAGCACAATCAATTTCCAGTGGTCATTTAGCTGGCAAACTGTTAAGGAGTGACTCCTTTTCCCCGAATGCAACCCGCATTCGATCTGGAATCAATTGCAACTTGGCAAGATTCCTATCATTCTTGGGTTAGGGTCATTCCCTACCAATACTTTAGGTTTTGTTGTGGTAGGTTCCAGCGACCATGTCGCTTTAGTTTATTGTCTGGTCATTTGCTTCAAGGCAAACACCTAACCTTTCCTTTTCCTTGGCAGTTATTCCCCAAGAAAAGTGAGTAACAGGATGATTACTCATCCTCTTGTAAGTTAAATTCTTTCAATAACTTGCCAACCTCGTTTCGAGAGATGACAAAAACTCTCTTGTGGGCAAATCTCAAGTTTATACAAAGTTGCAGCTTTTTGCACATGTATTGCATCTATTCCACGAGATTATTCTACCCCTTGTTTAGCGTTTTCCGGTCACGAAATTTACCTCCAGCCGAGTAACAGGGTTTTAGGGTATCCTCCAAACCATTCCTAGTTATGTTGGCCATGGTCCTAGAAATAGGCAACTCCATCGGAGTTTCATCATTTTGAATGATCCCTTGGGATAAAACCTTAGATCATTTCATGCATGAACATCCAATTGCTTCGACATTTCGTAAGATCTTTAGATTTGCGGTTTTTGTCTTGGCAACCAGTGTAAACTAGGTCGAATTACCCTAGTTAACATTTGGGATTCCTATCATATCGACTCAATCATGCCCATAGGAATCTTTGTGGTTTGGATTACTTTAGTCAACTCAATTAGGCTTATCTTGCGACAAGGATGATCCTTCTAAAGGTAATAACTAAATCCAACGGAGAATAATAATTACCAATACGCGTAAACATGCGATTTATTGCTTCTACGCATCACATGGTTCATGATAACTTTATCTTTCCTTGGTGTAGCAAAAACCGCATGATAATCTGGAAGTTAACTTTTCCTAAGACATACTAGGATTTACATCAATTAATCATGCTTACAACCTTATAGTCTATACTCCCGAATCTTATGCTTTGACGAACCATGCAACCTTTTCTAAATGCGGCTTCTGATGAATGACGTTATCGCATGATGATTATGCAACATTCCCTTAGCTATAATGTAGTTAACGAAGTTTATACCAACTAAAGCTAATGTTAACTTAGTCCATACGATCATTTTCGTACTCTATTATTTCTTTTCGGATAATACTTTATGGTGCTAACCTTTCCTCATGAAATCATTACGAGAAGGATGTTGCCTAACATGCGGCACACGCTTATTCCTACCATGTCTAGGACAAAAGAGAATGCACTTATAAATTCCATTTCTTTGCCTAAGTTTAGACTCATTACTTGGATAAGGTACGAAAACTACATGCAACTAGCCTTCTAAGGTGGATAACTCGTTCAAATTCATGACATATTTCAATCTTGCCTAATGTTCAAGAGATGCTTTATCAAATGTATTTCTTTCCAATTTCCGTATGCATTAAAATTAAGCGTAAAAATGCAATTCCTTTTATGAGCTAAGCGCGCCTAATCATGCGAGAATAACTCGAAGGAACCTGGACTTGAGGGCTCGGGGAGATGTCCACTTGTACATTCGAAGATGAGCCTCCCGCGGTCGCTCCTTGTGATCTTTTTGGGGCCATTGTAGACGTGGATTCGACTTATGATTTGCCCTTGCGGTCTACGAAGTGACTGGCCTCGGAATGCGGCCTTCCGACCTTTGCCTTTATCCTTGTATGCGGAAGATTCCTTTTCGGGATGGTACTTGCGGCAAAGGCTTTAGGAGTCTCTCAAGAAAACTCGAATCGGCACGGAAATTAATCTCGGACGGCTTGCGGTTTAAAAATCTTTTTGCGAGAGCCTTTTCGATGGTTCTTGCAGGGACTTTATGGCTTCACCGTCCCCTCTTCAAAGTTCCGGGGAGGGGTATGAAGAGGTCTTCTTGGAAATGTGGTGGGAAGGGGGCTTAAGGAGGCCCCCTCTTAGAAGCTTCTAAAGAAGCTTCTGAGAAGCTTCTGAGCTTCCACAGAAACACGTGGGGGGGGTGATCCAACGTGGCGGGGCAGCCTGAGATGGCCGGGGTCAGGGAGGCAGCGATGGCGGTTCGTGGCGGTGGCTGGCGGACCGGCAGCTAGCGGCGGACTGGGCGACCTCCTCCTGCTCGGCGACCAGCACGGCGACCTCCCCTTCAAGCTCTCTATCACAGCCGTCCTCTCCTTCAAGCTCTCTCCCACAGTTCCTCTCCCTACCACACCCCCTTGATGGGGGGGTGTTTATATAGGCATGGGGGTGAGGAAGAGGGCCTCCACACACGTGGAGGACTCCCCTCATGCAGTCCCCCACTTCACTCCTTCTTGGCCATTCCCCTCCCACTCCCTCTCCTCCAGCCATGCATCGGCTGGGGGAAGGGATAATAGTAAAAAAAAATTGCCTTGTATTTATCCTATTGCCCTTCCCAAGCGGTTGTTCCCTTGCGGTTTTTCGGTCCTCAACCCCGGCCTTTAATTCTTGACGTGGGACCTCATTTTCGAGCGTGCAGGGTGTGGATTAGGTTACCAATAATCACGAAGTAGGGAAATACTCTTGCACAGGGTTTACACGGCGTGCGGGAAGTTAATATTTGCGGTACGGGGTACGCGGAAATATTACACACCGGCATACAAGGCTAGATTAGTAGTGTAATGAACGAGGATCACGGGAACATGGGATGGAAGATTACTAGTCACACTGACGGTATATAAGGTGTAAGAGAGTATTTTGAGGCATGACAAAAATTATCAAGAAACTCTCTTTTCACCTTCTCAAGCTTCCATGGCTTCTTCTTCTTCCTTCTCTTTTTCTTCCTTTCTTCCTCTTTCTCTCTCTTCTTTTGGCCTTTCTCTCTCCTCTCCCTCTTCTTCTGCAGCCCTTCTCTCTCTCCTTCCCCTTAGTTAGGATAGTTAGGTCTCTTTCATTACAAGTGGTATCAGAGCTTTGTCCTTGATCCTTCTATTTTCCCATAGATATAGGGCTCTCACACTTTCCCACAGTTAGAAAACTCTAGCTACATCTCTTTCATAGGTACACAGGAGTACTCAGGCAGGCTGACACCCCTCTTGAAGACTATGGCAGCCTTTCTTGGAGCTTTCCCAAGAACCATGGACAAATCTGGAGGCGAGCAGACAAATTTGACAAGTCGTCACAATTTTCATGCAAGTTTTTTTAGGGTTTTGGGCAAAAAGGAGGGCAACACAGTTAGAGAAGGCCAAAAACTCAGTTACTTTTCAAGAAGACATTCTCTCTCCTCCTTTTCCCAAGCTGCCATGGAAGCTCCAACCCAAGAACCTCAGAAATCTTGCTTCCCCCCTCTTCCCGAGCAAGAATGGTTAATCCCAATGCCTTCCCTTCAGCTGGAGCAGCATATAGAGTAGCAATAAGCTTGATCTACCCTGGCTTGTAGCCCCAGGAGCAACCTTGAAATTTGCGGTGCAAAAAACAGGCTGCTTCTTGGCCTGCTGTGGACAGCCCCCCCAGCCCTCCTCTCCTTCCTGACCTCACTCCTGGCTCTTGGCAACCTTCTTGGGCAACATTAGAGGCATCTTCCTCAGCTCTTGGACTCCCCTTATCAAGCTCAAAAATCTTCAAGATTTTGGTCTTTTCTTGGTCCCGGGGAGTCCCTCTTCAAGCCTAGCTCAAGATTTCAATCATCAAGAAGCACGGGAAGAAGATTACAAGCAAGATTTGAAGGCATACACTTGTGGGCAGCCATGGCTATGGAGTAGAACTTCAATTTCAGCAAGAACTCTTTATGGGAAGGTCTTGAGCCATCCTGCCTTGACTTCACCTTTTTTTGACAGAGCACAACCATTTTGGAGCTATGGAGCATGTGGGATCAAAGTGGAGCTCTCATGAAGGACTGAGGTGGCATTAGTGGCTGCCTTCTTCTCCAAAAGACTCAAGGTAACCGATTCTTGGCTCTCATTCTCTCCATTTAAGCCTCTTGTTGAATCCCATCCACTTGTTTGAGAGAATGTATGAGTCCAAGTAGATAATAGGAGTCCCAGACATTGAATGCATGCTGAATATTAATCCCAGTCATTTCTCTTTGATCTTATGGCACTGAAATGGATTTTACTCATGCTGAAGCTTCATTGTGACTATATTTTTGCTTACCCATAACCCGTTTGGCTTCTTGTGAATTGGCTGAGCCAAGAAGTGATTTAAAAAATCCATTGTATAAGGGTGAGTAGGCAGTGAGTCACTGCCAGTAAGTTCTCTATCCATATTCCCCATTCCAATTCCATGCACTTCATGAAAAGCCCAAAATTTTGATTCCAGAAATGCATCTCATGCTAGGTGTTTACTTAATAAATTTTTGCCATGTATATTCTGGGTGAGAAAAAGCCCGATGCCAGGCGAGGTGGCAAGACAAAAGAGGGGTGACCCCCCTTGCCATCAAAGACCCTGATGGGGTGCACAACCTAGGCCGGGGGAAACTTTGCCCACCTCCCGTTGATCCAGAGCCCAAAAAATTATTGCAGGTGCAAGTACATTTGATGGAATAGTCTGAACCCTGATCATTTGAGTCTACAAGCCCGTACATGCATTGGTAATATCACGAACCACTTGCTAATGTATGGTGGATGCAATGCAAGAAGGGCAGGGTATGCAATTATGGAAATGGTCTTAGCAATGACCTATGGATGCAAAGGATGTATGGCTTTATGTGGCATTGAGAGCCACTATTGAGGCCTTGGATATCTAGGATAAGACCCTCACCATTGGGATAAGGCATGCTCCTTGATGACTGGGATAAGACCCTCATCATTGGGATAAGGCATGCTCCTTGAGGGATTCTTTGAAGGGTATAACAGATAGCTAGTATTGACCACTGTTGAGGTCCTAGATGTCTGGGATAAGACCCTCACCATTGGGATAAGGCATGCTCCTTGAGGGAGTCTTTGAAGGGTATTGCAGATAGCCAATCCTACACAGTCACCCCGCAAAAGTTGATTAAAGCAAAAACTTCTTGTGTGATTGAGTACGGGCTCTATAGCTTGATTCGAAGAGGGAATCTTCCCCTTTGATCTGAACTAAAAACTCCCCATTCCGCCTTACGGTTTGGGAGATACACTCAGTTTTGTGCTCAAAGGTACTGTGGGACAAGCAACAGTCCTACACACTCAGCCCGTAAAAGTTGATTACAGCAAAGGTTTCTTTGTGATTGAGTGGGGCTCTATATCTTGATTCGAAGAGGGCATCTTTCCCTTCGATCTGAACTAAAAACCTCCCCATTCCGCCCTACGGTTTGGGAGATACACTCAGTTTTGTGCCCAGAGGTACTGTGGGACAGGCAGCAGTGCTACACAGTCAGCCCACAAAAAGTAATTACAATAAAGCCCTGATCATTTACTATCAGAGATATTTTTGCATACCCTCGTAGAGGGATCGAGAGCTTTCATTTGAATCAAAAATTTTGGTGATCGGAGTTCCCTAGCTCAAGATATCGTCATTTTTGTAACAAGGGGTCTGGTGGACTGCACTTGGGATGGCAGGCCACAAGGATAAAGCAAAGGCCCAGGATGAATTTCAGCGTGAAATAAGGGACTCCCGTGCCTCAATGAACGATCCTAGCTCAGCCAGGAGGATCGTGAAGACATGTTTGAAGAGGGTGCCCCCGAGATAGATTGTTTATCTCTGCTCAACCAAACCTTATGCCAACATGAGACCCATCATGCTGAACGACATCGAGAGATGGAGCAACACCATAGGGAGATGGAAACCCGCCAAGATCACTGTCATTCTGAGATGATGGCCAAAATGGACCTACTCATAGAGCGCATGGGCGCCCTCATCCCTACCATTGCCCCCCTTAGATCGACCCAAGGAGTATGTCCCTCCCCGTGAGGCTAAACCCCCCCTCCCATTGGAGACCAGGCATAGCCCACAAGGTCTCGATGGTACCCATGGCATTCCCCATAGCACTTATGAGACAGGTGAGCCCTCCACTCGACATGATGAACCCCTCCTTCCCTCCCCCGTTACAAATCCTTCAAGCCCATCATTGCACCCCAACTCCCCTGTAACGGAAGCTACTTGCACACTCAAGGGAATGGCTCCAATGCAAATCTTGGGAAGCATGGAATGCACAGAGTGCATGGGCAGCATGCATATGGCAATGGGCAGCATGCACATGACAATGGGCAACATGCACATGGCAATGGGCAACATGCACATGGCAATGGGCAGCATGCATATGGCAATGGGCAACATGCATATGGTAATGGGCAGCATGGACATTTTGGTCAGCAAGGTCCTAATGGGAAATTTGGTACTCATGTAATGCAAGGGCAGCATGGCCCCCATGGAAATTTTGGACAGCCAGGGATTGGACAACAAGGCATGTATGGGCAGCATGTAGCACATGGCATTCATGGGCAGCAAGGCCCAAATGAGCTGCATGACAAGATTGTGTTTACTAAATTCAATGGGCAGTCCTCATCCCCAGCTGAACTAGAGGAATGGACCTCTAAATTGGAAGCCTATTTTCTCATCTACCCCTGTATCGATGAGGCAAAGATCATTTTTACCTCCCTTCATTTAGAAGGTTTTGCCCACACATGGTAGAGATTCGTTCAAAGAGAAAATCAGCAGTTTCGTGATTCGGAAGAGTTCAAGATGCATATAATCCAAGTTTTTGTCTCCCCGGTGGAAAAAGAATGCTTGGCTAGACAATGGTATCAGTTTGATAAGTGAAATCTCATCGGGAGGGAGTACACCAATCAATTTATGAACCTATCCATGTATGTTGAGGTAGTCAGTGATGAGGCCAAATTGCATAAATACATTTATGGGCTAGATGCGCATCTCTCAACTGATGTAATGGCTCAAAAGCCAACCACCCTATTGGCAGCCATAGAATTGGCTGAACGCTATGGTAAAAAATACTACCGCAATGAGGGCATGCAGCCCATTGCAGGACAATAGAGATACCCTATTAGGCAACCCCCATATGCTAATAATTATTGCATCAACAATGCAGGAAATGGTAGCCCCAAAATTCCTACTTACCCCACTTTTAATGCTGAAAGGAAATATGGCAATTCTGGGATAGTACCACCCTCCAAAAGTGACCCAAAGTATGCTAAAAATAAGACAAGGAATGGCTTCAGCCCTAATGGTCAAAAATTCATTCCTCCTGAAGTGGTCAAGGATAGAAAAGCCAAAGGCTTGTGCTTTAAATGCGGGGATAAGTACATGACTGTTCATGCATCCAAATGCCCCTTTAAGAACGCCATTGTCAAGTTTAATAGCATGTATGTGCTAGAAGATAGTGACAAGTTAGAAGAGGACTTGCATGACAACTCTCCAATGATGACACTTACAGAAAATGCTGAATGTGAGGAGGATATTGATACCGATCAGTTTTATGACTCACCGGACGGGTTCCCTTTTGACCTCGGTGGTGGCTGCCCCATTGATGACATGCTTGGGAATGACCCTTGGCACCCCTCATTCACCACTATATCAGCTTGCTCGATCTCCATGGATGCATGGAACGGCTCTAGGAGTCCGAACACCCTACGAGTGCATGGTAACATTGTTGGCAAGAGTGTATACATCCTCATAGATAGTGGCAGCAAGCTTGGAGAGAATCAAAGAAAATGCAGATTTTCAGCTTATAACAGCAAGACAACTCAAAAAATAATTCAAGAAACGCTCCCAAATCTTTGTCTTGCATTTGCATAAGGATAATAATGAACAACACACCTTGGGGAAGTAAAATGCAGCACTAAAAGCGCTTTTGGCTGAATATGAGGACCTATTTCAGCCCCCCACTATACCGTTCCCCCTCAGAGATCGGTGGATCACCCAATTGACTTGAAGCCCCATGCCAAGCCCATCAATAAACCCCCATATCGACTCTCTAAATGTGAACGAGAGGAAGTAGCAAAGCAAGTCAAGGAACTCACTGAGATGGGATTCATAGTGCCTAGCTCTTCCCCTTATGCCTCCCCGGTTCTATTGGTTAAGAAAAAGGACGGATCTTTCCGGTTGTGCATTGACTACCGTGATCTCAATAAGATCACCGTCAAAAATAGATACCCCATCCCTCAAATTGATGACTTGCTTGATAATCTCAAGGGAGCACACTACTTCACCAAGATTGATTTGCGATCCAATTACCAACAAATCAGAATGAGGGTGGGTGATGAAGTCAAAACAGCCTTTCGGACTGACCGTGGCTTGTACCATTTCCTTGTCATGCCATTTGGGCTCACTAATGCACCCACCACATTTCAGAGCTTAATTAACAAAATATTGCAGCCATGGCTTTTTCAGTTTGTGTTGGTATTCTTTGATAATATACTCATTTATAGCAAGTCACTGCATGATCATCTGAAGCATGTCAGGCAAATTTTTGATGTACTGAGAGAGCACCGGCTATTTGCCAAAGAAAGCAAGTGTGTCTTCATGCAAACAGAGGTTGAGTACTTAGGATACATTGTTAGTGGAAAAGGCATCCAAGTTGATCCTAAGAAAGTGCAATGTGTTCGGGAGTGACCCACCCCACTACCACTACCTCCTTGTGTGGTTTTATTGGCCTCTCCTCTTTTTATCGGAGATTTATTCACCATTATGCCATAATTGTAGACCCATTAACAGAAAAGTTTTTAAAAAAAGGCTTTCCTATGGGATGAATTGGCTGACAGCAGTTTTCAACAGCTGAAAGACTTGCTCATTTCAATCCCCCATCCACGTATGCCCCAACTTTTCAAAGGATTTTATCATCCAGTGTGATGCTAGTGGACGGGGTATTGGTGCAGTCTTGCTGCAAGAACACGGGGTAATAGCATTTGAGAGCTGAAAATTGGATGATAAAGAGAGAGAGTTACATGTATATGATCAGGAGATGTTGGCAGTCATTCATGCTATCAAAAAGTGGCATCACTACTTGTGTGGTAGCAGATTTAAGGTGAAAAGTGACCACCGTGTGCTCAAATACTTCTTGACTCAGCCCAACCTCACTCCCAAACAACATAGATGGGTGGCTACCCTACAAAACTATGACTTTGAGATTACCAACACCTGGACAAGGACAATGTAGTGGCTGATGAACTCTCTCGCATGTAGGCATGCAAGGTTTCATCCATCATTGAACTCCACCATGATTGGATTGAAGAGCTCCAAGAGGCATACTTGCTTGATGCTGAATTCGGCCCTCTTTTCCAGAAATTACAGCAAGGTGCCATGGATGACAATTCCCAATATCAGCTCCACAATGGCCTCATTTGGATCCATGGCCATATTGTGATTCCCCATGCCTCTCCCTTCACCCAAAGGATCCTTGAAGAGATGTATTCTTCACCGATTGCTGGCCACTTAGGAGTCTTCAAAACAGATAACTGAGTTTTGAAAAGCTTCCATTGGAAAGGCCTATGGAGGGATATTAAAGATTTTGTGTCTAGATGTGTGCCTTACCAACAAAATAAAGATAACACTCTTAAACTGGGTGGATTTTTGCAGCCTTTACCTATCCCCGAAGGAAAATGGACCCACATTGCCATGGATTTCATCAATGGTTTACCTACAACCAAGAAGGGTTGGGATAGCATATATGTGATAGTTGACTAACTCACTAAAGCAACCCATTTCATCCCTACAAAATCCCAGTTTATAGCATCTCAAGTTGCCACTCAGTTTATGGAGCATGTTTTTAAGTTTCATGGCTTACCCCAAGTCATAGTACATGATTGGGACACCAAATTTATGAGTCAGTTTTGGCAGACAATTTTTACCTCCATGGGGACCAAATTGGCTCCGTCCACATCCTACTATCATCCCCAAACGGATGGGCAGACCGAGAGAGTCAATAAATGGCTTGAAACTTATTTGCGACATTTTTGTCATGATGTGCAGAATTCTTGGAACGTATGGCTGCACTTTTTTCTTACAACAACTCCACTCATTTGAGCATTGGAGTCTCTCCCTTCGAAGCATTTTATGGTTATCGGGTGCCCCTTCCTACTGTGATCTTCAATGAAAAGCTCAATCCCCTTGGAAAAGAAGAGTTGGGCCGCATGCAAGCTTTACTTCAACAATGCAAGGTAAACCTCAAAAGGGCTCAAGAGCACATGAAGATCCATGGTGATGCAAAAAGAAGACCCCTTGACTTTCAAGAGGGTTAATTGGTACTCCTCAAGGTCCCCAAGTCCCGTTAGGCCACACTAAAGGACGATTCTTGCAACAAGTTGGCACATCGTTACTATGGGCCCTACAAAATCATTAAGAAGGTTGGGGACTTGGCTTACCATCTCCAACTCCCTCCCACTACTAAGATCCATGATGTCTTCCATGTGAGCCAATTGAAACCTTTCATTGGCACTCCCAAAGATCATGTAGAGGAGCTACCACCCATAGATGAGGAGGGCCTTATTCAGTACATTCCTGAAGGGGTCATTGGGCAACGTGAAAAGAAACTCCACAACCGTTCCATACATGAATACCTAATCAAATGGCAAGGCCTACCAATAGAGGAAGCCTCTTGGCACCCAGCATCTATATTGGATGAATTTCCACACCTCAAGGAGACCGTATTGGCTGGAACTTAACCATGACATCTGTTTTGGGCTACAGTCTGCATCTAGACAACCACCTATTTTGTACCAGTTTTGGTCCTAGTCCATTTTCAGCCCCATCCTCCATACATGGGCTGAAAGTACACCTCGAGGGCTCTTTGTCGTCGTGTTAAGGGTTGAAGTTCTACCATCGAGTCTTAGAGAAGAAGAAGAGTATGGGATTCAAGGTTTGGAGAATGGAAAAAGAATGGAGTTTGACAAGATTTTGGGTTTTAGAAATGACTTGGTTGAAGAAGAAGATATCAAGCTTTTTCTGTGTATTTAGCATATATGAATGGAATGAATGTCACTATCTTGATTACATCAAATGCATTTGGAAAAATAAACCATTACATAAAAGGATATTCTCAAATTTTTAATCCAAATGCAAGTTCAAATGGCTTTTAACTCATGTACATAGATGGATTACAACTCCAAGAAACTAGTATTTTGATGGTAGACTCAAGTACATTCAAGATATGGACCAATAGTACATGAAACGCATTGATGGAGCATAATTTTAACTTCATCCATGTTTTAAAACAGAAAATTCCAGCCCATAATCAAGCTCAAAAATTGTACATAAACTCATGAATAAGCTCCTCTAATCATTAATGGGTAAAGCCCTGATGTTAAGAGGTCAATTTCTTCTATTTCAATCACATGAATCACTTGTTTGTTCATCAAAATGGACAAGAATAGTGGGCTGCCCTGTTTATGACTAGTTTTTTTAGCCCATAACAGGCCATACACCTTCAAAATCCTCCCCCTTTTCTTGCCCCAAAGTCACTCAAGTACTTGGGTACAAGTCGGGCTTCATTGGACCATGAATGAGGTAAATAAAATGAGAGAAGACATACATAAGAGCAGGATGAATAATTTTCTCTCAAATTTCCCCCCTTTTATAGACTGTCATACCGTGCATTTTTGTGAGAACAAATAGATGGGTAAGAGGAGCTCTCAGCTTCCTTGTTTGTATCTTCATGTTCAACTCTAGTTTATCTTCAATTTGCATGGTCCAAAGCATGCACCATAGCTCCCAGTTTTCTCCAGATGCTCCAGGTTGTGCAGGCCCGCATTTTGCGCCGAAAATTGCGGGCTACATCCTGCTCAATTCCACTTTACTTTTTGACCTACTTAGGTCACCTTGGTTCATTACTTCATGTCCCCCATGAACCTAGTGGACTTTTGGCATTTTTCATAATTTATAACCATATTTTCCACTTGAATCAATTTGATTTATCCTGCAGACTGTCTATTTCTTCCAGCTGACCAAGTTGTAGGTTCCCATAGACTTATTTTTTTTATCAATATACATGGTACAACTGAAAATTGTATGCTAAATACAAAAGAACTTATGTAACTAAGTTGGTTTTTGGGTAACAATGACTGAATTATGTATGCAAATTCCTCATATAAATCCTAGTAAAGTTCTTCTGTGTTCATAAAAATCCCATGATTTATATTATGAACAATAAACTCTTTGACATTCACCCCCTCCTAACCTACACATTCTCCGACATGTGCCATTTCACAAGATTACAGGTTTAAGGAGGGTCTTCTTCTGATATATCTTCATCTTCATTTTCTAAGTCTTTTTCTTCCTGCTTGTCTTCAAGTAGATGGCTCATATCCAAGTCATCAAGTTCATAAGTTGAAGATTCTCTTCGTTTGAAGAGCTTGATACGTTTCCTGACTATTGGTACTTTTACCATGGTTCCATCCATTTCAGCCAAAGAGCAAGAAGCATTATTATGTACTACTTTTACTACATATGGTCCAAATCATCGCTTGGCTAACTTTCTATGAGCACTATATTGATTGTCCAGGCTGCTATCATAGACAAGTACCCAATCATTCTCTTGAATAGCTCTTGAACAGAGTTGATGCTTGTGAAACCTCTTCTTATTCTTTAATCTTGCTATTTTAAGCCTTTCAATGGCTGTCTTGACATCTTCTGGCCTTCTTTCAAGTTGCCTTATGCGTAAAGTCAACAATTCTTCTCTATTCATGCCTTCATCCCAAGGTAAGATACTCCATGTGACAATGGACTCTTCAATAGGCATAATACGTGGCTGTCCATATATTAGTTCAGCTAGCATATAACCTGTTACTGCACTATGGGTAGTTCTATCAGCCCATAATACAAATGGTAGCATTCTAGGCCATTCCCTCATCTTTCCTTTGCAAGATTTTGCTAAAGCTTTAAGAATTGGTTAATGACCTCTTTCGCTCTTACCATTGCCTTCAGGGTTGTAGGCTGATGTAAGAGATAGCTTGATTTCCAATTGAGCAAAGAAATGGCGAGCCTCATCAGCATCCAATTCTCCTCTATCAGCAGTTACTTTGGCAACACAACCATACCTGCAAAATACTTCTTCAAGTAAAAATCTACAAACAACTTGAGTAGACTTTGTTGTTAAGGTTTTTCCTTCCACTTGATTTATGAGATCTTCCCTATCAAGTACTAGATATCTCATGTTCCAAATTCCTATAGGCATGGTTACTAAATCAAAAACCCATCTATAGCGAATGGATAAAGGAAAGGTAGGCTGAAGCCCATCTCTATGCTTAACCATAGAGAACATTTGACAAACATGATAAGATTTAACAAAATGCTCAATGTCTTTATACATGTTTTGCTACCAAAATTTCTCTTTTATTTTGGCAAAAGTGCCCCATATGCCTCTATGACCAACCAATAGGCTTTCATGAAATTCTTACATGACCTGTCTTTGAGTATTTTTTTTTCTCCTAAGACTCGAACAGGTGCCCTTCATTTCTTTTTCGCATGCCTCCAAAGGTAGCCATCTTTAAGAAAAAAGCCATAAGCTTTTCTCTTGATTCTCTTAAACTCTTCATTAGTCCAATCTTCCTTCTTTGTCATAGTGCTAAAAAATTGGCCAATTTTTAGCTAATCATCTTCATAATATTCTTCTTTAAAGTGTGAATAAACCATAACAAAACATTGAGCATGCTGTCTATCAGCTGCCCACTGTCCTTCTTTGGTTGCTTATTCCTTCTTTGCTGATGTAAAATTTGTTTTAGCAGCTGAACCTATTGTACTTGCTGTAATTATTGTTGTACCTGCATTTTTGACAGCTAAACCATCATTAGGTACAGCTGTACTTGTTGTTTTCAGATTTGAACCTACATTTACAGCATCATTTTTAGCAAATATAGACTCAGATTCTTCCTCATCCATCATTTCTTCTTCATCCTTATAACTGGCACGCAAAAGCATGTCAGCAAACAACTGGATTATCTCTTCCTGCAATATGTTTCAAATCAGGATTTAAGGATTTAATATAGGCTATTCACCTTACCATAGCTATGTCGGGAGTGGAACAATTGGCATCATGCCCAAGAGTGGAAGGCAATCTGTTTCAACTATTACATGTGCGCCCATGAAGTAATCCCGGTCACATTTCAATGCAGTTACTACTCCCAAAGTTCCCTTTTAATTTGAGCATACCTTCTTTGTCGTTCATTAAGAACCTTCGCTCCAAAGCGAATTGCATATCTGTTGCCTTCAAGGTCGTCTTGATCGATTGCCCATCCTATTCCAATAGGACTTGTGTCTACTGTGAGTATAATAGGCTGTCCATTAGAGTAATTAGCCCTCTTTAAGGTGGGGGCTAAAATAAAAAATTTCTTTAGTTTTCGAATAGCTTGAGTATGTTCTTTTTCCCATATAAACTTTTGGCCTTTCCTTAGCAGTTGATAAAGATTTTTAGCAACATGAGCAAAATGTGGGATCCAAATAAGGTAGAAGACATATGCACCAAGAGATCTTCTCACCTTCGAAACATTTGTGCATATTTCCTGCATTTTGCTGATAGCATCAATCTTGGATGGAGAAGGCTTTCGGCAATATGGACCACACATATGCCCTACCACAAGAACTTCTTAGACTCCAAAAACAGATTAAGCACCTGAAAGAGTAAGATAGACTTCTTCTAATTTAGACAAGATTTGAGCACAATCATTAATATAATCAGAAACAAACTTGCGGCATCCAAGTTCGTTGAGTTCTTCATTCTTCTCATGAACTTCACATCCTTTGATTGGTACATCATCAAGGAAAGGAAGGGTTAATTGAGGAATATAATCTCTCAACACTTTATGCATGGCATTCATCATGTGAGCTACTGAATTCATAGCCCCTTGAGGTAGAGTACACATGCAGACTAAGCCAAGAGGCGTCTTCATTGTGGTAATGTCTCGGCTTTCCAAAGCAAGCTGAAATTGGTCATAGCCTGAATATAAATCTCCCATGGAATAAATTGCTTTACCTGCAAAACTTCAGCAAATTCATCAACAATTGGCTCCGAACCAAAATTTCTAATAGTGACTTTATTGACATGCTGTAAATCTTAAATGAATCGCAAAGATCCATTCTTCTTGGGCAAGGTAAACCATCGGTTGGAATATGGAGCTGAAGATGGCTCCAATATTCGCATTTTTATCTTTTCATTTAGAAGCTCCAATAACTTAGGCAAATGAGCCCTTGGTACCGGAATTGGTTTAAGATTCCAAGGAACATGTGGGACCGTAAAAATCACCATTGGTGCCACAACGCTTGGATCCACACAGCCAATTTCATGTGGCTGAAATGAAAAAGCTTTACCATGATTCTTTATCATCTCCATGAAGATTTGCTTTTCAGCTAGGCAAGAGAAAAGATTCTTCACCAAATTTTAGCTCTTGTAAACTGTCTGCCGTAAATTGGTGACCAATCTTTGGGATCACAAAGGCTTGGCTGTTTGGATATCCTTTTTGCTAGTCCATCACTTTTGGGTGTTAGAGGAGTAGCCACTGGCTTGACCTTTTTATCAACTGTCTTATACTTTGTTTCTACTCTTACCTCTTCCTTGTTCGGATGTCCAAAAGCTTCATGATCTGCAGATTCTTGAATTATGTCATACATATCCAATGTGCATACTTGTATGGACTGATTTTGAGCTTGATTTTCTGCATGAACAGCTGCATATATTTTAGCCATTGCATCATTATAATTCAACCCATAAAATAGCCTTGAAATTTTTTCATCTATAGGAAAAACATCAATTTTCTTCAGTTCTTGTTCCACATGACATAGATGCTTTCTTTCAGCCCTATTCGTGGTTGAAAACTGTTTATAACATCCCACACTATTGGCCATAAAAACCTGCAAGTCAGCTTTTGGCCTTGCCCCCTTTACATGTGAATGTAATTTTTTATAACATGATGCGCTGCCATAGCCTCCACTTATAGCAGTGCTACCCGAAAACCCTTAAATTCTCGGGCATTAGGAGGAATAGGATGATCTCTCAATCGATCTCTATTCGGGTGATGATTTACACATACAATCAAGAATTGGACAGCTTTGTCATTATCCTTACTTCTTATCCGAGCATATGATGAACCATCATCAAGGGTCTTTGTCTCTATTCGAGACTCAGAAATAAAAAGTTGTCCAAGAATGATAGGATAGCTGCTGGAATCTTGAACAAAGAAATGAAATTCATCTTTTACATTACCAATAGTAACTTGTACATAAGGGCATGCTGCATAAAGATCACCAGAGGAGTTATTGGATGCTTTCATGCACCATCCTGGTTCCACATCAATGGGCCATCCGCCATTCTCGTAGAGACTTCTTGACATGACATTAATCTCTGAGCCATGGTCTATAAGGGCAATGCATGGAGTCTCTTTTTCTCCAGTCTTAACAATGGTTTTAGTGGTCGCCCTTGCCCAATGGGTATGGGAGTAGTGACTACTAGGAATAAAGTGAGCATCACTTTCTTCTTGCATGTTGTGAAGATGAGATTCTTTCTTAAGCATGGGCTGCACTTTAGATTGAGAAGTCCCCACCAT
This sequence comes from Lygodium microphyllum, assembly GCF_053477565.2. NCBI lineage: Eukaryota > Viridiplantae > Streptophyta > Polypodiopsida > Schizaeales > Lygodiaceae > Lygodium > Lygodium microphyllum. Next base: position 3,054,570 of record NC_141145.1, read on the forward strand.
AATAGCTTCTTCAGTTTGTGCTTCATAGATATCTTAATCTTTGGCTTCTATGGCTGCAATCAATTCTTTGATTGCCTCCAATCGAATCCCTTGAGTTTTCAGCTTCTCTTCATCCTGCAAATACACATGAAGTGCTTGCAAAAAAGCATGCACAAATTCTTCAGTTTCCTTGCCAACATATTATCTTTTTTGTTTAATTACATCAATTATTACATCATGAAATCCTCGTTTTGCAATTCTGAGAATTTCACCTAATGTAAATTCAATTCTACTTCCAAGAATCCTTTCTTCTAGGATCCGCTTAAGATCCGTTGTGGTCTCTATGTCAGACTGCAACTTTTAACTAGGATGTTTAATTTTTCTTTTTCCTTCTATCTTCTTTGCTTGAGGGGCATCTCCCATATCAAGCTCTGGTGGTGATGGATTTTCAGCAGTCTTCTGCTGATCTGGTTTACTTCTTGTCACGCGTTTAGTTGGTCCTGAAGAAGAAGGACCGACAACATCTTCATCTCTTCTTCTTTTTTCTTCTATCATGGCTTCATGATTATTAATTTCAGCTAACCAAGCAAAAGATGAAAATGAATCAACTGGCTCGGTCCATCCGATACTTCCTCGGATGCATTGACTAGCAGTAGTTAAATCATCTTTGGTTGCCTTTCCTTGCTCCATGCGATCTAAGGCCTGCATCCACACTTTAGATTTTGCATTAGTTTTTGTTCTTGTTTCCAAATCCTCCAATCTTTTCTTCATGCCACCGTTGCCAAAATTTGGCTCAAGAGGAAGCCCGGTTTTGGTTGCATGAATTTTACCATCCTTCCAAAAGACTAATTTTTGTGCTTCAGCTTCACGGAATGCACCGCACTCCCTCTTATCATACTGTAGGCTATCACACTAGATACAACGTCTTTTGAAGCCTTCTCGTACAGGTCTTTGGGCAGTTGATCGTCCCCTTTCTTCCACTTTCACATCAAGCCTTTCCACTTTGGAATTAATCTCCATTAGATTAAGATGGAGATCCCGCATGCTTTTAATTAGCTTATCCATGACATCCTTCTTTGGAGATGGAACAACAGAATTTCTTGGTTTCTTGGCCATAGAGACAGGAGGTCAAGAAACAGGAATAGGCTCCTTCATGGATTCAGTTGGTGCAGGGGTTGATCCCCATCTTAGGCACAACCGCTCTCTTCGAGCAATCATATTAACTGCTTCAGTGACATCACTCCAAGCAGTCTTCAATCCCGTCTCAGAGTCAGGATCTTCAACTTGATCAGTTAGCTTTTCTTGAAGGAAAGGATCTGCAGCCTTTAGAAATAATTCAATCTTCTGGCTTTCCATACCTTGTTGATCCTCAGGATCTAGTTGAGAAAATTTGCTTTCAAATTCGCGATGAAGAGTAGTGGCGGTTAGACCCTTATTGGGCCTTTCAACCCATTCAGTGAAAACTTTCTTTGTCATAAGGCCAGAATCTTCAAGAAAAATTTCTTCTCGAAGAGCCTTCTTGAATGCGGACCATCCCGCGTCTTTTTGGAAAAGACCATGAATTCGGTCTTGGAGACCATGCACAGCCAAACGGTCGGCTCCAAGCATGTTGAGGAACTTCGAAGAAGACCATCTTGTCAGTATAGAGGCGGATAAAAGAGGATACATTTTGCCCATTAAATTGCTTGAGCTCTTGCCTAACTGTTTCCAAAGCTTTAATGGCGGCTGCATCATTCCGCTCTTCTTCTTGTCTCCGTTGTTGTTGCAATTGCAACTACTGCTAAAATTGCAATTGTTGTTGTTGGCTTTCTTGCATCAGACGAACCAAATTTTGCAAGGCATCTCCTCCCAAACTTGATGATTCTCCCATTGTACTTTCTCTTCCACAGCGGACCTTTCACGTCGGGTTCACCACTGTCATCGTGTTAGGGGTTGAAGGTCTACCACCGGGGCTTAGAGCAGAAGAAAAGTATGGGATTCAAGGTTTGGAGAATGGAAAAAGAATGGAGTTTGACAAGATTCAGGTTTTAGAAATGACTTGGTTGAAGAAGAAGATATCAAGCTTTTTCTGTGTATTTAGCATACATGAATGGAATGAATGTCACTATCTTGATTACATCAAATGCATTTGGAAAAATAAGCCATTACATAAAAGGATATTCTCAGATTTTTAATCCAAATGCATATACCAAATGCAAGTTCAAATGGCTTTTAACTCATGTACATAGACGGATTACAACTTCAAGAAACTAGTATTTTGATGGTAGACTCAAGTACATTCAAGACATGGACCAATAGTACATGAAATGCATTGATGGAGCATAAGTTTAACTTCAGCCCTGTTTTAAAACAGAAAATTCCAGCCCATAATCAAGCTCAAAACGTGTACATAAACTCATGAATAAGCTCCTCTAATCATTAATGGGTAAAGCCCTGATGTTAAGAGGTCAATTTCTTCTATTTCAATCACATGAATCACTTGTTTTTTCATCAAAATGGACAACAACAGTGGGCTGCCCTGTTTATGACTCGTTTTGTCAGTCCATAACAACCCATACACCTTCAAAATCCTCCCCCTTTGCTTGCCCCAAAGTCACTCAAGTACTTGGGTACAAATCGGGCTTCATTAGACCATGAATGAGGTAAATAAAATGAGAGAAGACGTACATAAGAGCAGGCTGAATACTTTTCTCTCAGATTTCCCCCATGCATTTTCGTCAGACCAAATAGACGGGTAAGAGGAGCTCTTACCTTCCTTGTTTGTATCTTCATCTTCAGCTCTAGTTTATCTTTAGTTTGCATGCACCATAGCTCCCAGTTTTCTCCAAATGCTCCAGGTTGTGCAGGCCCGCATTTTGCGCCGAAAATTGCGGGCTACATCCTACTCAATTCCACTTTACTTTTTGACCTACTTAGGTCACTTACAGATCACTTTGGTTCATTACTTCAGGTCCCCCATGAACCTAGTGGACTTTTGGCATTTTTCATGATTTCTAACCATATTTTCCACTTGAATCAATGTGATTTATCCTGCAGACTATCAATTTCTTCCAACTGACCAAGTTGTAGGTTCCCATAGACTTATTTTTTTAAATCAATATACATGGTACAACTGAAAATTGTATGCTAAATACAAAAGAACTTATGTAACTAAGTTGGTTGTTGGGTAACAATGACTGAATTATGTATGCAAATTCCTCATATAAATCCTAGTAAAGTTCTTCTGTGTTCATAAGAATCCCATGATTTATATTATGAACAATAAACTCTTTGATACCGTGCCAACACCTTACTTGCCCCGATCAGAGTTCCCTAGTGGAAGTTATGGTTGTTTTTCTCGAGCCATACCATCTGGGACAGCACACTAGTAATTCCTGGACAGCCCTTTATTTTGTAACAGTTTTGGTCCTGACCTGATTGTAGCCCGGGTGGGGACAGCCCTTTATTTTGTAACAGTTTTGGTCCTGAACTAATTGTAGCCCCGCCCCACCCACCTGGGTTGAAAGTACATCTCATGGGCAATGACACCTCAACTATCCCATTCGGAGTTTTCGACACAAAGTTATGGCTGATTTCCTATGGCACACCCTTACAGCCCATGACTACATCCCTTGTTTTTTAGGACAAAAATTTTATGAGACGAGATGGTTTGTAATGAACGGGGATCACGAGAACATGGCATGGGAACATACTAGTCACACTGATTATATATAATGTGTAAGAGGGTATTTTGAGGCATGACAAAAATTATCAAGAAACTCTCTTTTCACCTTCTCAAGCTTCCATGGCTTCTTCTTTTTCTTCTTCCTCTTCTTCCTTTCTCCCTCTTTCTCTCTCTTTTTCTTGCCTTTCTCTCTCCTCTTCCTCTTCTTTTGCAGTCCTTCTCTCTCTCCTTCCTCTTAGTTAGGACAGTTAGGTCTCTTTCATTACAAGTAGCAAAGGGTTTTAAGAAAGAGCATGGTATTGACTTTGATGATGTCTTCTCTCATGTGGTTAAGATGACCACCCTGCGCTTAGTCTTGGCATAGGTTGCATAGCTTGACTTGAACTTGTACAAGATGGATATCAAGATAGCTTTCTTACATGGAGACTTGCATGATGAGATTTACATGGAGCAGCCTAAGGGCTTTGCAGAGCCTGGCATGGAGTACCTAGTATACAAGCTGAAGAAAAGTCTTTATGGATTGAAGTAGGCACCTAGGGAATGGTATCATAAGTTCGATGCCTTTATGCAGTCACAAGGCTAAAACATAGTGCTATGGATCAGTAATTGTATTTTAGTACTCTATGTGGATGACATGCTATTAGTAGGGAAAGCAAATGATGTGCTAGATGCTCTTAAGGCTCAACTCAAGAATAGCTTTGAGATCAAGGATATGGGAGAGACCTCTCACATACTTGGTATGCGCATTAGACACGACATGCATCAAGGACTCATCTACTTGTCGTAGAGGGAGTACATTCATAAAGTCCTTGAGTGCTTCTACATGCAGGACATGAAGCCTATTGGATGTCCATTACCTTCTTATGTGAAGGTATCACAGGTTGATTGTATGAAGGTAGATGAGTAGAGGACCGAGGTGGCCAAGATTCCCTATCCATCTATAGTGGGCAGTTGCCATGATAGCCACTCATCTAAATATTTCCTTTGTAGTTGGTGTTGTGGCATACTATATGGCTACACTTGGGAAGAAGCATTGGGATGCCGTGAAGGGTATCTTGAGGTACCTGAAGGGCACTGCAGATATGCACATATGCTATGGCAGCTAGGATATAGGAGTCTTGGGGTACATTGACTTTGATTATGTAGGACATGCAGATAGTAGGAAGTCCACTTTTGGTTATGTGTTCACTTATGCTTGAGGTGTGGTTTCATGGATGTCCAGGGTGCAAAAATGCATAGCCCTTTCTACTATAAAAGCCGAGTATGTTGCAACCATTGAGGCTTGCAAGGAGGCCATTTGTTTGGGTCATTTGGTTCATGACCTTGGTATTGATGCTATCCCTACCATGCATTCTGATTCTATGAGTGCTATCTAGTTAGCCAAGAATCCGGTCTTCCATGCGAAGACTAAACACATTGAGGTGAGGTATCACTACATACTTGGGGTCATTGAGGACAAGTCTCTTGACCTTCTTAAGATCTCGACTGATCAAAATCTTGCAGACTTGCTCATGAAAAGCCTTTCTATAGAGCGTTTTTCCTTCCTCAGGAGGTTGATGGGCGTGGGATGAGTTTACATCTTTCCGCATTCTGTTATACATGTGTACATGTTGTATTGTCTTTTATTTTTCTTTTCACTCCTCACTAGTACATATTTTCCTTTAAGTTGTAGGTTATTGGGGTTAAAGGCACCTCTACCTAGCCGCCTGTGTATTATTACAGTGACAGTACCCATCACTACACACTACAAGTGGCAGGCACCCATCACTGTCACACATTCTTTATTCTTTAAATGACCTTTGAATGAAGGGAAGGTTGGTCACACATTGTGACTGTTGAAGTTCCCACATTGTGACTCTCTCTCTCTCTCTCTCTCTCTCTCTCTCTCTCTCTCTCTCTCTCTCTCTCTCTCTCTCTCTCTCGCTCTGGCTCTTGCTCTTGCTCTTGCTCTTGCTCTTGCTCTTGCTCTTGCTCTTGCTCTTGCTCTCCTGCCATAGCTCTCACCATGAAAATCCCTTGAGTTGCTCCATGTGTATCTCTTCCTTTAATTTCCCATTAAGGAAAGAAAATTTTAGATCCATTTGATGAGCCTCCGAATCAAACTCAACAACAAAAACTAACAAGACCTGAATACTAGTAATAGGATCAATAGGTGAGAAAGTTTCTTGACAATCAACTCCTGCGATTTGTAAAAAATGTTTGGCAACTAGCCTTGCTTCAAATTTTTCAAATGTTCCATTTGCTTTTTTTTTTGTCTTATAAACCCACTTGCATTTAATAGTAGTACATCCAGGTGTTAACTAAGTTAGAACCCATGTACCTTTAGAGAGAAGAGATCAATGCTCAATTTCCATAGCCTCTTGCCATTTTTCCTTTTGTGGGGATGACATGGCATCATTGTAGGAGACAAGTTCTTCACAAATATTGAGAGCATTCTCAAGAATATCAACATCATAAACATGATAGGTACCATATAAATTCTCAATTGGGAGATCAATATAAACATCAATGCCAAGGTCATCATCATCAATAATAGGTACAGGATGTGAGTCCTAATTTGAAGAGTCAATATTATCCAGTGAAGAAGGTTCATCATCATATAGAAAAGGAAAAGTAGTGAGTAATGACTTTTTGTCATCAATGTCCTCCAATGACCAAGTCCTCCTAGCATCCTCTTGCGACCATGTGCTGCCCATAAGTTGCTCATTGAAAATAGAATTACGACTTATGATTACTTGCTTGGAGGATGGATCATAATACTTATATCCCTTAGAAAAATAAGAATATCTAATGAAAATAACTTTCAAACTAGAATGGTTAAGTTTTCTAGGAGTCTCTTTGGGTACTTGAATATAAGAAATACACCTAAAGGTTCAAAAATATGAAATAAAAGGAGTTTTCCCTATCCAAGTAGCAATCATTATTTGACAAGGAGCAGTCATAGAAAGATAATTTTGCAAAAATAATGCTATTAAGATTGCTTCAACCCAGAATGGAGCTCCAAGAGGAACACCAAGGAAAAGGGAATTCTCTTGCAATAAAATCTATCTTGTAACATCAAGAAGCTTTTATTTCATTCCTTTGATCATCAAAACAAAGAAAACAACAATTCTTCATGCAGCATCATAGTAGATATCTCCCACGGATTTGATAGAATCAACCATATTCTCCAACATCCTCACAAAATCCATCAATAGAACAAAGAACACAAGGGAATACACCATCTTTGAATGGAAATATATCACATATTATTCATCTTCAATGTCTTCATAGTTCTCTCTCTCAAACTCTCATATACAGTTACACTATTTTGATAGAATTGACTATCTCTGACTCTCTCTCTCTCTCTCCATCAATAGTACATCATATCCTCACTACAATCACTCAATAATCACTCACAATAATCCTTCTTAGGTCGTGGATACACCTCCCAAAAGGTATGTCAGATGTGAAGGGGCACCAGAGACATCATAGTGTCCTGTGAGATATGTCTTCTGTCACTATCCTTCTGTAACCTTCTGTGAATCTTCTTTAAATCTTCAGTAATTACTTCTTCACTTCAATTAGCTTGGATAGAGATTCCATTCATCCTTTTCCTAAGACAAAAACACTTTCCAAAACATCCATACATCCATCATAACACTCAACAGAAACAAATAGAACAGAACCACAGAATAACAGAAGCACAGAAGCTACAAAACTTTACAGAAGATCAACAAAACCCATAAAAATCATAACAAAACCAATTCAATCTCTCATAAACCTTTTCACACATTCTCAATCATCTCTCAAAACATTCATTCAACCAACTCAACTACCAAAATAGAAACAAAACAGAACAAAGCAGAAGAAAATCAGGCCTTACAGAACCATACAGAGAGAATTATAGAACTCTTCAGAACAACATATTTCATCAAAAATCAACATAAACCCTTTCAAACATACTCAAACCACTCCAAACACTTCAAAACATCTTCAAACTCAAACAATCAACCACCAAAAACAACCATTCAACAACAAAAACAACAAAAAATCAGCCCAAAAACCAATCATTTCCACACTCAACATATCCCCACACTTAATAAGGAAGCGTCCTCGCGACCTAAGAAAATGGAAGAATAAAAGCTCTATGATCTGCTAAAAACAATCTTCAATTCAGCATAAATCACCCACTTTGAACACAACCCCAACATATCAGCTTTATAACCTGGATCTGAAACACATATGAAAGGAAAACCAATAACACAAAAAAAAAACCATTCCAATATTATAAACTCAAACTATTAAAGGATATAAGAGTTCTGCATCCAAATCTGCAACTGCAACCATGTGATAACCAACTGCATCAATCTTCACAGCTTCATCTTCATCAGCTCCACATAATTGAAAAAAACATCACCCAATACAAAAAATACCCATATACAAATATAGTCCGAATGGCATGGATCCCCAAAAATTGGAGAGCAAAAAGAAATTTTCCATTAATAAAGGAGGAATGATACAATAAGGAAAAAGCTCCATTGCTAAGTAGGATGAAGGTATTTCTTCTTAAACTGCATACTAAGCTTTAAACGCTCCAAAGCTTTACTCTCATCAACAAAATGCTGAGACACATTCTTAAGGAACTGTAAGCAACACATCCTTTCCAGTAAGATGAGGAACCTAGTAGGGAAGGCCTGTGCAAAGTAGTACAGAACATCCATCTGAGCAACAGTCACATCTACATTTGGATTGATGAGTAATTGAGGGATGCTCTTTCGAGTATTCAACTTTGAATTGCTGATGCATGAAAGCAAGATACCAACAAAAATGAGCTACAAGGCGAATAGTGGTATCCTCAGAAGTAACATGCACTTTGGCAAAATGAAGGTAAGAGTTCGAACATGCCGCAGATGTATCCCAAGACCCTGGAATGAGAGGCCAATTAAACACCGGTCCTGTCACACAATCATGTAACGTCCATTGTCTTTGACGGAGTATGTCACTGTCATATCCTGGAGTATCCAACACTGATTGGGGAGGAAGATTGATATAATCAAATGAAGGGGGCAATGGAATAAGAGGAGAACATCATAAAAGGAAGGCAAATGAAGGGATAAGGAAGATGGCAAAGATGGAGAATTCAACAAAAAGGTACGAAGGGAATCCACTGAGAAAACAGAAGGAATAGGAGGAACAGAAGGTGGAGGGTCAGAAGGGGTAGGTGATGATGTAGGATCAGCAATAAAAGGACATGTAGTAAAAACAGGGATATGAGGAAATCCAGAAGGGGTAAAAGATAAAAGCCGAATGGTATCAGGACTTGAGGAAAGAAGAGAAATATAAAAAGGGAAACGATACGCCATAAGAGAATAAGAAAGGAGATCACCAGGATCCAAAGGATAGATAGAACAACAGAAACTAAGGTCCTGGAAAAAGGAATCAGTAAATAACGGATGATCAGCAATAAAGCTCAACAATTGAGATTGTAATGGCTGGATATCAGATTTATGAAAAACACTCCGAAGACGACGAGGTTCCAAAGCGTCAGCCTCCAAAGGTGGATGCCAAGCATGTCCCTTACACCAAGACGTCTGCTCATGATAATACTTCAAACTATCTGCTAGCAAGAGCTCAACTGAGTGCACATACATGACTGCCTCATGGGAAACCAACTCATCCACAAATCTATCAAAAACAGCTCTCAAGAGACCGGGAGACCAAAAATTTGACCATCCATCCTCTGGAGGTTCCAAATCCACATTGCTTAAAGAGATGTACAGGGCAAACCTCTGCTGATTATATTTGATCCAAAAGGAAGGAGGAGGTGACACCAATTCAGTATAGCGGGTAAAATCTTCCTGCACACAGTTCATTCTCTGCTGAAGGCGTTCCACTTAGCGGAGAACCCATCACATAATTTAGCTTTATGGTGCAACTGATCAAGCTCTCCTTTGGAAGATATGATTGAAGGGACAATAGGAGTTGGCGGAGGAATAGAAAGAACAGCCACTTTTTGGTTAAGTTCTTCAATAACTTTCTGTTGGGACTCTACAGTTGCCTGAGAGTGCTGCAACTGACCTTCACTAGTACCAAGTTTACTAGCCAAAGTGGCCATTTCCTTAAGGGCAGAATTTTTCTCAAGGTGCAAGGATGCATTCTCCTCTTCCAACTTAGCAACCTTAGATTCTAACTCTTGGATAGTTTCCTTCTGGGAATCCATTAAGGATGTGGCAGCAGTCATTTGAGCATTAATATCAAAAAGTGTAGCCCTTTTTGCAGACAAATCCTCTAGTGCCTTAGTCCTGACTAATCAAGGAATCCACCTTGTCTTGCAAGGAAGTATAAACACTGGTATACATTGTTTGAAGACAAGAGGTAAGCGAGGTTTCCAGAGTGGACTGGACATTTGAAACTAGCTGTGAAAGCATAGGTCCAGATAATATAGTATGTAAGGATGAAGGCAGCTAGCTGATCAATTTGTCCTTCCTTTTGGGCTGAAAATAAATTAGGACAGGAGAGGAAAGAAGGAAGGGCACTACCAGACACAGTAGGAACAGGTGCGGGTACAGGGGAAGCAAGTACAAGAGGACTGGAAGGACCCTTTGTATAAAGGTGTTTCTTGCGAGAAAATATAACAGGGGGCTCCTCATCTTCTGAATTTGGTTGCATAGGTGGAGGGGAGGGGACTGATGGTGGAGGATGCGGCGGTAAAGGAACAGAATCAGGCACTGGCACACCACCAGGAGGAGGTGCAAAAGTGATAATGCGCTGTAAGAAAGCACCATAGGAAACATTAATGATCTGACCCTTCCGTACATGCTGGAAATGTTGATCCATATTGGAGAGTAAGAAGCTTGCCCAGTTGAACCTAGCACCCTCTAGGATCTTCACAGAAGCTGTGAACAGTTCCTTGGAAAGATACTTAGAAGCTGACTTACTCGTCATAAATCGGTTCTGGAGGAACTAACATAACTACTTCCATACTGGAGAAGAGATAGGAGCAATAGAGACCCCTGAATTGTTAATAAGTTGATTGAGAAGTAAGGGGGTAGAAGTTTCATTCTTCAAGAGCATAACTATCTCTTCAACAGTATGTAACTGGTTACCGCTGGGCACAAAGGAAGCAGAAAGGAGCAAGCACAACGCTTCATGGATATTAGCTGTAGATAAGCAGAAGGTACGGTTATAAACCAAGTGAGACCGGTTTTTATAAGAAGCCAAGAAGGAGTAACAAATGTGAGAAATGCGGGATCTAGAGCATGGCAGTGAGTTATGGTGGATGAAAGAAGAAGTGTGGACTCATGATGAAGAAGATAAAGACACTGTTTGTTACACAAGTGAATTAGGTTCCAAGATTGAGACTTGGACTCATAAACACAATCTTGTGTATGTGAACAATGACATTGACACTTCACTAAAATGAAAAGAGTACTATCATTGCATTAAGAAAAGGATGCAAGTACAATGCTTTATAGGAAAGTAGGAAACTGCAGTAGGCACCATTGTGCATATGGGATAGGTTAGCATGCATGTCCTTGACCCTGAAGCTCCATACAAAGAGGCTGTTTAGTGAGTGTGATTGCTGATTCTCAACACCCCTCCTCAATCACAACTAAAAAGGCACAAAGTGTGTAGAGGCTGTAATGAGAACCACCTGCAAAGTGTGGGCACACCACAAACATGGTAGACACCAGAGGCTGTTGCAGAAAAGGCTAAGTGTGGGCACCAAAACATGATGGGCATCCAGAGGCTGTAACAGGAGCCTCACAAAGTGTATAGGGACTGTAATGCCAAGTTACATAAGGAGTTTACAAAGCTTATGGAAGGAAGCATTAGGGCAAGGAAGTACAAGGCTTTTAAAACAGTCTATCAAAGTTATGAGAGTAGAAGGACTGATGAATCTTGTCCTTCCGATCCTGGTGGTCTTCATCTTCATCTTATTCTTCCTTTGCTCCATTTTCTTCTTCTTCTTTGACTGCGACTAGATAGGCCTTTCGGGATCTCTTTCTTGCGTGGCAGAACTTCTCGGTGTGTCCGGTCCTTTTGCAAAAGTCACAAAAGAGCTGATCCTTCTTGCCTTTGTACCTGTTGCCAACATATAATGCATGCTCATCTCTAGAAGTACTTGGTTCTTCCTTAGTTTTTAGCTTATTTTTCTCTTCTAACAGTGATGCCTGGATATCAACAAGTTCAGGATTTGGCATGTTGATTAAAGTTGTTGATACATTATTATATTCAGGAGGCAAACTCTTAAGTAGAACACCGATGCAAACATCTTCATCCATTTTAATGTTGATTCGTGCAAGTTGGGTTAGGAGTCCTTCCATGTAATTGATATGTGTGGCAAGTGATGTGCTGGACTTCATTTCAAGCCTGAAGAACTCAATCAGGAGACCATACTTTGATGATTTAGATTGTGCACCGAACAGGGTGTCAAGTCTTTTCCATGTATCCTGTGAGGTCTCACAGTTATCCACATGGTGGATATAACTGTCGTCTAGCTCCAGTTTGATAATGGCCTGGGCTCTGTCATCATTCTTTTGCCAAGTAGTTGCAAGGTCCGCGTCCGGAGGTTTCTTCTCTTTGCCATTTGTCATGGCCCAGAGACCCTTTTTCATCAAGATGAGCTTGATGCGGGTTTGCCAGGTGTCAAACCCGACTCCTTTGAATCGAGCATTTGGAGAGTCTTTTCCCATGTTGAGGTTGCAAGATCAGCAGCAAATCAACACCAGAATTCTGAGATTTTATCAGTAGAAGAGCAGAATGTAGTGTGTCAAGAGACACAGTTAGTGACAGTGTGAAAACACACTATGTTAGTGTTGATGTTGAGCTTGATTCTTCTTGTTTGGGATCATTCGGTCGTTCTTCAATCTTCTCAGGTCCTTCCTCTCCTTGATTTGATGCTGGGTTAATGGATTGGAGTGGGCTTTAGCTTGGTTTAGTGTCAGGAGTGAGAAAAAATGAGGAAAAAAAAGCTTGAGAAATTTTGGCTATGGTGGAATTAGGGTTTCTGAGACAGGGGCCTGGTTTTTCTCAGATTGCAGGAGCTATACTTGATCATTTTCAAAAAATTTTACATGCCTAGGAAGCTGAATTCATGGGCTATCAAAGCCTTATGAAAATCCTCCAGATTGTGGACTGTATGAAGCACGCAGGGCACTCGATCAGATTCGGCATAGTTCAGGACAGGTTTCCGTAATTTCTGTAATGCCAGGGTCAGGGTGCATCAATGTGGTCAATTTATGCACCAGGATGAAGCGCCTTGAGTAGAAGAACAATCCCCTAGAAGGAATCAAGAGCTGAAGTGGCCTGTTTGAGAAGTTATTGAAGCTCCAAGTGAGGTAGGTCTTGTCTAGCTATGGCAGACACAGAGCAGAGATTGAGAATTTTCACAATGCTGAGCTTCAGATAGCCAAATGTCATGGATTGATGTGATACAAGGAAGCTTTATGAGTTGGGGAATACTTTTCCAGAAGGAAGCTCCAAGAGATTTGACCTCTGGAGTGAGATATAAGCAGCTCAATCTGACAGGGTGCTGCTGGCTATGGCTGCCATGGAAGCTTCAGTGAGAGTAGAGTTGGGAGATGAAGTCATGAGCTGACATTGAACTAGATTGAGGTTGAGAGGAATCAAGAGAGGCTGGAGAAGAAATGCCATGCCCAATTGGGCTCTGATACCATGTGAGAAATGCGGGATCTAGAGCATGGCAATGAGTTATGGTGGATGAAAGAAGAAGTGTGGACTCATGATGAAGAAGATAAAGACACTGTTTGTTACACAAGTGAATTAGGTTCCAAGATTGAGACTTGGACTCATAAACACAATCTTGTGTATGTGGACAATGACATTGACACTTCACTGAAATGAAAAGAGTACTATCATTGCATTAAGAAAAGGAAGCAAGTACAATGCTTTATAGGAAAGTAGGAAACTGCAGTAGGCACCATTGTGCATATGGGATAGGTTAGCCTACATGTCCTTGACCCTGAAGCTCCATACAAAGAGGATGTTTAGTGAGTGTGATTGCTGATTCTCAACAACAAAGCTTCTCATCTACCGACGGCAATGTGAGGGCAATAAATGGTCTAAGGCCTGCATGTCTGATGCAATCCGCCTCTAGAAGGAGAGAATAATCATGGACTGTGAGGGGAACATACTGTACCACAATCAGAGGGGAAGAAGAAGAAAATGATGCCATTCAGACTATAGTAGAAACCACACTCACAAACCAGGAATCAAAGAGAAAACCTGCAAAACCCACAAACAAAACCACCACTGAGACCATCAACAGGAGAAAGATTTAGGACAAGACTGACTGGACTAAACCACCCCAAGCAAACCACATCCTACCGAAAATTCGACATGACCTATGCACATATGCAACCAAAATCTTGGCGAATATGTAGTACAAATAGACACCCAAAACCCCGTAATCAAACACACAAAATAAAACAAAAGTGTCACACATACCGTAACCCAGACACTAAACAGACTCCAAACAGAATCACAGACTCGGACTAGTAAAATAGACATGAACAGATATGATTGACATCTTTGACCAAGAAAACCCAATCCCCGTAAACATTCAGGGTCTTACAGTGCAGTGAAGTGGATGGGTGAAACGAACGACTCATCTTATTTCAATAATCAATTAAGCATAGTTCATTATTAATGTTTAATTCGTTACTGCATGGTGAGTCGGAAACGTAGCCCAGCCCCTCTTAGACTTGACACAACTTTACTTGACTGGGTCTCTACTAATGCAGTTTATTGCTATAATTACATGATCTGTGGCACTTGTGTGCATGCATGCGTGACTTCAAGGGGTTCATTTTATTACAAGTTAAAGGTGTCTGTAACGCGTGTGCATGTGCATTGGTGAATGGGTTTTAATTTACAAAAATTAAGTGGGTTATGGTGCAAAGGTGCTCGTGCAATGGCGGGATTCCTTTTACAATTAATGTTCGGGTTCGTTTTGTTACAATTTTATAAAGTGCAGTCTGTTAATTTTGTGTATGTGCAACGGTCAATTGATTTTAATCACAATTTAAATGTGTGTTATGGTGCAACGTGAGAGAGGAAAAAAGAGAAAAAGCATGGTAATGTGTGGGTCTGTCTGCAAAGTCTGAGACGACGGCCTCGAAAAGGGAAAGACGCAATCCACCGATAATCCACAAAACTGACAAAAGGCTTGACTAAGACTAGTCGTCCTATCGTACAGGAAAATGGAAAAACAACTAACACATTGACCAAAAAGAAATAATAAAACAAATGGGACGTGTGACCAAAGAAAAAAAATGGAGATGTTAGGGGTTTGGATTGATTTGGATTTAAGATTATGATTGTCTAGTTTTGTGGGTTGTTTTTGTTTTTTTGTTTTTTTGTTTTTTTTTTAAGTTTGGTTTGGCTGTATTTTTTTTTGTTTGTTTGTTTTTTAAAAGTGTGTTTTGATGTGTTTGTTTTTTGTTTTTTTTTTTTTTTATAAAAATGATGTGGACATGAAATTTCAACAACCAATCATGAGCATCAAGTGTAAAGAAGGTGATCGGATTTAATTTATTTTTTTAGCTCATTTGGGGGATTAAAAATGATTTTTTCCAATGAATTTTATTTTTTTTAAATAAAAAAATTTAGGGTTTTGGCTCCAATTAATACTTTTGCCAATTAAGGAAAGCATTTTCAATGAGAAAATATTGGCAAAATGTACAATAGAATTCGTAGAATTTGCAAAAAAAAAAAACTGACATTATTTCGACATTTTTATGAATTTTTAAGGAAAAATTTCCATTTTTTTCATGGTTTTGAAAAGAATTTCAATTTTTGATTTTTTGTACTTTTTTTTAAAAAAATTAGGTTGGAAAAATATGTCAATTATTTGCATAAATATTAGGAATTTTTCAGGAATTTTTCTATAAATTTTGTTATTTTTACTTGATTTTTAAGAATTTTTTTCATTTTTAAATGTGTTTTTAGGGTTTTGCGGGATTTTAAATTAAAAGGGCAGTACCCGGCTACATGTGAACAGCTGATAAGGACTGCGTGTGAATGGCTGGCTGCAGCACACCACCACACGGACAAAGCAGAATGCGCGTCCTCGCGCATGAACAGTCGCGAACAAACACACTCCCGCACGAACAACGCACGCGAACAGCCACACGCACGCACACCCTGCGTGTGACAGGGGGCCTAGAAGAGGGTACGGGTGTGTGTGTTGTTTGTAAATTAATTCGTTGTGGTCTGCGATTCGGGGGGGGGGAGGGGGGGGATGGGAAAAAAGGGCGTAGAAGGGGGGTTTGCGTGTATGTGTGGGAAGGGATATGTGAATGGGGGCTTAGGAGGGGGAGGTTTGTATGTGAATGGGGGTGTGACTGTAACACTCTTTTACATGGGGGAACGCGCAGCAGGAAGCCTTTGAGCAGATGAAGAAGTGCATGAGCCAAACTCCTGTCCTAAGGGTGCCGAACTTCACCAAACCCTTTGAAATCTCTACAGATGCATCTGACTATGGCATAGGGGGTGTACTGGTCCAAGAGGGTCACCCCATTGCGTATGAGTCAAAGAAATTTACCGATGCTCAAACAAGGTGGAGCACACATGAGAAAGAAATGTTGGCAGTCATCCACTACCTTAGAAAATGGAAGCACTATGTCCAAGACAAGCATACAATAGTCTTCACCGACAATATCTCCCTCAAATACTTCCAATCCCAACCCAAGTTATTAGCAAAGCAAGCCCGCTGGCTAGACTTCCTAGCCGAATTTGACCTGGAGATTAAGCACAAACCCAGCTCTACTAATAAAATAGTAGATGCCTTGAGCCGGAAAGCTGACCTGAAAGCTGTCAGTGTGGTCAGCAGCAACTTCATAGAACTTGTCAAAGAGGCCCTAGAACAAGATCAAGAAATGCACAAGATAATCAAAGATGTGGAAGCAGAGAAGACACCACATGGAATGTACACCTTAGAAGAGGGTATTCTATTTTTAGGCAAGAGATTGTATATCCCCAACAATGTGGAATTAAAGAAACTCATCCTGCATGAGATACACAACGGCAATATTGGAGGCCACAAAGGGCAAAGAAAAACCTTGGAGGCCCTTAGGAAGTAGTTCTTTTGGTCGAACATGAAGGAAGAAGTGATAGACTACATCAAAACTTGCCCCACTTGCCAAATGGTCAAAGCACCAAGATCAAGACTAGCCGGACTACTACAACCATTACCAGTACCTAACCGCCCATGGGATGTCATCAGCATGGACTTCATTGTGGAGCTACCGGAATCCCATGGGTACACAATCATCTTTGTAGTGGTGGACTATTTCTCCAAACATGCCCACTTCATCCCGGCCAAACCACCACTGAATGCCAAGGAGGTAGCACGCCTCTTCTTCACACATGTATTCAAATTGCATGGCTTACCACTGGCCATTGTATCAGATAGAGATGGAAGATTCATGAGCGACATGTGGAAGGAACTCTTCAAGACTCTGGAAACCCAACTGAGATTCTCATCATCCTTCCACTCGGAGACAGATGGACAGACAGAACGAGTCAACCAAGGCATCAAAGATTACCTCCGCAGCTATGCTAGAGTGGATCAGAAAGATTGGGCCTTGTACCTTGACGTCTTGGAATTCCACTATAATAGCTCCATCCACTCGGCTATGGGGTACACTCCCTTTGAGTTAGCCACACGAAAAGAAGTCATTACACCACTGGCCTTAGCATCCGGAGCGGCCAAAGCGGAGGATCAAGATGCAAAAGAATTCTTGAAGAAATGGAAAGATCGCAATGCAGCAACTAAGCAAAGTCTCGAGCAGAGAAAGATAACAATGACAGAGCAAGCAAACAAGAAGAGAAAGGTGGTACTATTCGCCAAAGGAGACTTGGTCCTAGTGAGCTCTAAGAATATGTCACTTCCCAAAAACATGACCCCCAAGTTCAATCACCGTTACTATGGACCCTACCGAATCACTGACGTGCTGAATGAAGTCACCTACAAGCTGGACCTGCCAGACAGTGTTTGTGTTCATAATGCCTTTCATGCTCGTCTTCTGCGCAGGTTCTATCCCGACAACCAATGGGGACGGCGCATACCAATGCTCCATTCCAATGGTCCCTTCGAAGTAGAAGCATTCCTCCAACGCCGAGAACAAAGAGGCTTCCCCGAATACCTCACCAAGTGGTGTGGGTGTCCAGTCAAGGAGGCCACTTGGATCTCAGAAGTGGAGGCCCGTGAATGCGGAAAGGATGCCTTCGCCCTTTGGCTCGAGGAGAACCCCCCTGCTCCTTCTACTGACCCTTGAGCCGCCTCAACACTTCAACAAATAATGCGGTTCTCAATCATAGACCCCAAATGTGCCTCCACTCCTCAAATGTAATTGAGTCGAGGGTGGACTCGCATGGTAGCAATCATCACAAATAACTCCATCAAAAAAGAAAAAGCCCCAACGTCTTAGTGCGGCAGACACTGGCCAGTCTGATATATAGACTGTGTTAAGACCCCGCGGTCCCCTTAGACCGGCAGACACTGACCAGGTTGCTAGGAAAAGTTGTGTTAAGGCCCCGGATGAGTCAAATAACAAACGCTACCCTTAGATTGCTGAGGTCAGCAATCCAGTAAGCGGGGGTGAGTGTAAGGGCTTTGTAGCTATACCATGCCATTGCTACCGATTGCACCTATATAGGGAGTAGTAGTGACTCAAAGCCCTGCCTTGTTTCCACTCTACGTGTGATTCCCTATGCCCAGTGGTGAACCCTCTTATGTGCGGCGTCACGAGGGTGTAGTCCTGGGATGTGTCTATGTTGTCCCGCTTTTGGATTGAATAATACAAGAGTATACCTTGAGCTCATATCGTGTTACCTTTCTGTGCCGTGTTGAGTACGTTTTTGGTGAGGTGGGAGAGGGGGGCAGTGATAAGGCTGTAATCTTTGATGAATCTTCGACAAAATACTGTGAAGCCTAGGAACTCCTGCACTTCTCTTACAGTTTTCAGTACAGGCCATCTTTGGACAGCTTCCACTTTCTTAGGGTCCACTTTGATTCCATCTAATCCTACAATAAAGCCTAAGAATTCCAATTCTTTCACCGCGAACTCACATTTTTCCGACTTGGCATATAACTGATGGTGCCGCAATTTCTCAAAAACTTTGCGTAAGTGTTGCTTGTGCTCTTCTAAGGTCTTGCTGTAGACTAGGAGGTCATCTATGTAGATAATGACAAAGATATCTATCTCTGGTCTAAAAATTCCATCCAGGAGGCCACAAAATGTGCCTGGCCCATTGCTTAGGCCAAACCCTAATACTAACCACTCAAAACTACCATATCGGGTACGAAAGGCTGTTTTTGGGATATCTTCTTCGGCTATGCGAATTTGGTGGTATCCTGATCTAAGATCAATCCGACTGAAGTCCTTGGCCCCGTGCAGTCTATCTAAGAGGTCTTCCACTAGGGGCATAGGGTATTTGTTTTTTATGGTGATTTTGTTAAGAGCCCTATAATCTACACAGAGTCTAAGTCCCCCATCCTTCTTCTTTACAAACAACACTGGAGAACCAAAGGGGGATTTGCTAGGGCGGATGAATCCTTGTTCTTCTAGTTCATGTAGTTGCTTCTTCAATTCCACGAGCTCGGTGTGGTTCATGCGATAGGGAGCTCGGGCTGGTGGGGCAGACCCTGGAATCAGCTCAATCTTGTGATCCACATCTCGTCTGGGTGGTAGACCCTTGGGTAGTTCGGCTGGCATTACATCTTTGAATTCTTCAAGTATTTCTGCCACTTCTGTGTTCCTCTTCTATTGTTTGGGTTTCTTGCCATTTTCTTCTTCTTCAATTGGTCGAATCATACACAAATAGACCTTATCTCCTTGTTTGACTGACTTCTCGACTTGCTTTGCATTGCATGTCATGATACGTGGCCTGATAACGGTCCCTTGGACCGGTGCTTTTTGGGTCTGGCCTTTTGGTTGGTTTGTAGTTGGTTTTACTCTTTGGCATGATACTCCTGGCTTATTCTCCTTCATTTGCACCTTGATTGGGGTCCTACCAGGTAGCTGCATTCTTTCGCATGGTACTCTTACGCCTTCTCCTTGCATATCTAGCATCATTTCATTCACACCCTTACCAAACATTGCAATGACATACTTGTTATAGAATTCTAGGCCTAATATCACTTCAAAATCATCCATGGGGATTACTAAGAAGTTGAGTTTCGCTTTCCGCTTGTCGGCTTCCACTTGGACTACAAAGACTTGTTTTACTTCCTTGGCTTCTCCTTGCATATCTAGCATCATTTCATTCACACCCTTACCAAACATTGCAATGACATACTTGTTATAGAATTCTAGGCCTAATATCACTTCAAAATCATCCATGGGGATTACTAAGAAGTTGAGTTTCGCTTTCCGCTTGTCGGCTTCCACTTGGACTACAAAGACTTGTTTTACTTCCTTGGCTTCTCCTTGTGCGAATGTTACTGTTAATCCTTCTGGGGCTTTTCATAGCTTCAATCCATGTTTTTCTGCACACTGTGGTGTCATGAAGTTGTGTGTTGCTCCTGTGTCCACCATGATAGGTTGGTTTCCTTCGCCCATTCGGCCTTTGATGTATAGATGGTGGACTGCCGCTACCCTGGCTGCCATGCATTGGGGTCGGGCACTAACTGACCCTACCCTTGGGTGATCCATGCTCTCTTCACTCCCATTTGGGATTTCCTGGATACGCGGTGGTAGTGGTTCTTCTCCTCCATATGCACAAGTTGCATTCACCCTTGATCCGCTCGATGAAGCTGTGTCTTCTATTGGGAATCTATTTTGGTGGTGTGGACCCCCACATTTGAAGCATCTGATGCCGGTGGAAGGGCTTGGGGGTCTCAACCATGATGTGTTTGATGCTGCAGGCCCATATGATGTGCTAGGGGTTGGCCTGTAGTGATTGTTTCCCCATCTCCCTACTGCTCCTCTTGGTACTAATGCGGTTTGGGATACGGCCGTGGTGTTAGTGGTGTTTTGACTCCTTGTATCTGTGAATGCCCCTCTAGGAGCATTGGGCCTCTGGTTCCAGGAGTTGTTGTTGTTGAAGGTGTTGTTGAAGTTGTTGTTGAACCTGTTTTGATTCCCTTGTGCTGTTCTTCTGCCTTCCAGGTCCACCAGTCGTTCGGCCATTCTCATGGCTTCTGCTAAGCTTGTTGGCTCCTGTCTCTCCACATCTCTTCTAGCCCATTCTTGCATCCCAAAAAAAATTCCATGTAGCTTAGTGTCGGTATCCATGTTTGGTAGCTGCAGCATGATTTGCCTATATTTGCTGACATACTCTTTCATCTTTCCCTGTGCTTGCTTGAGGTTCCTCCATTCATCTCTCACTTTGAATTTCTCCAGCTTTGGAATAAAGTAGTCCTTCAGTTCTTCCTGGAGTTCTTCCCACGAATAGATTGTGTGGCCCTACTCTTGTTCTAACAGGTACCAACTGGCAGCGTCCTCCTCCAAGTAAATGACTGCCACTTCCGCCTTCCTGTCTTCGGTAATTCTTGAATACTTTAAGTACCTATCCACCTCTGCGATCCATTTCTTCAGAACCAACCCATCTCTCTCTCTCCCTTGTACTTGGCGGGTTGGGGCATCTTGAACTTTCCATAATCATCTTCTGAACTACTGCTATCTTCCTCTTCTTTGCGATGGTGCTTCTTCTCCTTCTTCTTGTCTTTCTTTTTGCTTCCTAATTCTACTACTTTCTCCTTCTCCTTCCTTCTATCTTGCGCCCTCCTAGATGACTCCTCTCTACCCGTTCTATCCATCTCCTCTTGCATTCGGTGTCTCCTCTCCTCTTCTTGTTGTTGACTCACCCATTCTCTATAGCCCTGCTCTACTTCTAGTTTTTTCCTCCTTTCTTCCTCTTCCTCTTCCTCTTTCATCTGCATGTTCCTCCATATTGATTCTAGCATGCCTAACATACCATCTAATTGTCTTTCTAGTCCGGCCACCTTCTCCTCTTGGGCCACTTTCCATTCTTGTCCCCTACTCTTCTTCCTCTCCTCCAGTGTCGGGAGGGTGATGTTCTCCCTTTCTTCCTCCATGTGGTTGGTAGTGGTGTCGACGCGCGGAAGCCGCGTTTCGCCTGTGGTGGTGTGGGTCGTGCCGCGGGGAAGCCGCGTCACGTCTTCAGACGGTGGGATGTCGAGGTTGGGGGCGTCACGCCGGTGCGACGCGTCGGGGGGCATCGCGCTAGGGCGACACGACGTGGGGCGTCGCGCTATGGGTTGTTACGACTTCGATCTCTTCGGGGCACTGGATCTTTCCTTCTGCTTCCGTGAGCACTCCTTCACTCCGAGCAAGAGTTGCTCTGATACCAAGTGTGATAAACTTGCACTCGTTACGCACTCAACATGGCATAGAAAGGTAACACGATATGAGCTCAAGGTATACTCTTGTATTATTCAATCCAAAAGCGGGACAACATAGACACATCCCAGGACTACACCCTCGTGACGCTGCACATAAGAGGGTGGGGGAAGAAGGAGGGAGAGGAGGAAGGGAGGGAGGAGGAAGGAGGGAAGCAGGAGGAGAGAGAGAGAAAGGGGGTTACGGGGAGAGAGAAAGAAGAAGAAGAAAAAAGATAGAAAGAAAGAGGGGGGGGAGAGAGAACGGGTAACGGCCGCGGGAGGGGGAGGGGAATTAATATTTTAAATTAAATAATAAAGAAATTAAGGAATAAATTAAAAAATAGAAAAAAGAAATGAAAGGCGCGCCCTCGTCCCGCGCGCGTGCGCGGGGGGGGTAAAAAAATTTACCGTGGCGGGATCGGAATGGCGTCGGGACATCGGCACGGGGTACGCAACGGGGGTATGTGGAGACACGTAAAATCGAAAATGGGCACGTTCATGCGCAGGACGAGTCGCGCGAGACACGTCAAAACAAGGAAAAATTAATATCGGCCAATCCGATCATCCAAATGAAATGATATAAAAACAAAAATTGTGCAAGACAGCAGGGGGAAGACAGCGAAAAAGTGCAACTGGGGTTCTGGTGGAAGACAGGGCATTCACATGCAAAAAACATAAAAAACGGGTCCAAAAATGCAAACGAAAATTAATATCGAAAGATCTGTGCATCGAAACGAAGTGCAGGAAAAAGGAAAAATGTGCAGAAGAATGTGCCCAACAACCCTATCGTGTCAAAACATCATTTCCATTGATACAAGATGCATTCACATGGAAAAAACTCAAAAAACAAACCCGAAAAGGGATTCGAAAATTAATACGGAACGATCTGTGGACCGGAACGAAGTGCAGTAAAAATGTAAAATGTGCGGGGGATAGAGTTTCATAGGCCTATCATGTTAAAACGTAGTTCCGATATGGTTCGGAGGCGTTTACATGCAAAAAACACCAAAAAGACACTCAAAAACACATTTAAAAATTAATAATTAAAAATACAAAAGTCGAAATAAGGTGGAGAAAAAAGGAAAAATGTAGGGAAAGGTGTGGTGGACATGGTTGTTAAGTCAAACTTGAATTCCGATGCAGACAAGGCAGGTTCACATGGAAAAATGTCAAAAAGACGCACGAAAAGGTCCCGAAAAACCGTAAAATTAATAATGGACAAACCGTGCATCGAAATGACACAGAGTAAAAAGAAAAAATGTCAGGGGGAAAGTGGTTGTTAGGGATATGATGTCAGATCACTGTTTCAAAGCAAGAAAAGCGTGTTCACATGAGAAACCGTCTAATTTGTGCAAAATGCTTCAAAAACTAATAACTCGAGAACCGTGCATCGGAACAGGGGTGGGTAAAAAGGAAAATTAGACAGTTCAAAGGGATGAACATGTCTATAAGTTTGGATTGGAATTTGGGGGAAGGTAGGGTGCGTTCACTTAGAAACACAACAAAATAAAGGAGAAAGGAAAATGAAGGAGGAACATCCCCAAGGGAGGGGGGACAGTGAACGGGTGGGTGGGGAAGGACCGCAGGAGTGTAACAGAAAGTCATGGCATATATGCATGAGCAAAGTGAGGTATATGCAGGGTGGTATGCAAGGTAGACGCGCAGGGATGTGTCCCCACACTTAAAACCTTAATGGGTAGGGTTGACTGATCAACAGGTAGCTAATACCACATGACAGACCAACTACTAACGTCCCCACACTTAAAACATGAACATCACTGACAACAAAAAGTGTAGGGTTAGAAAAACATGGCCCATGTTGTCGAGAATCAAAGTTGACACGTCCACTGTCGTTGTCGACTGCAGGAGGTACTAAGGTATCTTCACAGCACACGTCCTTCGTGGCAGGGACCACACGGCAGCACCCAGGGAGGTAGCTGGTGGATTAGTCTCGTCGAGTCGGTGTTGCTGATGAAGGAGAGTCACTTAGCTTACAACACTCAGATGGGATGAGAGAACAGTCACTCGCCCCATTACGAACATCACTCGATAAATAATGATTGAAACCCATATCTCACACCCGGTTTAGAAATTGACAAAGGAATGGTACAAAGGAGTACGCCAAGGTGCACAGTTGATGGTACATCAGTGCGTCCAACCCGTCTGCTATAGTTGCAAGGAGGAAGGCAAGGGAGCCTTACAGTGTAGTGTATAGAACAGGGTGATATGTCCTGTGATGATGGCAGAAACCCACCCCATGGATGCATAGGGAAAAGAGAACATACCTTGCGCCAAGGATCGTAACATCCCTCAATCCTTACCTCGCGGTAATCGATTGAAGAAACTCCAATCACACTCAGCCCACCCTCTATCTCACGCTCTGTTGAAAGATACAAAGGGCAGCCATGTCCTGAAACCCATTGATGTAATCCTCATGGTCACTTGTGCAAAGGTTGTATGCCTTATGCGCATTTGATGGTGCAACTATGCATCCCACCCAGTGCTGGCATACGGTGCGAGAAGGAAGGCGAGGGAGCCTTATGGTGCAATGCACAGAAACAAATCATGCTTTGTGCATTGAGAGGCCCATCCCATGCGTGCAACACTTCATTCACACTTCTCACCTCTCATTTGATTTAAAGGGAAAAGAATGGTCACTCGCCCCACCCTCTGTCTCACTCTCTGTTGATAATTACAGAGGGCAACCATCCTCACTTCCCCATCCGGTTAGGATGAAAGCTCGCGTCACTCGATTGTTTGTCGATGAAGATTGCGTCGTCAGTTGTTGAAGAGGCGTAGCCAAGGAGGTAGCCATCAGATCGAACGTTGTGTTACATAGGACATGGCATCTACTAGAAGACTGTCAAACGCTCTGCAGAAAGGCACAGGACACAGCGTACCAAGGGAGGCAGCTTCGAAACTGGATCCTGGGGATGTCAATTGATGAATCCACTTTTTGGACTGCTGGGTGTTGCCACCTTTTCCACAGCCAGCTTCTCGCCCAAGGGTGTTAACCACCTTTTCTTGGAACGAGGCCTGTTATGACAGGGAATTTCTTCCTTTTCTCCCATAACAATTTTTTTTTTCTTGTCTTGTTTTTTTGTTTTTTTTTTCTTTTTTTCTTTTCTTTTTTCTTGTTTTCCCCTATTCCCGAGGGTGTCTCCACCTTTTCTCGAAGAATAGGTCGGCATGACAGGGACCGAAGTCCTTTTCTCCCATGACCGATATATATATATATTTTTTTCTTTTTTTTTTTCGAATTAAGCAAGGGAATGGTGGAAATACCATTTGTCAGAACCATCCTTGCCACTGCCGTTGGTGGAAAATAGAGGATAAGAGATCAGGGCTGGAAGGTAGGGCTGAGGGGACAGAGGGTTGCGTCCACCTCATCAGGAGTGGCTGAAGAATGGCTATCAGAAGTAGCATAAGAGTTACAGTGCCACGCCAATGGGGGAAAGAATCAGGTGACTGTGATTGTCAAGATTCCCAAGGAGGGAAGTACTTCTTCAGGCGATATCCATTGATCAGGAAGGGATCATCAGAGGCATCAACGGCCTGCACTTGGATAGAGCCATTAGGGTTGACAACAAGTACCTTATATGGGCCCATCCACCGCTATTGGAGCTTGCCAGGAAACTTGCCAAATCGTGAATCATAAGCTAGGACCAAATCACCTTCTTTGAACTCATTGTACTTGATGAAGCTGTCGTGGTAAGCCTTACGTCGAGCTTGCGTGGCTTCCATGAACTGTAAAGCCATCCTGTGAGTTTCGTCCAAACATTCCAAGTGCAGGAGATGGCGTTGCAGTGAATCATCGTCCCCCAAACACTCTTTAATAGCCACTCGCAAAGAGGGCAATTCCAGTTCAACAGGGAAAATAACTTCTGTACCATACACCAGCTGGAAGGGTGTCTGTCATGTAGCTGCTTTATGGGAGGTTCTGTACACCTAGAGGGCCTCTGTAAGTCGATCATCCCAATCACGACGATGTGCGGCAATTGTCCTTGTCAGGATCGAGTAGAGGATGTGATTGGTGACCTCAACTTGGCCGTTGGCTCTGGGGTAATAAGGAGTGGACTTGCGATGGCGGATCTTATACAGCTATGTCAACTCTTCCATGACTTTATTAATGAAATGAGTGCCTCTGCCACTTACCAGCTCTAGGGGACTACCAAAACGGGTGATGATATTCTCGTACATGAACATGGCCATGCTATTACCATCGTCTCGTTTTAGAGCTTTGACTTCACACCACTTAGTAACATAATCCGTACATACCAGGATATATCTGTTATGTTTCCTTCTGGTGGGAGGATCGATTGGGCCGAAGAAGTCGATGCCCCACTTCTCGAACGGCTTCAAAGGAAGGATAGGTTGCAATGGCATGGCACTTGTTTTGGTGGGTTTCCCCATTCGCTGACAAGCATCACATCTTTTATAGTAATCATATGCATCCTTGTGGAGGGTCGGCCACCAGTAACCTGCTAGTAGAGCTTTCCTGGCTGTAGCTTCTCTTGCAAAGTGGCCCCCACACGGCTCATCATGGCAAGCCTTCAAAACAATCCCAATCTCATCTCCTGCAACACATCTTTTGAACACTTTATCTTTGCCTTTCTTGTATAGTGCACCGCCTAACAGGGTGTAGGGGGCTGATTCTAACATAAGCTTCTTCCTTTCCCGACTAGAAATGCCAAGAGGGTACTGTTGGGTTGCCAACATATTGGCAATTTCTGCATACCAGGGGGTTACAGTTTCTACAAGGAATAGGGAAGCATCAGGGAGGACTGGATCATCCTGCTTCTCATCTGCAATCTATGGGATACGCAACAGATGATCAGCCAAAACATGGGAAGGACTAGGTTTGGTAATTACCTCAAAGTCGAACACCTAGAATAGAAGGAGCCATCTCATCATTCGTCCTTTCACGTTTGCTTTGTTTATTAGGAAGGACAGGGCCTCGTGATCCACATAAAATTTAAAGTGGGTAGACAGTAGGTAGTGGAAAAACTTTTCCAGTGCAAACACCATTGCCAAGCACTCAAGCTTTGTTAGTTCTGTTCCCTATCAGTGACCTTTCGGCTTGCATAATATATCAGTTGATCTAATTTGGAGGGGCCCTTTTGACATAGGACAGCACCTAGCCCTTCAACTGATGCATCAGTGTCATGTACATGAAACTCCTTCGTCCAATCAGGAGGTTGCAGAATGGGTGCCTCAACCAGACACTGCTTCAGAGTGTTGAAGGCTTTGTCACATTCTTCCGTCCAAATAAACTCCGCATCTTTCCTCAGAAGCTTGTGCAAGGAGGTTGCCTTTGTTGCAAAATAAGCTATGAACCTTCTGTAGTAACCCACATGGCCTAGGAATCCCCTCAACTGTTTGAGGTTGGTGGGTGCTGTCAGAGCTGCGATCTTCTCGATCTTTGCAGGGTTTGTTGATATCCCTTGTACAGAGACAATGTGGCCCAATAGAACTCCAGAAGAAACCCCAAAGATGCATTTCTCGGGGTTGAGGGAGATCCCATACTCCTGGCATCGGTCAAAGCATTGTTCCAAATGTACCTAGTGTTCACGAATCAAACTATAGACACAAAAGTCATCCAAATATACCTCTATAAAGTCGTGCAGATGATTTTGGAATGCGGCCATCATGACTCACTGGAAGGTAGCAGGGGCATTGCAGAGTCCAAACGGCATCACTCGGTAAGCGTAGGTCCCCCATTCTGTGGTGAAGGTTGTTTTGGACTGATCTTCTTCTGCTATCTGCACTTGGTTGTATCCACTGAATCCATCCAGAAGGGAATAAAGCTCATGTCCTGCCACTGTGTCCAAAAATTGGTCTGTGAAAGGGATAGGAAAGTGATCCTTCTTGGTCTTGGAATTCAACTTGCGGAAATCCACACATATACGAAGCTTGCCATTCTTCTTGGGTACAACCACGATGGGTGAAACCCATTCACTATTTGCCACTGGATAGATGAACTCGGCTTCCAGAAGCTTCAGCAACTCTGCTTTCACCAAGGTTGAATAATTTGGATTCATTCGCCTCTGTCGTTGTCGTACTAGCTTGGCATTAGGCTCCAAATCAATATGATGCTGACATATTGTGGGATCAATCCCCTTTAGGTCTTTGTAGGACTATGCAAACACGTCCAAATTCTCTTCCAACAAGTTGTACAAGGTTGACAACTCCTCTTCTGGTAGGCTACTACCCACCTTCAAGTGGTGTTCAGTGCCATTTGCATCCACAAAGGTTAACTTCCTTTCACATTCTACTTCACGGATGAAGGTCCCACGGACTGCTTCTAGGTACAGATCCGACTCCTTCAAGGGGGTGGTGTCCTCTTCTGATGTCCCACTAGACCCAAAGTCTTCTTGCAGTAAGGACTTAGGTTGCCCCTTGAAATGGTGAAATGGGATCAGCGCTGTCTCAATTTTGGTTTAAATGTTAATTACCTTAGAGCTTGAGGACTCCTCTTCAGAGGATGTATCCAGGAATGTTACAAAACAGGGGCTCTCGGAATTCTGTTGTGGCCTTGGGACTGGTACTTGTTGACAAGGAGCATCATCATCATCCTTTCTTGACAAGTGTGGATGGGTGCGATAAGAACCACTGATAAAAGATAGCTTATTTTGCTTGATCCACTTCTTATATAGGCTCTGCCTATAGAAAGATCCATTTACCAATCCAAAGGGTACCATTGCTATTCGGTCCCACAGCATGGAGTCTTCTGCTTCTGAAGCTTTTGGAACTCCCTCCTCATCTATACCTTCTGTGGGTGGAGTGATTTCTTCTGTCTCGCTTTCAAAGTCTCCTTCTTCAGATTCATCATCATCCTCTTCAGACTCCGGCTTTGCCTCTGTAGGTGCTCTGTAAGAGAAGAATAGGTCCTCTGATTCACCTTCTGCCTCTGTCTCTGGCTCTACTATGGCCATTAACAGGGAGAGCAGTACATCCATGCTTCTATCCCAGTGTCAGAAGTGATTTCGGAAATCGTTCCTGGTTCAGGCAGGAAGTATTCACCCATTGATAAGGACTTTGCATCTTGAGGAAGTTGGCTTACAGTACCTACTGTTAGGAACTGTGCCACTATTTTCTTGGGAAGGATCTGTTTGACAACATCTTCGTCTGTTGATGTTCCGTCTATAGCCTCATTGGGGGAGTCAGAAGATAATTCCAAAGAGGTGGATCCATGTCCTTTTTTAGCACCATATAACTTCAGCACCACTTTATTGGGTCCTCTGCCCAAGGTCAAGGTTCCTTTAAACCAATCCGTCCTTGCTCTGGCTTCAAAAAGCCATGGTCTGCCCAGTAACAGGGGGTAGGTGTTGAGATATCGAGCTCCACTCGTGATACGCCAGGGTGACCGTTGTGTATTTATGTCACCGACTTGTCAGTTGCAGATGCGGTTGGTACACCGCCCCTGAATAATAGCTACATGATAGCTATCCTTATCTACTCTAGTTCGTGGCTCAGTTAGTATGCCACCTTAGTTAGTTGAGTTTGGTTTGAGACCCATATAGAGGGTTCTTCTATTTCTTTGTACTTGAGTTCTTTTGGCTTACACAACTAAGAAGAGGAAAACTGTTTTCAGCCTCCACCCTTGTGTGTCTTCCCCCATTGTGCAAGCAAGAAAGCTTCAAGCGAGACTCCTTCCTTCTCTCCCACAATCTTGACATGGTATCAGAGCCTTATTCGTGGTAAGGAGCTCAAGAAAGCAAGCCAAGCTCGCGGTGTTCTGGTAAGAGGAGCAGTGTTGCTTTCATTTTCTGTTTTGGGAGCAGATCTCTGCAGGTAGCACAGCCGAAAATTGCAGGAGTGCATTGTCTCAGGTTGAGACGCCCTTCGCGGTGAAGCAAGAGGGCAGTATATGCTGCGGGATAGAGCTTTAGCTCTTGGAGACCCTGTTTTGGAGGCGGAAGTTTTCTGCACGCACTCAGGAAAAGGCTCAGTTTTATGCTGTTTAGCCACTGTTCTACAGGTCGGTGAAATGTTACTGTAGAAATTGCATCGTATGCTTGTGCGCAGAGACATTGGGAGTTTCAGAATCATCCTTGGTTCCTGTTTATGCAAAATCGTCACTAGGAAGTGACTGTGTGGTCAAATACCACTTTCGCCAGTTTTGCAGATTTGCCCTTGTGAGGGTGAAGCTGAGTTTTTGCAGTGACAGAATTTTTCGCAGTGTTCTGTAATGGCGTCTGATTCTCTTTCACAGATTGTAACTGAAAAGCTTGACAAGAACAACTTCCAAGCATGGAAGTTTAGAATGACGAATTTCCTTATGGGAAAAGGATATTGGGAATTTGTTGCAGGAAATGAAGAAGAACCAGTTCTTCCTGATGTTCCCAATCAACAGCAAATGCAGGCATTCAAAACATGGCATGAGAGAGCCAGGAAAGTTATGTACTGGCTATCTATCAGTATTTCAGACTCTATGATTGTGCATATTCAGGATGCAAGTACGCCAAAGGAGGCATGGGATACTCTGTCAAAAATGTATAGCACAAATACGCAAGCCAGGAAAATGCAGCTCAAGCAAGAGTTGCATAACGTGCAAAGAGAAAGTATGAGCATCAATGACTACCACATGAAGGTAAAGAAGATTGCAGATGCACTTGCTTCCTTTGGGTCGCCAGTGGAAGATGATGATTTAGTTTCTGTGACCTTGAATGGTCTAGGAAAGGATTATGCGCAGTTTCGGACATCCATTTCTGTTCGTGAAAGATTTCCTGATTTTGAAGAGTTGATTGCTCTTCTAATTTCTGAGGGGCAGAGAAATGGTGGTGCATCTTCTTCAGGAGGAACTTCAAAAGAAGTTGTCTTCTACTCAAATGCTGGAAGAGGTAGAGGCAGAGGTAGAGGAGGCCGATTTGGAGGCCGTGGTAGAAATCAAAATATGCAGCAAACACAAGAAAACCAGTCCTATGGAGGAGGACGTGGTAACTCTAGAGGCAGGGGGAGCCAAAGAGGTCGTGGTGGATGGCAAAGAGGCCAAAATGCAAACAGTAATGTTGAATGCTACTATTGTGGTAAAATGGGTCATATGGCTAAAGACTGCTATAAAAAGCAGAATGACATCATGAATGGAAAACTGCAACAAGGAAATTATGCATCTTCTAGTAGACAGGGTGATGACAGAAATGAGCATTTGTTTATGGTGCAGCACATGAACAATTCTGTGACAAATGCAGAAGAAAGCAACGATGTGTGGTATGTTGACTCAGATGCATCAAACCACATGACAGGTCATGCAGAATGGATGGAGGATGCAAGGAAAATGGAAAAACCAGGATTTGTGGAGACTGGTGATGATACTGCACATCCGATTGTGCAGATTGGAAAAATTCCTTTGTCTATGCAGGATGGGAAAAAGAAATACCTGTCCGATGTATTTCATGTCCCGAATATCACCAAGAATCTGGTTTCTGTTGGTCAAATGGTTGAACAGGGCTTGCAATTCAGATTTAATCCTCATGGATGCTTTGTTGAGGATATGAAAAATAAAGGTCGCTTGATAGCAAAAGGAAAGAAGAAGGGCAGAATGTTTACATTGGATGCAGACATGCCTGAATTGAGTGCAGCAATGTTTGCACATGGGACTGGTGTAGTTGCAGATATTGATATCTGGCATAAACGCATTGGTCATGTTAATGTACAGCGACTTAAATCAATGCAGGCCCAAAACATTGTTGCAGGATTGCCTAAATTCAAGGTTGCAGAAATGCATAAGGTATGTGAAGCCTGTCAGTTTGGAAAACAGGCAAGGAAACCATTTCCTAGACATGTTCAAGAGAGTAAGAATCCATTGGAATT
This sequence comes from Lygodium microphyllum, assembly GCF_053477565.2. NCBI lineage: Eukaryota > Viridiplantae > Streptophyta > Polypodiopsida > Schizaeales > Lygodiaceae > Lygodium > Lygodium microphyllum. The sequence continues at coordinate 3,086,381 of NC_141145.1, forward strand.
AATCCACTCTGATGTGTGGACTACTAAAGCTGCATCTCTTGGAGGCTGTCATTATTTTGTCAGTTTTATTGATGACTACAGCAGAAAAGTTTGGGTGTATTTTATGAAAAAGAAAAGTGAAGTTTTTGGGCATTTCAAAACTCTTAAAGCTATGGTTGAAAAAGAAACAGGCCTACAAGTAAAATGCCTAAGGTCAGATGGAGGGGGAGAGTACCTCTCAAATGAGTTTGCAAGGTTCCTGCAGGAGCATGGCATAAAGCAGCAATATTCATGCAGTCATACCCCACAGCAAAATGGAATTGCAGAAAGAAAAAACAGGCATATTGGAGAGGTATCTCGTGCCATGCTTAATGAAAAAGACCTGCCAGATTTTTATTGGGCTGAAGCAGTTGCTACAGCAGTCTACATAATGAACAGGACTCCCAGTGTAGCAATACATGGAATGACTCCAGAGGAGAGGTATACTGGTAGGAAACCAGATATTTCTCATTTGAAAATTTTTGGTTGCATTGCCTATGTACATGTGCCAGATGAGTTGAGATCCAAGTTGGATCCAAAAGCTGAGAAGTGCATCTTTATTGGTTACTCTCTGCAGCAAAAAGGGTATAGATGCTATAACCCTTCTACTCGTAAGTTTACAGTGAGTAGAGATGTTGTTTTTGATGAGATGAGTAGCTGGTATAAACCAGTAAATGTGATTGATGATGTAGATGCACAAAATGGTAATGCTGCACAGAATTCACAGCAGCAGTCACAAAATATTAGTGGACCTGGAGCGTCCTCTAGCAGTGGTTCACATTCTTCGCCATGGACAGGCAGATTGAGATCAGGAGAATCTTTTGAAGGCAGCGCAGATAGTGGTATGCAGGTATCACGAAAAGGAAAAGAGAAGGTAGATCAGCCCATGTTTGATGTGAATGCAGGTCACTCTTATGTGGATGGTGAATCCAGTGGCTCAGAACAGAGCATTGATGATGAGTTGGGTATTCCTTCTATTGTTACACCTGGAGTAAGGAAGACCAGGGATGTTTTGAGAGCACCTGGGAGTGAACCCACTTTGCACAGGTCTACCAGAGTTAGGTATCCTGTGGATAGGCTGAAATATGATGGATTTACAGCCATTCACTATGCATATATGGTCAAGGTGATACAAGAACCAGAACCCACTTCTTTTGAGCAAGCCATGGGAAAAGAAAAATGGGAGAAAGCCATGGATGAAGAAATGGATGCCTTGGAAGCAAATGCTACATGGGAATTGGTACCTTTTCCTAAAGGTAAGAATGCAATTGGCTGTAAGTGGGTTTATAAGGTGAAGCACAATGCAGATGGTTCTGTGAACAGATACAAGGCAAGATTAGTGGTCAAGGGGTATGCACAAACATATGGCATTGACTATGAAGAAACATTCAGTCCGGTTGCAAGGATGGCAACCGTAAGAGCAGTCATTGCTATGGCTGCATTAAAGGGTTGGTCTTTACATCAGATGGATGTAAAGAATGCCTTCTTGCATGGTGATTTGCAAGAAGAGGTCTATATGGAGCAGCCACCAGGTTATGTGCATGCTGTTCATCCTGAGTTTGTTTGCAGGTTGAAGAAAGCCTTGTATGGCTTGAAGCAAGCACCTAGAGCATGGTCTGACAAGATAGGACAGTATCTTGTCACTATTGGCTTTCAGATTTCCAAGGCAGATTTCTCACTTTATGTGAGAAAAACAGAGAAAGGTATTATGCTACTTGTCATTTATGTTGATGATTTGATTATGACAGGTGACAGTGATGAAGATATCCTTCATGTGAAAATGCTATTGAAGCAGAAGTTTGAGATGAAGGATTTGGGAGAGCTACGTTATTTCTTGGGCATTGAGGTGATTAGATCACCAAGTGGGATACAGATCTTGCAGAGGCAGTATGGATTGGACATGCTGTCCAAATATGGGATGACAGGCTGTAAGCCTATTTCAGTTCCTTTGGAGCAGAATGTGAAGCTGAGCACAGATGTAGGTGAGCTTCTGGAAGACCCTACCATGTACAGACGCATAGTAGGAAGCTTGATTTATATGACTATTACCAGGCCAGATTTGAGCTATGCTGTTGGATTGGTAAGTCAGTTTATGCAGGCTCCAAGGAAACCGCATTTGGATGCGGCTAGACGCATACTCAGGTATGTGAAGTCCACATTGCAGTATGGACTATTTTATGAGACTGGAGTTCAGATACAGTTGCATGGATACACTGATGCTGATTGGGCTGGTAGTATTTCTGATAGACGATCTACCAGTGGATATGTGTTCTCTTTTGGGAGTGCTGCAGTCACTTGGAGCAGCAAGAAACAGCCTACAGTTGCCTTGTCGAGCACAGAGGCTGAGTACAGGGGTGCAACAATGGCTGCATGTGAGGTAGCTTGGTTGCATAAGCTACTTTATGATATGCATCAGTCTACAGATGGGCCAGTTGTCATTTTTTGTGACAACATGAGTAGTATACACTTGGCAAATAACCCAGTCTATCATGCTAGAACAAAGCACATTGAGGTGCATTATCACTATGTGCGAGAGAGGATTTTACTAGGTCTTATTGATCTAGTTTATGTCACCACAGAGGATCAGGTAGCTGACATATTCACGAAGGCATTGGGCACAGAGAAGCTGCGCAAGTTCAGAGACCTGCTTGGTGTGCAGGAATTGGGATTGAGCTCGAGGGGGAGTGTTGAGATATCGAGCTCCACTCGTGATACGCCAGGGTGACCGTTGTGTATTTATGTCACCGACTTGTCAGTTGCAGATGCGGTTGGTACACCGCCCCTGAATAATAGCTACATGATAGCTATCCTTATCTACTCTAGTTCGTGGCTCAGTTAGTATGCCACCTTAGTTAGTTGAGTTTGGTTTGAGACCCATATAGAGGGTTCTTCTATTTCTTTGTACTTGAGTTCTTTTGGCTTACACAACTAAGAAGAGGAAAACTGTTTTCAGCCTCCACCCTTGTGTGTCTTCCCCCATTGTGCAAGCAAGAAAGCTTCAAGCGAGACTCCTTCCTTCTCTCCCACAATCTTGACAGTAGGATGTACCATAAGAGTTTGGCTTCACCACTAGATAGGTTAGCCAATAATCTTTTCCAGCAACTGTAGTCTTCACATATGGGAGAATGCCCAAAGGCTTGATTCTGCTCTGATCCGCCAGCCTGATGATCCATTGAGTTGGTTGCACACCTTGTAGGCATAGATCCTTCATTGTCACATCCATCATAATGTTCACTGATGAGCCACCATCAATCAGTGCATTTGCAATAAAGCAGCCTTCTATCCACACACCAGTCTCTGGGGTACCAAGATCTAGGAAGGCGTTAGCCACATCCACTTCTTTTAAAGGCTCTGGTGTTGGACTTTGTTACTGTTGAGGGAGCAATCCTTAATCCACGTCTTCTTGTCAATATACTTTTGAACCTTTTTCGGCAACTAGGAGACAATACCAACAATTGTCAGAATGTGAGGTTTGGCTTAAAGGTATCTAGATCTCTGACCAAATCGTATTCCTTAATAGGATCCACTGGCTTCTCTAACTGGTTAGGGAATGGGACGAAACCCATTTTCATTTTCCCTTTTCCTTCCAACAGGGGCATCATGGGGACTTCTTTTGCTACTTGTGACACTTCCTCCTCTTCTATCTCCCGGACTTCTAGTCGTGTCTCTGGAACTGTCTCTGTGACTCTCTGTGGCACTCTAATGCTCTGTACGGCATTGTAAGGCTCTGTTCTGTTCTGTTCTTCTGTTGGAAGATTGAACTTCACTATTATGGCAGGAAGATTATTTTCTTTTTGGACAGGTGGCTCCTTCTTCTTTGCACGCGTGATGGCAGCAGCTTCCAATTCCACTAAATTGGAGGTAAGCTCTTGGGCCTTGGCTGGGACTATCAGTAGCACTGTTTTTCACTAGGGTTGGGCTTGGACAGTCTTTTGCAATGTGGCCTTCTCCTTTGCATTGACCGCATAAGGGCTTGTAATCCACTAACCTTCTGGGATTTGGACAATTTGGTGAAATGTGTCCCTTTTCTCCGCATCTGTAACACTCCACTTTTGATCTCTGACCACCGCCAGACTATCTTCCTCTGTAACTTTGGGATGGAAATCTTCTGGGTCTGAAATTAGGACCAAACTCCCTAGGCTTTGGTCCAATATCCTGTGTTGTCATTTTGGATTCCAGCAAGTTGAATCTTGTGTCTTCTTCCTTCCTTCTCCTATCATGCATCTCCTTCAGCGAGCAAATATCCTCTGTATGGTTCTTCCGCAAACAGTAGGAACATAAGGCTCCAGGAATGGTTGGTTTTTGTGTACATTCAGTAAATGGCCTGCTTGATGACACTTACCACACCAAGTATTTGACCGCATCACATCTCTTCCTACTCCTGCAACGTTGGATATGCTAGCGGTATTCACTTTTAGCGTCTGTAGCTGCTCTGTAATCACATCCATCAACTCCTTTTTTATATTTGCAATTAAATTGGATAAATAATCCTTCAATCTTTCTCCTCCTGAGGCACTGGCAATAGGGTTTTGAGGAGTCTTTGTAATCATTGCATAAACAGGTTGGGCTGGTGCAGAGGGGTCTCTGTTCTGATTTTGATTTAGAGCTCATGTTTGAACTGTTGGATGTTGGCTCCAGTTGGTAGGGTTCCACTGTTGCTGCTGATTCGGCATTGGGAAAATTGGTTGGGACCATTGTTGCTGTGGTTGAACGATCATTTGAGGCATTGATTGTGGCCACTGTGGATTTGGTGCACTGTACTATGATACTGGGGGCATCTGTTGGTAGGGGTAGGGGACAGTCCCTAGGATTGCATTTGGTGGGTACATCATTCCTGACATCAGAGGAGGTAGGACTCCTCTTCCTGGATTCATCGCCAATCTAGCTTCCACTTCATCATACAATCTTGCACCTTCTGGTGCAGCTTGCAGTGTGGCTGGTCTTTGCAGCTCCAGAAACTTACAAACTTCTGCTTGTAATCCTATGAGAAACACTCCCTTTTGAATGCCATCATCTAGATTATGGTTAGTCCATCTCTTTAGGATGGATTCCATTCGTGAGACATAAGCTTCTACTTTTTCTCCAGAGGACTGACTTAAATTCATAAATTCCTCTCGCATCCGCTCGTCAAAACCTTCACGCCTGAATTTAGTGAGAAAGGCCAACTTCAGGTCGTCCCATGTGCCAAAAGTTCCTACTGCTTATCTCTCATACCACTAAAACGCCGTGCCCTTGAAAGTGGCGAGGAATATTGCTAACCAATGCTTAGGGATTCTGGCATTGTTAGCCACACATGCTACCATAAACTCTGCTACATGAAGATTGGGGTCTTCATTGTACTCTCCCTTAAAAATTGGCAACGGGACTACATTCGCTGGCTTGTCATCAATATTTCTAGGACGGATCTGGCTTGGAAGTGGAGTTCTCAGCTTTGATTTTTGCCTTCTCTCTTCTCACGTACCTCTGTACTCATTCTAACGCTTGCCTCTTTATTGCGTCATTCATCAGGGGGTTGGCTCCACTATGTTATTAGTTCTCCACAGAGGGATAAAATAAGGCTTCAGTCTCTAGAGGACTCTCTTGCCAACATTTCTTCTACTTCTTCCTTTTCAACGTCTCTGAATTATGCTTTCATGCCACTGCACAGAGGAAGGTATTCGGTTCTGAAGGTGTCAAAATGCATATGTCTAAGCATTGTGGTGGTGCCATCATCATAGTAATGCCAGCTTCTGATGGTTTCAACAGTGTATGTTGTAAAGAACACTCTGCCTACCAACTTCCAGTGGGTTGCCAATTAGACAAACAAAAGATTGTCAGTGCACCAAGCATCCCATGTATCTTGATGTTGAGCATCCACGAACAAATTCCAACTTTTTCCCTTCTTGTCTTCATGAACCTCTATAGACCAAGACTCCTGAAGCTTCTTCACAATCTCCCACTTGATGATGTTTGGAAACTTCTCAATGAATGCCAAATCTTCCATGGATGGTCATTCTCTCTGTTTCTACTCTTCAATTTGTTCCCAAACAGTTTGCCACCAAGATGCAAGTTTCTACTGCTTCAATAGGAAGAGGAAACTGTCCATTACATAGAGCATGCATCATGATGGTAATGTGTTTCCGCCATTGTGGGATGAACTTCTTGGGGAAAGTGGCTTTAATTATGATAAATTCCAACTCTTCAGTGGAAGAAGGAACTTTACAAACATCCATTGAATTCTTCTCTTCTTGGCAATGCCATTTCCTTCATTTTCAGCCTCTTCTGGTGCTTGTTGATGGCAAGTTTCCCCGGCTGCGCACCAAAAACATGGTGCCCCAAGAGTAACACCAAGGAAAAGGGAATTCTCTTGCAAGAAAATCTATCTTGTAACATCAACAAGATTTTATTTCATTCCTTTGATCATCAAAACAAAGAAAACAACAATTCTTCACATAGCATCATAGTAGATATCTCCCACGGATTTGATAGAAAACCATATTCTCCAACATCCTCACAAAATCCATCAATAGAACAAAAAACACAAGGGAATACACCATCTTTGAATGGAAATACATCACATATTATTCATCTTCAATGTCTTCATAGTTCTCTCTCTCAATCTCTCATATACAGTTACACTATTTTAATAGAATTGACTATCTGTGACTCTCTCTCTCTCTCCATCAATAGTACATCATATCCTCACTAAAATCACACAATAATCACTCACAATAATCCTTCTTAGGTCATGTATACACCTCCCAAAAGGTATGTCAGATGTGAAGGGGCACCAGATACATCATAGTGTCCTGTGAGATCTGTCTTCTGTCACTATCCTTCTGTTACCTTCTGTGAATCTTTTGTAAATCTTCAGTAATTACTTCTTCACTTCAATTAGCTTGGATAGAGCTTCCATTCATCCTTTTCCTAAGACAAAAAAACTTCCCAAAATATCCATACATCCATCATAACACTCAACAGAAATAAATAGAACAGAACCACAGAACAACAGAAGTACATAACAATAGAGCTATAGAAGCACAGAAGCTACAAAACTTTACAGAAGATCAACAAAACCCATAAAAATCATAACAAAACCAATTTAATATCTCATAAACCTTTTCACATATTCTCAATCATCTCTCAAAACATTCATTCAACCATCTCAACTACCAAAATAGAAACAAAACAAAACAAAACAGAAGAAAATCAGGCCTTACAGAACCATACAGAGAGAATTACAGAACTCTTCAGAACAACATATTTCATCAAAAACCAACATAAACCCTTTCAAACATACTCAAACCACTCCAAACACTTCAAAAAATCTTCAAACTCAAACAATCAACCACCAAAAACAACCATTCAACAATAAAAATAACAAAAAATCAGCCCAAAAACCAATCATTTCCACACTCAACACAAAAATATCAAGATAAGCCAGAATGAATGAGCATACATCATATGGCATTGAGGATAGTCTTGTTTTTATATTCAATAATACCATTCTATTGAGGAGTGTAGGGAACCATGTATTCATGATGAATACCATGATTATTATAATAATCATCAAAATATTTTGAAATGTATTCTCCACCATTATCACTACAAAGTTTCTTAATATGACAACCAATATGAAGTTCGACAACTTTTTGATATTGCTTAAAAGACAATAAGGCTTCGAATTTGTGTCACAAGAGAAAAACAATGGTGTATCTTGAAAAGTCATCAATAAAAGTCATGAAATATTGATCTTGAGATTTTGATGGAGAAAAAGATCCACACATACTAGTGCAAATCAGATCAAGAAAACCTTTGGAATGAGTTGTGGTGGAAATGGAAAAGGGTTTGTGAAAATGCTTTCTAAGTGTACAATATTCACAAATACCCATGTGAGGACGAGCTTTGAATTCCATACCTTGACAAGGTCACACCAATAAAGATCGACAACCTTGCACCCCCTCTTATGGGAAGTTAAAAAAATATTTTGCTAACTTGTTCTCAAAGCATGAAGATGATGAGCAAGAGCTTGATGTTGCAACCTCAAGAAGAAGATTGTTGAGCTATTTTGTATGAGAAAATGAGGTTATTTTGCATCTCAAAATTAAATAATAAAGGGATAAGTTATTGAGAAACTTGGTAAGCCTTCCGTGATGATCATGCGCTCGAGGGGGTCAGCCATGAATATATGTATATATAATGTGAGTTCAAAATAAGGGGTTTTTAAAACATCACTTTTATACATTTTTTACATATAGAAGGGTGTCATATAAAGGGATTACTTACAAATCAAATAGAAAAGGGTCGTGTTTTATTCAAGAAAAATTCACAGATTAGGATATTTATAAATAGGCCATGAACGCACGTTATATAGAGGATATATATATAGTGAACCCCCTGAGATCATGTGATGTAATGTTTCCATGGCACCATGAGACTCATATAAGCTGAGAATTTATGTATTAATCTTGCATTGTGTAAAATGGGTTTCTTTGCGAGTTCATGTTTGTTATTGGCATTTGGCTTTGTGGAAGAGGTGTTTAGAGTGGTGCTACTTATGTTTGTTATTGGCATTTGGCTTTGTGGAAGAGGTGCTTAGAGTGGGGCCCTATAGGGGTTACCTCTTTTTTGGTATCTTTAAAGTCTTGTGTAATATCCCCACCTCGCATAGGAAACCCCCCTCTATAGGAACCCCCCTCTAAAAACAAATAAAAATTATTGAAATCCCCCCTCGTGGTTGCGGAACAGGTGACGGGGGAGGAAGAAGGAGATGACGGCGACAAGAAGGATGACGTGGAAGAAGAAGAAGTAGATGACATAGAGAAGAAAGACAATGACGACGTGGAGGAAGAAGGAGACGACACTAGGGAAGACATGCAAGATGACATGAAGTAGGAGTGGAAGATGACATTGATGAAGGAGAAGAAGGTGATGATGTCAAGGGGGAGGCCACATGCCAACCCTCCCCCTTGGGCATGTCGAGCCCTCGCGGTCACCTGGAGGGGCTAAGAAGCCCCGCCGCCATATGGATGATGACAAGTGGTGGGCAACACCACCTCCTCCCCACTTCCCCTTCGTTATAAAACCCCCCCCAATGGAAAGAAAGAAGGGCCTCAATGCTAAATGGGACTACACAAAGAGAGAGAGAGAGAGAGAGAGAGAGAGAGAGAGACCTTCTAAAAGGTTTCTCCCTTTTCCCCTCCTTAGAGGGCGGCCACACGTGCTTACCCTTTCCCTCGTATCTACAAGCTAACCTCCCCCAATCATGATAGAAGAGAGTCACCCTAGCATGCCATCTCTCTAACGAGAGAGAGAGAGAGAGAGAGAGAGAGAGAGAGAGAGAGAGAGAGAGAGAGAGAGAGAGAGAGAGAGAGAGAGAGACTCATAAGCTAAAAGTATGGCCCCAAAATAAATGGTGGCATATACCAATGGTAATTCCGCATCCAACAATGGAGTCATTGATCAAGGCATTACTATTAATACAAATATAACGTTGAGTATGGATAATTCATCTCTAAATACCCAGATTGTCAAGATTGTGGGAGAGAAGGAAGGAGTCTCACTTGAAGCTTTCTTGCTTGCACAATGGGGGAAGACACACAAGGGTGGAGGCTGAAAACAGTTTTCCTCTTCTTAGTTGTGTAAGCCAAAAGAACTCAAGTACAAAGAAATAGAAGAACCCTATATATGGGTCTCAAACCAAACTCAACTAACTAAGGTGGCATACTAACTGAGCCACGAACTAGAGTAGATAAGGATAGCTATCATGTAGCTATTATTCATGGGCGGTGTACCAACCGCATCTGCAACTGACACGTCGGTGACATAAATACACAACGGTCACCCTGGCGTATCACGAGTGGAGCTCGATATCTCAACACTCCCCCTCGAGCTCAATCCCAATTCCTGCACACCAAGCAGGTCTCTGAACTTGCGCAGCTTCTCTGCGCCCAATGCCTTCGTAAATATGTCAGCTACCTGATCCTCTGTGCTGACATAAACTAGATCAATAAGACCTAGTAAAACCCTCTCTCGCACATAGTGATAATGCACCTCAATGTGCTTTGTTCTAGCATGATAGACTGGGTTATTTGCCAAGTGTATACTACTCATGTTGTCACAATAAATGACAACTGGTCCATCTGTAGACTGATGCATATCATAAAGTAGCTTATGCAACCAAGCTACCTCGCATGCAGCCATTGCTGCACCCCTGTACTCAGCCTCTGTGCTCGACAAGGCAACTGTAGGCTGTTTCTTGCTGCTCCAAGTGACTGCAGCACTCCCAAAAGAGAACACATATCCACTGGTAGATCGTCTATCAGAAATACTACCAGCCCAATCAGCATCAGTGTATCCATGCAACTGTATCTGAACCCCAGTCTCATAAAATAGTCCATACTGCAATGTGGACTTCACATACCTGAGTATGCGTCTAGCCGCATCCAAATGTGGTTTCCTTGGAGCCTGCATAAACTGACTTACCAATCCAACAGCATAGCTCAAATCTGGCCTGGTATAGTCATATAAATCAAACTTCCTACTATGCGTCTGTACATAGTAGGGTCTTCTAGAAGCTCACCTGCATCTGTGCTCAGCTTCACATTCTGCTCCAAAGGAACTGAAATAGGCTTACAGCCTGTCATCCCATATTTGGACAGCATGTCCAATCCATACTGTCTCTGCAAGAGCTGTATCCCACTTGGTGATCTAATCACCTCAATGCCCAAGAAATAACGCAGCTCTCCCAAATCCTTCATCTCAAACTTCTGCTTCAATAGCATTTTCACATGAAGGATATCTTCATCACTGTCACCTGTCATAATCAAATCATCAACATAAATGACAAGTAGCATAATACCTTTCTCTGTTTTCCTCACATAAAGTGAGAAATCTGCCTTGGAAATCTGAAAGCCAATAGTGACAAGATACTGTCCTATCTTGTCAGACCATGCTCTAGGTGCTTGCTTCAAGCCATACAAGGCTTTCTTCAACCTGCAAACAAACTCAGGATGAACAGCATGCACATAACCTGGTGGCTGCTCCATATATACCTCTTCTTGCAAATCACCATGCAAGAAGGCATTCTTTACATCCATCTGATGTAAAGACCATCCCTTTGATGCAGCCATAGCAATGACTGCTCTTACGGTTGCCATCCTTGCAACCAGACTAAATGTTTCTTCATAGTCAATGCCATATGTTTGTGCATACCCCTTGACTACTAATCTTGCCTTGTATCTGTTCACAGAACCATCAGCATTGTGCTTCACCTTATAAACCCACTTACAGCCAATTGCATTTTTATTTTTAGGCAAAGGTACCAATTCCCATGTAGCATTTGCTTCCAAGGCATCCATTTCTTCATCCATGGCTTTCTCCCATTTTTCTTTTCCCATGGCTTGCTCAAAAGAAGTGGGTTCTGGTTCCTGTATCACTTTGACCATATATGCATAGTGAATGGTTGTAAATCCATCATATTTCAGCCTATCCACAGGATACCTAGCTCTCATAGACCTGCGCAAAGTAGGTTCACTCCCAGGTGCTCTCAAAACATCCCTGGTCTTCCTTACTCCAGGTGTAACAATAGAGGGAATACCCAACTCATCATCAATGCTCTGCTCTGAGCCACTGGATTCACCATCCACATAAGAGTGACCTGCATTCACATCAAACATGGGCTGATCAACCTTCTCTTTTCCTTTTCGTGATACCTGCATACCACTATCTGCGTTGCTTTGAGAAGATTCTCCTGATCTCAATCTGCCTGTCCATGGCGAAGAATGTGAACCACTGCTAGAGGACGCTCCAGGTCCACTAATATTTTGTGACTGCTGCTGTGAATTCTGTGCAGCATTACCATTTTGTGCATCTACATCATCAATCACATTTACTGGTTTATACCAGCTACTCATCTCATCAAAAACAACATCTCTGCTCATTGTAAACTTACGAGTAGAAGGGTTATAGCATCTATACCCTTTTTGCTGCAGAGAGTAACCAATAAAGATGCACTTCTCAGCTTTTGGATCCAACTTGGATCTCAGCTCATCTGGCACATGTACATAGGCAATGCAACCAAAAATTTTCAAATGAGAAATATCTGGTTTCCTACCAGTATACCTCTCCTCTGGAGTCATTCCATGTATTGCTGCAGTGGGAGTCCTGTTCATTATGTAGACTGCTGTACCAACTACTTCAGCCCAATAAAAATCTGGCAAGTCTTTTTCATTGAGCATGGCACGAGATACCTCTCCAATATGCCTGTTTTTCCTTTCTGCAAGTCCATTTTGTTGTGGGGTATAACTGCATGAATATTGCTGCTTTATGCCATGCTCCTGCAAGAACTTTGCAAACTCATTTGAGAGGTACTCTCCCCCTCCATCTAACCTTAGGCATTTTATTTGCAGACCTGTTTCTTTTTCAGCTATAGCTTTAAGGGTTTTGAAATGCCCAAAAACTTCACTTTTCTTTTTCATAAAATACACCCAAACTTTTCTGCTATAGTCATCAATAAAAGTGACAAAATAATGACAGCCTCCAAGAGATGCAGCTTTAGTAGTCCACACATCAGAGTGGATTAATTCCAATGGCTTCTCACTCTCTTGAGCATGTCTAGGAAATGGTTTCCTTGCCTGTTTTCCAAACTGACAGGCTTCACATACCTTATGCATTTCTGCAACCTTGAATTTTGGCAATCCTGCAACAATATTTTGGGCCTGCATTGATTTAAGTCGCTATACATTAACATGACCAATGCGTTTATGCCAGATATCAATATCTGCAACTACACCAGTCCCATGTGCAAACATTGCTGCACTCAATTCAGACATGTCTGCATCCAACGTAAACATTCTGCCCTTCTTCTTTCCTTTTGCTATCAAGCGACCTTTATTTTTCATATCCTCAACAAAGCATCCATGAGGATTAAATCTGACCTGCAAGCCCTGCTCAACCATTTGACCGACAGAAACCAGATTCTTAGTGATATTCGGGACATGAAATACATCGGACAGGTATTTCTTTTTCCCATCCTGCATAGACAAGGGAATTTTTCCAATCTGCACAATAGGATGTGCAGTATCATCACCAGTCTCCACAAATCCTGGTTTTTCCATTTTCCTTGCATCCTCCATCCATTCTGCATGACCTGTCATGTGGTTTGATGCACCTGAGTCAACATACCATACATCATTGCTTTCTTCTGCACTTGTCACAGAATTGTTCATGTGCTGCACCATGAACAAATGTTCATTTCTGTCATCACCCTGTCTGTTAGAAGATGCATAATTCCCTTGTTGCAGTTTTCCATTCATGATGTCATTCTGCTTTTTATAGCAGTCTTTAGCCATATGACCCATTTTACCACAGTAGTAGCATTCAACATTACTGTTTGCATTTTGACCTCTTTGCCATCCACCACGACCTCTTTGGCTCCCCCTCCCTCTAGAGTTACCACGTCCTCCTCCATAGGACTGGTTTTCTTGAGTTTGCTGCATATTCTGATTTCTACCATGGCCTCCAAATCGGCCTCCTCTACCTCTGCCTCTACCTCTTCCAGCATTTGAGTAGAAGACAGCTTCTTTTGAAGTTCCTCCTGAAGAAGATGCACCACCATTTCTCTGTTCCTCAGAAATTAGAAGAGCAATCAACTCCTCAAAATCAGGAAATCTTTCACGAACTGAAATGGATGTCCGAAACTGTGCATAATCCTTTCCTAGACCATTCAAGGTCACAGAAACTAAATCATCATCTTCCACTGGTGACCCAATGGAAGCAAGTGCATCTGCAATCTTTTTCACCTTCATGTGGTAGTCGTTGATGCTCATATTTTCTCTTTGCACATTATGCAACTCTTGCTTGAGCTGCATTTTCCTGGCTTGCGTATTTGTGCTATACATCTTTGACAGAGTATCCCATGCCTCCTTTGGCGTACTTGCATCCTGAATATGCACAATCATAGAGTCTGAAATGCTGATTGACAGCCAGTACATAACTTTCCTGGCTCTCTCATGCCATGCTTTGAATGCTTGCATTTGCTGTTGATTGGGAACATCAGGAAGAACTGGTTCTTCTTCATTTCCTGCAACAAATTCCCAATATCCTTTTCCCATAAGGAAATTCGTCATTCTAAACTTCCATGCCTGGAAGTTGTTCTTGTCAAGCTTTTCAGTTACAATCTGTGAAAGAGAGTCAGACGCCATTACAGAACACTGCAAAAAAATTCTGTCACTACAAAAACTCAGCTTCACCCTCACAAGGGCAAATCTGCAAAACTGGCGAAAGTGGTATTTGACCACACAGTCACTTCCTAGTGACGATTTTGCATAAACAGGAACCAATGATAATTCTGAAACTCCCAATGTCTCTGCGCACAAGCATACGATGCAATTTCCACAGTAACTTTTCACCGACTTGTAGAACAGTGGCTGCACAGCATAAAACTGAGCCTTTTCCTGAGTGCGTGCCGAAAACTTCCGTCTGCAAAACAGGCCCCGAAATGGCCTCAAATAAAAAAAACAAGGTCGCCGAGGGCTAGAGAGAAGGAAGGAGTCTCGCTTGAAGCTTTCTTGCTTGCACAATGGGGGAAGACACACAAGGGTGGAGGCTGAAAACAGTTTTCCTCTTCTTAGTTGTGTAAGCCAAAAGAACTCAAGTACAAAGAAATAGAAGAACCCTATATATGGGTCTCAAACCAAACTCAACTAACTAAGGTGGCATACTAACTGAGCCACGAACTAGAGTAGATAAGGATAGCTATCATGTAGCTATTATTCATGGGCGGTGTACCAACCGCATCTGCAACTGACACGTCGGTGACATAAATACACAACGGTCACCCTGGCGTATCACGAGTGGAGCTCGATATCTCAACACAGATATTAATTGCCATCTCCGCTATTCATTGAGACATAGGCATGCGCATGGATTCATTTTAACAAGTAGCTTGAATTTATTTTTTGATAGTTAATGAACTCATAGGGGGATGGTAGGATAATTATTTTCATGTTAGGTTCTCAATAACCATAAATGACCTTGCATAGATTTATGCATATGGTGCATTGAGGTTCGCACAAATTATTGTACCCAAATACAATCATGGCATCCTAGTGCTACACAACAAAATCATACATAGTATGAAAAGCATATAAGTTTACCTTGAGGGTTATGTGCATAGACAGTAGATGCATGGGAAAGATTATATGAAACATACATCAATGGTACATGAAATGATCTTTCATTAAAAGTCTTGTATCTATCATGAAGGTTTCACCTAAAATAACGGTTAAGGAGTTTACCTTGTGCTACCAAACCATGAGTTGATTACAACTCGCACAATAATTCGGGAATTATTTAACATCGGAAGATAGTCTTGCATCATTACAAATTTGTCTCGCATTCTTTGCCTTACGAGAAAGGAAGATAAAGTCAGGTTAAAATTTTACATAGTATCCCTCTTTGATCCCAAGGGGGAGAGAAAATATGCAATGGAAAGGTTATCACAAATTTTCTTGTAATGTTTGGGAAAGAATACCATTGTTTTTGTTGAATTGTTGTTTGAATGATTATTCCAAGTGTTTGTGATTGATGGTAAATTCATGGCGGGGGTCTATGATGACGAATTGCCATGGGGATAAAGGAATGTTTTCTTGGAAAATTATATAAGAGCTGACTACCTTGACTATGCTTGATTCTTAAATGATTTAATTAAGGAAAGGTTCTTTGCACGGGTGGATCACCTCCAAGATCGCACCGTGGATCAACCCGAAAAGGGCACCACTAGATTCACGACCCGAAGGTCGAGTGGTGAGAAGGCCAACCATGGGAATAATGTTTTCACTCCTAGGTAGCTTGCCGGTCAGGTGGAGCTGTAGACATCCCTTGCCAAGTCCAAAACAGAGTTGAGGACCTATGTGGCCCCAAAGTCTGTGTAACATTGGAAGATCCTATTCTAAATAAAGGATGGAAATTGTGGTGCCATGTGATTTGGACCAATTACTTCTGCAGAAGGATATGTAAATTCTCCTGTATGGCGAGGGGGCAAAGATTAAATTGAAGATAAATTAAGGAACTTGTTTGCCAAGATGATTGGTTGCTCTATATTTGTTTCTCTACTATAAATTATGCAAACAAACCCTATTTCTTAAAAGGATTAATTAAGGAACATGGATTTAAATGTCACACATAAATGCGATAGGACATAATTAAATAACTAAAGAATGCCTATTGAGGGAAGCGGGTGGATGGAACCCTCGTGATAGGGTCCATTCTACAATAGGGTGGTCTGAGAGAACTGGAAGGCTTCTCACCAGGTTTTACTGACATTCGATCCTTAGGAATTGTTAGGTTAGAACCCCAATTCATGCTGTTTTAGGGGACCGAAATGGGACTATGCCCTACCGGAAGAGAGATTGAGCGGCGCATCCCTCTTGTTTCCAATTCTCTTTGAACCAAGTGCGGCATGGGTCTACTTCGACTTAGTATCTCTACATAAACTAGGATGTTCAGGACCACCTAACACTAGAATGTTGTCAGGAGACCTTGACCACTAGGGACTCAAATATCAAGTCAATCCCAGTGGGTTTGTCGGCCATGAACGTTCTGTTGTGAGGCAGACTCAAGAAACCCTAGGTGACAAACCCCGTAAAATTCCATGGGAGTGCTGGGCAGCATCGCTTAGATTCGTCTCTCGATGGACCGCTAAAAATGTGCCTTAGGCGGGCACGTCACATCTTGCTAGGGCTTTTGTGAGGGCTTGTGGGCTCTTGGTCTACCAGAAATTGTTATCATTTGATGTTGCAATGGATGGTCTTATGGAGCTCAATTTCATGTTCTCTATTCTCAACTCAATAGAAGTCATTTTGGTGGCTTGTGTGCCAATTATTTAGTTTTATAATCAGCTTTTGTGTTTATTTCAATGATAGAAATGTGATTGGCTTGTGGTGAGGTCAAAACTCTTACTTATGGAGGTAACACAATTGGTCTATGGGCTCATGGATACTTGTGATTAGTTATTGCAAGAAGTTGTCATGAAGCGTGCCATATTTCTTGTGATTTGTTTATGATATTTTGGGGCTTTCTAATCCCTAAGGGTGTCTCCCCCACACAAGATGCACCTATTGTATACTAGGAATTTTCTTATCATTCTATTAAGGATATATATCATATGCTTGTGTCCTACACAATAACCCTTGAAGAGTGATGTAAATGATACCCTTAAAGAGAAGAAAGATTGTTTGTTTTCCTTTGTCTTGCCTAGTGTGAGTTGTTTTAGACATTGAATCTCATGATATCTCATCCCTTGCTACTGGTATTCAAGGGTAATGCCATTGTTCAATCTTGATTGGTGGCTGGGTGGGTGATTAGGCAAAGTTACTGGTTGTAAGTGTGGTATTGGTACCCTTTTCCCATTTGTTGAGTGTTGAAATGACTTGTTTTTTGGCTGATTTTTGTTGTTTTTGAGAGCTGAATAGTTGATTTTATGAGATGATTGATTAGTTTGGAAGTGGTTTGAGAGTGTTTTGGATTATATTGATTGGGTTTTGGAAGATCATGATGTTTATTGGTGGTTCTGTGATGTTCTGATAGGTTCTGATAGGTTCTGTATACCTTATATTTTGCTCTGTTTTGGTCTGTTTTGTTTTGATTATCTTTTGTAAGGAGGGATGGAGTATTGATTGATGAAGATTGAGATCTTGTGAAAGTTTATTGAATGGTTTGTGAGAGTTTGGAATGGTTTAAGTATGAGTTATGTGGTTTTGATGACCTTCTGTAACCTTCTATAGGTCTTCTGTAGAGCTTCTGTCTCTATTCTGTTCTGTTATGTACTGTAGCTGTTCTGGTACTGTTCCATGACTATTCTGTATGCTTCTGTATGTGTTCTGATGGATGAGAGTGTAGCTTGGGAAAGTTTTCTAGCCTTGGAAAGAGGTGAATACAAGTGCAAAAGAGCTGAAAGAAGTGAAAGAAGTAGCTGCTGAAGACTCAAGTGAAGACTATAGTGAAGTGACAGTAGTGAGCTATGAAAAGACACTGTAGTGGCTCTGGTGACTCTTCATATCAGACATACCTCTTGGGAGGGGTATCTACGACCTAAGAAGGATTATTGAGTGTGATTTTGAGAGATTGTAGTGAGGATATGATGTATTATTGATGGAGTGAGAGAGAGAGAGAGTCAGAGATAGCCAATTCTACTGAAACAGAGTGATTGTATATGAGAGATTGAGAGAGAAGACTATGAAGATATTGAAGATGAATACTATGTGATGTATTTCCATTCAAAGATGGTGTATTCCTTTACTTTCTTTGTTCTATTGATGGATTTTATGAAGATATTGAAGAATATGGTTGATTCTATTAAATCCGTGGGAGATCAACATGATGCTGCATGAAGATTTGTTGTGCCTGGTGTTCTTTTCTTCATTGTGATCATATGAAACATGATAAGAAAGCTTGTTGATGTTACAAGATAGATTTTCTTGCAAGAGAATTCCCTTTTCCTTGGTGTTCCTCTTGGGGCACCATGTTTTTGGTGCGCAGCCGGGGAAACTTGCCATCAACAACCACCAGAAGAGGCTGAAAATGAAGGAAATGGCATTGCCAAGAAGAGAAGAATTCAATGGATGTTTGTAAAGTTCCTTCTTCCACTGAAGAGTTGGAATTTCTCATAATTAAAGCCACTTTCCCCAAGAAGTTCATCCCACAATGGCGGAAACACATTACCATCATGATGCATGCTCTATGTAATGGACAGTTTCCTCTTCCTATTGAAGCAGCAGAAACTTGCATCTTGGTGGCAAACTGTTTGGGAATAAACTGAAGAGCAGAAATAGAGAGAATGACCATCCATGGAAGATTGGGCATCCATTGAGAAGTTTCCAGACAACATCAAGTGGGAGATTGTGAAGAAGCTTCAGCAGTCTTGGTCTGTAGAGGTTCACAAAGACAAGAAGGAAAAGAGTTGGAATTTGTTCGTGGATGCTCAACAGCAAGATACATGGGATGCTTGGTGTACTGATAATCTTCTGTTTGTTCAATTAGCAACCCACTGGAAGTTGATAGGTAGAGTGTTTTTTACAACATACACTGTTGAAACCATCAGAAGTTGGCATTACTATGATGATGGCACCACCACAATGCTCGGACGTATGCATTTTGACACCTTCAGAACCGAATATCTTCCTCTATGTAGTGGCATGAAAGGAGAATTCAGGGACATTGAAAAGAAAGAAGTAGAAGAAATGTTGGCAAGAGAGTCCTCCAGAGACTGAAGCCTTCCGTTAACCCTCTATGGAGCACTAACAACATAGTGGAGCCACACCCCTGATGAATGACGCAATAAAAAGGCAAGCGTTAGAACGAGTCCAGAGGTACGTGAGAAGAGAGAAAGCAAGAATCAAAGCCGAGAGCGAGCTCGCAGCAGAAGCCGCCTTTGACACCCTTGCGGAACTCTTTATAGAAGTCCCAATGGAACATCAAGCCCTTCCTCCTCCTGCTGGAGGTCCACTTCAAAGCCAGATCCGTCCTGGAAATATTGATGACAGGCCAGCGAATATAGTCCCATTGCCAGTTTTTAAGGGAGAGTACAATGAAGACCCCGATCTTCATGTAGCAGAATTTATGGTAGCATGTGTGGCTAACAATGCCAGAACCCCTGAGCATTGGTTGGCAATATTTCCCGCCACTTTCAAGGGCGCGGTGTTTCAGTGGTATGAGAGACAAGCAGCAGGAACTTTTGGCACATGGAATGACCTGAAGATGGCCTTCCTCACTAAATTCAGGCGTGAAGGTTTTGAAGAGTGGATGAGAGAGGAATTTATGAACCTAAGTCAGTCTTCGGGAGAAAGAGTGGAAGCTTATGTCTCACGAATGGAATCCATCCTGAAGAGATGGACTAACCATAATCTAGATGACAGCATTCAGAAGGGGGTGTTTCTCAGAGGATTACAACCAGAAGTCCGTAAGTTTGTGGAGCTGCAAAGACCAGGCACTCTGCAAGCTGCAACAGAAGGTGCAAGACTGTACAATGAAGTGGAAGCTAGATTAGCGATGAATACAGGAAGAGGAGTCCTACCTCCTCTGATGCTAGGAATGATGTATCCACCAAATGCAGTTCCAGGGACTGTTCCCTACCCTTACCAACAGATGCCCCCGGTATCACAGTACAGTGTACCAAATCCATAATGGCCACCATCCATGCCTCAAATGGTAGTTCAACCACAACAACAATGGTCCCAACCAATTTCCTCAATGCCAAATTAGCAACAACAGTGGAATCCTACCAACTGGAGCCAACAGCCAATAGTTCAAACAGGAGCTCTGAATCAAAACCAGAATAGAGACCCCTCTGTACTAGCCCAACCGATTTATGCAGTGATTAAAGAGACTTCTCAAAACCCTTGTGCCAGTGCCTCAAGAGGAGAAAGCTTGAAGAATTATTTATCCAACTCAGTTGCAAATATCAAAAAGGAGTTGATGGATGTAATTACAGAGCAGCTACAGAGGCTGAAAGTGAATACCGCGAGCATATCCAACGTTGCAGGAGCAGGAAGAGATGTGATGCGGTCAAATACTTGGTGTGGTAAGTGTCATCAAGCAGGCCATTTAGCCACTGAATGTACACGCAAACCAACCATTCCTGGGGCCTTCTGTTCCTACTGTTTGCGAAAGAACCATACAGAGGACATTTGCTCTCTGAAGGAGATGCATGATAGGAGAAGGAAGGAAGAAGACGCAAGATTCAACTTGCTGGAATCCAAAATGACAACACAGGATATTGGACCCAAGCCTAGAGAGTTTGGTACTAATTTCGGACTCAGAAGATTTCCTTCTCAAAGTTATAGAGGAACACAGTCTGGCGGTGGTCAGAGATCAGAAGTGGAGTGTTACAGATGCGGAGAAAAGGGACACATTTCACAAAATTGTCCAAATCCTAGAAGGTCAGTGGATTACAAGCCCTTATGCAGTCGATGCAAAGGAGAAGGCCACACTGCAAAAGACTGTCCAAGCCCATCTCCATTGAAAAACAGTGCTACTGATAGTCCGGCCAAGGCTCAAGAGCCTACCTCCAATTTAGTGGAATTGGAAGTTGCTGCCATCACGCGTGCAAAGCAGAAGGAACCACCTATCCAGAAAGAAAATAACCCTCCAGCTAGAACAGTGAAGTTCAATCTTCCACCAGAAGAACAGAACAGAACAGAGCCTAACAGTGCCGTACAGAGCACTACAGTGCCACAGAGAGTTACAGAGACAGTTACAGAGACAGGACCAGAGGTCCAGGAGATAGAGGAAGAGGCGGAAGTGCCACAAGTGGCAGAAGAAGTTCCCATGATGCCTCTGTTGGAAGAAAGAGGGAAAATGAAAATGGGTGTTGTCCCATTCCGTAACCGGTTAGAGAAGCCAGTGGATCCTATTAAGGAATACGATCTAGTCAGAGATCTAGATACCTTTAAACCAAACCTCACATTCCGACAATTATTGATGTTGTCTCCCAGTTGCCGAAAAAGATTCAAAAGTATACTGACAAAAAGACGTGGTTTAAGGATTGCTCCCTCAACAATGACAAAGTCCAACAAGGCTCCAGAGCCTGTCAAAGAAGTGGATGTGGCTAACGCTTTCCTAGATCCGGGTACCCCAGAGACTGGTGTGTGGATAGAAGGCTGCTTCATTTCAAATGCACTGATTGATGGTGGTTCATCAGTAAACATTATGACGGATGTTACAATGAAGGATCTAGGCTTACAAGGTGTGCAACCAACCCAATGGCTCATCAGACTGGCGGATCAGAGTAGAATCAAGCCTTTGGGCATTCTCCCATATGTGAAGACTACAGTGGCTGGAAAAGATTATTGGCTAACCTATTTGGTGGTGAAGCCAAGCTCTTATGGTACATCCTATCCTCTGTTACTGGGCAAACCATGGCTTTTTGAAGCCTGAGCAAGGACGGATTGGTTCAAAGGAACCTTGACCTTGGGTAGAGGACCCAATAAAGTGGTGCTGAAACTATATGGTTCTCAAAAAGGACATGGATCCACCTCCTTGGAATTATCTTCTGACTTCCCTAATGAGGCTTCGGATGGAACATCAGCAGACAAAGATGCTGTCAAACAGATCCTTCCCAAGAAAACAATGGCACATTCCTTAACAGTGGATACTGTAAGCCGACTTCCAAAAGATGCAAAGCCATTATCAATGGGTGAATACTTCCTGCCTGAACCAGGAATGACTTCTGAAATCACTTCTGACAGTGAGATAGAAGCATGGATGTACGGCTCTCCCTGTTACATGGCCATAACAGAGACAGACAGAGGTAAAAGAGGAAACAGAGAATCTGTTCTTCTGTTACAGAGCGCCTACAGAGACAGAAGCAAAGACAGAAGCAGAGATAGAAGCAAAAGTAGAGACAGAAGCAGAAGCAGAGACAGAGATAGAAGAGGATGAATATGATATGGATGAAGAAGGTGATGAAAGTGAGCCAGAAGAATCTATCCCACCTGAAGAGGATACATTTGAGGAAGAAGTTCCAGAAGCTTCAGAAGCAGACGAGCTCATGCTATGGGATAGAATGGTGATGGTACCATTTGGTCTAGTAAATGGATCTTCTCATATGCAAAATTATTATAAGACGTGGGTTAAGAAGAACAAGCCGTCTTTTAGCAGTAGCTCATGCCGTCCTAACCCATCCTTGCCGAAGAAAGATGATGATGATGCACCGTGCCAACAAGCACCAATCCCACCAACCCAATAGGTATCAGAGGGTCCCTGTTATGTGACGTTCCTGGATGTGTCATCTTCAGAAGAGGAGTCTTCAAGCCAAGAGGTAATTAATTTTGAAACCAAACCCGAAACAGCTCTAATCCCATTTCAACATCTCAAGGAGCAACCTAAGTCTCCACCAAAAGAAGAAATTGGTTCTAGTGGGACATCAGAAGAGGACACCACTCCCTTGAAGGAGTCGGATCTGTATCCTGAAGCAGTCCGTGGAACCTTCATCCGTGAAGTAGAAGGTGAAAGGCAGTTAACTTTTGTGGATACAGAAGGCACTAAACGCCACTTGAAGGTGGGTAGCAGTCTCCCAAAAGAGGAGTTGTCAACCTTGTACAACTTGTTGAAAGAAAATTTGGACGTGTTTGCATGGTCCTACAAAGACCTAAAGGGGATTGATCCCACAATATGTCAACATCATATTGACTTGGAGCCTGATGCCAAGCCAGTACAGCAACGACAAAGGCGAATGAACCCGAATTATTCCACATTGGTGAAAGCGGAGCTGCTGAAGCTTCTGGAAGCCGAGTTCATCTATCCAGTGGCAAATAGTGAATGGGTTTCACCCATCGTGGTTGTACCCAAGAAGAATGGCAAATTGCGAATATGTGTGGATTTCCGAAAGCTTAATTCCAAGACAAAGAAGGATCACTTTCCTATCCCTTTTACAGACCAACTATTGGACACAGTGGCAGGACATGAGCTTTATTCCCTTTTGGATGGATTCAGCGGATACAACCAAGTGCAGATCGCAGAAGAAGACCAATCCAAAACAACCTTCACCACAGAATGGGGGACCTACGCTTATTGAGTGATGCCATTTGGGCTCTGCAATGCCCCTGCTACTTTCCAGCGAGTCATGATGGCTGCATTTCAAAATCATCTGTACGACTTTATTGAGGTATATTTGGATGACTTCTGTGTCTATAGTTTGATCCGTGAACACTGGGAGCACTTGGAACAATGCTTTGACCGATGCCGGGAGTATGGGATTTCCCTCAACCCCGACAAATGCATCTTTGGGGTTTCTTCTGGAGTTCTGTTGGGCCACATTGTCTCTGCACAAGGGATATCAACAGACCCTACAAAGATCGAAAAGATTGCAGCTTTGACAGAAGCCATGTGGGTTACTACAGAAGGTTCATAGCCCATTTTGCGACAAAGGCAACCTCCTTGCACAAGCTTCTGAAGAAAGATGCAGAGTTTACTTGGACGGAAGAATGTGACAAAACCTTCCACACTTTGAAGCAGTGTCTGATTGAGGCACCCATTCTGCAACCTCCTGATTGGATGAAAGAGTTTCACGTACACACTGATGCATCAATTGAAGGCTTAGGTGCTGTCCTTTGCTAGAAGGGCTCCTCGAAGTTGGATCAACCGATCTATTATGCAAGCCGAAAAGTCACTGATAGGGAACGGAACTATACAGTGACAGAGCTGGAGTGCTTGGCAATGGTGTTTGCCCTGGAAAAGTTTCGCCATTACCTCCTATCCACCCACTTTAAATTTTATGTGGATCATGAGGCCCTATCCTTCCTGATGAACAAAGCAGATGTGAAAGGACGAATGATGAGATGGCTCCTTTTATTCCAAGAGTTCGATTTTGAGGTGATTACTAAGCCTGGTCGTTCCCATGTTTTGGCTGATCATCTGTCGCGTATCCCACAAACTGCAGACGAGGAGCATGATGATCCAGACCTCCCTGATGCTTCCCTATTCTTGGTAGAAACTGTAACTCCCTGGTATGCAGACATTGCCAATCTGCTAGCAACCCAACAGTATCCTCCTGGCATTTCTAGTCGGGAGAGGAAGAAGCTTATGCTAGAATGAGCCCCCTACACCCTGTTAGGCGGTGCACTGTACAAGAAAGGCAAAGATGAAGTGCTCCGAAGATGTGTTGCAGGAAATGAAATTGGGATTATTTTGAAGGCTTGCCATGAGGAACCATGTGGAGGTCACTTTGCAGGAGAAGCTACAGCCAGGAAGGCTCTGCTAGCAGGATATTGGTGGCCTACAATTCACAAAGATGCCTATGATTACTGTAAAAGATGTGATTCTTGTCAAAGAATGGGAAAACCCACGAAGACAAGTGCCATGCCACTGTAACCTATCCTTCCCCTGAAGCCGTTTGAGAAGTGGGGTATTGACTTCGTAGGCCCAATCGACCCTCCTACCAGAAGGAAGCAGAACAGATACATCCTTGTATGTACGGATTATGTTACAAAGTGGTGTGAAGCTAAAGCCCTAAAGCGGGAGGATGGTAACAGCGTGGACCTGTTCATGTACGAGAATATCATCACCCGTTTTGGCAGTCCCTTAGAGCTGGTAAGTGATAGAGGCACTCATTTCCTTAACAAAGTCATGGAAGAGTTGACAGACTTGTATAAGATCCGCCATCGCAAGTCCACTCCTTATTACCCTAGAGCCAACGGCCAAGTCAAAGTCACCAATCCCATCCTCTGCTCGATTTTGACAAGAACGATTGCCGCACATCGTCGTGATTGGGATGATCGACTTACAGAGGCCCTCTGGGCGTATAGAACCTCCCATAAAGCAGCAACAGGACAGACACCCTTCCAACTGGTATATGGTACAGAAGCTGTTTTTCCTGTTGAACTGGAATTACCCTCTTTGAGAGTAGCTATCAAAGAGCGTTTGGGGGACGATGATTCACTGCAACGCCGTCTCTGCACTTGGAATGTTTGGACGAAATTTGTAGGATGGCTCTACAGTGCATGGAAGCCACGCAAGCTCGATGCAAGGCTTACCATGATAGCTTCATCAAGCATAAGGAGTTCAAAGAAGGTGATTTGGTCCTAGCCTATGATTCACGATTTGGCAAGTTTCCTGGCAAGCTCCAACAGCAGTGGATGGGCCCCTATAAGGTACTTGCCGTCAACCCTAATGGCTCTGTCCAAGTGCAGATCGTTGATGCCTTTGATGATCCTTTTCTGATAAATGGATATCGCCTGAAGAAGTACTTCCCTCCTTGGGGATCTTGACAATTACGGACACTTGATCCTTTCCCTCGTTGGCGCGGCACTGTACTTCTTATGATGCTACTTCTGATAGCCGTTCTTCAGTCATTCCTGATGAAATGGACGCAACCCTCTGTCCCCTCAACTCCACCTTTCAGCCTTGATCTCTTATCCTCTATTTTCCATCAGCATCAGTGGCAAGGTTGGTTCTGACAAATGGTAGTTCTACCATTCCCTTGCTCAATTCGAAAAAACGAAAAAAAAAATATACATATCGGTCATGGGAGAAAAGGACTTAGGTCCCTGTCATGCCGACCTATTCTTCGAGAAAAGGTGGAAACACCCTCGGGAATAGGGGAAAACAAGAAAAAGAAAAAGAGAGAGAAAAAAAAAAGCAAATCTATTATGAGAGAAAAGGAAGCAATTCCCTGTCATAGCAGGCCTCGTTCCAAGAAAAGGTGGTAAACACCCTTGGGCGAGAAGCTAGCTGTGGAAAAGGTAGCAACACCCAGCAGTCCAGAAAATGGATTCATTGATTGATATCCCTAGGATCCAATTCCGAAGCTACCTCCCTTGGTACGCTGTATCCTGGGTCTCTCTACAGAGTGTCTACCTGTCCTCTCGCAGACGATATGTTCCTGTCCAACAAACGTTCGATTTGATGGCTACCTCCCTGGGTACACCTCTTCAACAACTGATGACGTGGTCTTCATCGACAAACCCCTTGAGTGACGTGAGCTTTCATCCTAACCGGATGGGGACGTGAGTATGGGTTGCCTCTGTAACTATCAACAATGAGTGAGACAGAGGGTGGGGCAACAGACCAGTCTTTTCCCTTCAAATCAAATGAGAGGTGAGTAGTGTGACTGCAGTGTTGCATGCACAAGATGGGCCTCTCAATGCACAAAGCACGATTTGTTTCTGTGCACTGCACCATAAGGCTCCCTGGCTTTCCTTCTCGCACCGTATGCCGGCACAGGGCGGGATGCACAGTTGCACCATCAAATGCGCACAAGGCATACAACCTTTGCACAAGTGACCGTGAGGATTACATCAACGGGTTTCAGGAAAAGGCTGCCTTTCTGTATTTATCAACAGAGCATGAGACAAAGGGTGGGTTGAGTTTGACTGGAGTTTCTTCAATCAATTACCGAGAGGTGAGATTGAGGGACTTTACGACACTTGGAGTCAGGTATGTTCCAGTTTCCCTGTGCACCCATGGGATGGGTCTCTACCGTCAACACAAGACACATCACCCTGTTCTGTACATTGCACTGTAAGGCTCCCTTGCCTTCCTCCTTGCACGTATGCCGGACGGGTTGGACGCACTAATGCACCATCAACTGTGCACCCTGGCATACTCCCTCTGCACCATTCCCCTGTTGATTTCTAAACCGGGTATGCGATATGGGTTTCAATCATTCTTCCTCGAGTGATATTAGTCATGGGGCGAGTGACTGTTCTTTCATTCCATTTGAGTGACTGCGAGTTGAGTGTAGTATCCCTCATCATCGACAACGCATTTCCTGTGATTCCTTCCATCAGCTACCTCCCTGGGTACTGCCGCGTGGTCCCTTCCATGACGGACGTGTGCCGAGAAGATTTTTTGGTCCCTCCAGTGCCGACAACAACACTGGCCGTGCCATCGACACTCAACCTTGCTTCTTGACAAAATGGGCCAAGTTTTTCTAACCCTCCCACTTTGGTTTCTTCGTGACGGTCATGTTTTAAGTGTGGGGACGTTAGTGGATGGTCTGTGGTGTGGTCCTAGGTCCCTGTTGCTCTGTTAACCCTATCCGTTAAGGTCTTAAGTGTGGGGACGCATCCCTGCGCGTCTACATTGTATACCCCTCTGCATATGCCTTAACATGTTCATGCATGTATGCCATGATTTGCTGTTATCCTGATGGGGTCCCTTCCCACCCGACCGTTCCTTTTCCACCCACCCTTGGGGCTATTCCCTTGCAGTTTTCCTTCCTTTCCTGATTTTGAGGTCCTGCCATGTGAATGCACCCTACGTTCACCAAAGTCCCAATCCAACCTTATAGCCCTATTGCTCCCTTTGAACTGACCATTTTTTCTTTTTACCTACCCCTGTTCCAGTGCACGGTTTTCGAGTTATTAATTCTTGAAATATTTTGCGTAAATTAGACGGTTTTCCATGTGAACATACTTTGCTTGCTCCGGAACCATGATCTGATGTCATAGCCCTGCCATCCACTTTTCCCCTGACATTTTTCCTTTTTCCTCCGTGTCATTCCGATACACGGTTTGTCCATTATTAATTTTCCGGTTTTTTACACCTTTTTCGTGCATATTTTTGACATTTTTCCATGTGAACCTGCCCTGTTTGCATCGGAATTCCAATTTGATTTGACAGCCGTGTCCCCTATGTCTTCCCTCACATTTTTCCTTTTTCCTCTCCCCTCTTTCACCTTTCGGATTTTTACTTATTAATTTTTAAATGAGTTTTCGGGCGTATTTTTGGAGTTTTTCACATGTGCACCTCTCTTATTTCCACCGGAACTGCGATTTAACGTGACAACCCTGTGCCATTCCTTCATGCAGACATTTTTTCTTCTTATTGCCTGACATTCCGGCAAACGGTTCGTCCGATATTAATTTTCGATCTCATTTTCGGGTTTGTTTTTTGGGTTTTTCCCACGTGAACGCGTCTTATCTCAGTCGAAACTCTGTTTTGATGTGATAGAATTGTCGGGCACGTCTTTCTACATAGTTTTCCTTTTTTCTGCACCACGTTTCGATGCATGGATCTTCCAATATTAATTTTTAATTACGTTTTTTGGTTCCTTTTTTTGTGTTTTTTGCACGTGACCGCCCTTTACCCTTCTCGGAACCTCCGTCACATATTTTCCTTGTTTTTCCCCTGTCGTCCTGCCCACTTTTTGTTTTTACGCTCTTTCGTTTTGACGTCTGGATTGGGAGTTATTAATTTTTTGTTATTTTTATGTGTTTTCGCGCGTCCGTTTTGCGCGTGAACGCGCCCTTTTTCGATTTTACGCGTCTTAACGTGTCCCTGTCGCATCCGCGTGTGTCGTCCTCGTATCCAGGTGTCCATTCAATCCCGTCACGGCAAATTTTTTTACGCCCCTTGCATGGGCCCCTGCCCATTAACCTCTCCCCCTACCCTTCCCCTTGGGTACCCCTCCCTATACCCTGCCCATTAACCTCTTCCCCTCCCCTTCCCCCACCGGACCCCCCCCTTCAACTGCCCCCCCTCTCTCTCTCCTTTCTCTTTTTTTCTCTCCCCTCCTTCTCCCACGCTCCCTCCCTCCTCCTCCTTCTCTCCCTCCTTCTGCCCCCTTCATCCCCTCCCTCTCCCCTCCATCCCCTCCCTTCTCCCTTCTCCCGCTCCTTCTCCTCCTGCCTCAGCGCCTCCTCCCAGCGCCTACGCCGCCGCCTCCTCCCCCTTTTTTCTCCTGCCTCCCTTCTCCCGCTCCTTCTCCTCCTGCCTCAGCGCCTCCTCCCAACACCTACGCCGCCGCCTCCTCCCCCTTTTTCCTCCTCATCAACCTCCTGCTTCTTCTCCTCTTGCCCGCGCCACCACTGGGCCCCTCGCCAGCGTCGCCTGCAGGCGGGATCGCCGCCAGTGTCGTCCGCAGGCCGGATCGCTGCTGACCGCCCGCCCCTCGCCCGTCATCCGTAGGCTGACATCGCCCCTCGCCCGTCGTCCGTAGGCTGACGCCGCCCCTCGCCAGTGTCGTCTGCTAGCCGGATCGCCGCCGAACGCCGCCGGTGTCACCCGTGACGGCGGACGCCGCCGCCCTCCTTCTCTTCCACCTCCTCCTCCTCCCTAACTGCCTCTAAGGTTAGTTTCCCTAACCTTAGGTTAGTTTACCTAACTTTAGCTTAGTTTAACTAACCCTAGCTAAGTTAATTACAGTTGGATACATTAACCCTAGTTAGGTTAACTAACCTAACCTACCCCACCCTAATTAACCCTAGTTAGGTTAACTAACCTAACCTACCCCACCCTAATTAACCCTAGTTAGGTTAACTAACCCTAACCCTAACCCTAACCCTCCTTAGGTTAACTAACCCCTCTTCCTTCTGACTAACCTGACTAGACCAGATTTGACTTACCTAACTTATCTAGCCTACCTTGACTTAGCTGACTCACTTTCAACTTACTTACCAAATTAAGCTGATTTTCCTGATTTAACTGATTTAATTAATTTATAAAACAATTTCCACATCATAAAAATTTAGAAAAATTTCTAAAAATTCCCTTCGCTTTTTGCCAATTTTTGGAAATTTGTCCGCTGGAAATTACCACCCCTAAAAATTTCTGAAAATTACATATTTCCCAATTTATCCCCCAAATTACCAACAAATGTTAAAAATTCATTTAAAAATAGTAGAAAATTTCTAAAAACTTCTAAAAAATTCTCCAAAATTCCCCTCACCTCCCTTGATCATTTTCCATTTATTTTTCACTTTAAAATATTATCCTACATGGTACCCCTATTGTTTTAAAAAAAAAACTCTCTATTTTATTTTCATACACTCAATTGTGGATATTTTCTCCATGGCTGCATTTTCATTTTTTCCCTTCATCACATCTTCATGTGTTATATATCTTGATTTCATTATTATTATTATTATTATTATTTAAAAAAAAAACAAACAACCAACACACCAAACAAACAAAAACAAAAACCAACAAAACGCATTTACAAAACATAATAACCTCACAAATACAAACCAACCATAACTAATCACAAATTATAAAAAATTTTAAAAAAATAAAAAAAATCAACAATTCCACTAAGGTGTTGTCTTTGTTGTTTCGTCAGTGGTCTTTACTTTTCTTTTACTGGATTCACTTCTTTTGGGAGACTCTTCCATACTCATTCCTGCATTACATACACACCCCTTCCAGGTATTTATTTTATGTGCTTTATTTATTTTCATTTTTCCCTTAATCACAAATTAATTGTTAAAATGAACTCTTTATTCACCCACAGTTTCCACGCGCATTCGCGCTAAAAACACACACATACTTTTTAATTAAAATAAACCTGCCGTTCACTTAGCACGCGCTACGTGCGCTACAGAGGCACTTTAAATTTTTTAATTACAATGAACCAGCCGTCACATGAGCACGCGCTGGCAAAAAAGCGCTCCACATCACCTTAATTTGTAATCAATGAACTTGCATTTAGAGAGCCAGTCTGGGTGTCGTAGTCCGGGATTCGACTTAAAGCATCGTTTTAACCTAATAATTGGTAATTAAATTTATAAGAAGGAACCGTCGTTTTCTTGCTAAGGTTTATCACCTAATAAAAATTCACCCATTCTTAATAATTTATTAAAATAAACCCTTCATTAAATTAATCCCCCCTCACTGCACTTAATTCCCTTTTTAATGAACCCGTTTCGTGGGATGGGTATGCGCAGTCATTAGAGTTATTTTCCTGGTTTATCACCGATATAGTCTTAATATGTGTCGGATGTGGTATTGTTTTGGTTTACTGTCTTTGTTACGGTTAAGGGTACGGTATGCAGTTTTTTCTTTTCTTGCCTGATACGGGGTTCTGGGTGTTTGTCTGATGCATCGCATGAAGCTTTCGGTCGCATTTGTCTCAAGGTCATGTCGAATTTTTTTTCTAGGCTGTGGATTGCTTGGGGTTAGTTGGTCGCGTCACGTTTTCTTGTTTGGTTGTTCTCTTATCCTTGGTTTTTTGTATGTTGCTTTGCAGGCATTCTCCTTGATTGTCTGTGTTTGTGGTGTGTGTGTAACCATCTGAATGGCGCCTTCTCATGCTCCTCCCCCTATCCAGTACGTCCCACTAGTTAGTAGGGATTACTCTTCCCTACTTACTTTCGAGCCTCTCACGAAGGCGAGACTCGCTGCTTTTGTGGCTACTTCTTTTCCATTGCTTCCAGAGGATCCGTCGTTATGTGATGCGTTTCTGGCCTCCTATAGCAAGAAGACAGGACTAGTCCAGGGAATTTCTATGACTTTGACACCTCGAGGTTTAGGGAAGGCTCTGTCTCTACCCTCCAAAGGTGAACCTTTTGTTACCACTCGTCAGCTTTTCTCTAATGAAGAGATTCTGAAGCTGTTGCAAAAGCAGACCAGGGAAATCCTCGATGTTAAGAAGGTGATCAACTCTTCAGGAGTTTTCTATGATCACTGATCCCATATGGAAGACGATGTGTCAGTTTCTCCAGGACAG
The DNA here is from genome assembly GCF_053477565.2 of Lygodium microphyllum. Lineage (NCBI taxonomy): Eukaryota > Viridiplantae > Streptophyta > Polypodiopsida > Schizaeales > Lygodiaceae > Lygodium > Lygodium microphyllum. The sequence continues at coordinate 3,118,323 of NC_141145.1, forward strand.
GTTTATGCATGCCAAAACGCCATCCCAGTACTTGTCCAAAGAGCTTTTCACAGCTTCCAGGATGGTGTTGAAAGGAGTTGCTATTGATTGGAGCACTTACCTCCTCACTAAAATGGATCAGCATTTCGTCAAAGTCACCAGGGGTAATGTTACCAATGTCACATATGGATCATATTTGTCTGCCTTCTTGACCTATTCAGGTTTACAGAAGACTATGCCTCCACCTCCTCCATCAGATCCAGTACCTCCTTCTCCACCTTCAGATGAGTCAGAACCTATTGACATAGAGGATGATGATTCTCCACCTCCCCTGGTCATACAGCTCAAACGCTTGAAGAGGGTAGCGGATAAAGCTCCTTCACTTCTTCCTTCAGTGCCCATTCCTGCTACCTCTGGCAGTGATCTCCCTGGGTATCTCACTTGTAATAACCTATTCAGAGCCCATCGCGAAGGATCATTGGAGATCTCAGTTCCCTCCCTGAACAGTCTAGTCTCAGGAGATGCAATTCCTTTCCTCTGTAAAGATATTCAAAGTTCCATTGAATTGTCAGTGACAGCCTGTGTTCAACAGTTGTACGTGTCTTTTTATGAAGAACTCATGCAGTCTAAGGACCAGTTGCATAAGGCAACATCTGAGTTAGCTTCTGCTAAGGATACCCTAGCAGATTTATTTAAGCAAATGGAACAGCAAACCCAACTGGTTGCCACCCAAAGTGATGAGATCTCTTCTTTGAAGATCCAGTTACTAGAGGCTCAATCCCAGGTTACTAGCCTTTCAGAGGAGAAGGAGAGGATGTCCAGAGAAGCACAGGAGTTCCAAGCTATCTTAGATGACAAACTTTCAGCTTTACAGATTGCTAATGACACAATGGCATCCCAAGCCTCCCAAATCCAGCAGTTACAAGATCAACTAGCCAAGTCCCGCTCTGTTCCTCCAAGCCCTAATGTTCCATTGATTCATTCTCTTTCATAGCAGGAGTTGGCTGCTCTTCAGAGACAGGCTACTTTGTGCCCTCTATTCCAAGATAAAGTGGAAAGATTGCAATCCAGAATGGATTTGTTATGGTCTACATTTGAGCAGTTTCAGGAATATGTCTCCCCCGACCATTCTTTCTTTGTCCACTACCACTTACAGAAGTTGGTCTTCTACATGAAGCTTTCCACGATGGATTTACCTCTTCCAGAGGATGGATGGAGTGGGGCTTGGTCTGCTGAGTTGTTGATAGAGGTAGTAAGAATGGTGTTTGAAGATTCTGTCACGCCACATACCATGTTGATGTCATACATGTATCTACGAGGGGACTTGTTAATTCCAGATGAGGTGGATATGGCATGGTATGTGGGGGATGTGGTCTTACAAGCTATTTTGTATGTCAACCATTTGGAGTTGCGCATAGCTGACATGTTCCAGAGTTATTCCTCCAAAGTGGCTGATTGTCATGATAATTCGTGGCATCCCATGATTGATTCTGTGGTCCTCAATCAAAGATAAAACACAGCTCCTACCTTTGCCCAGAGTACTAATCAACTGAGGATGGATCTCTTAGCCTATCTTTAAACACATAATCCATTTGATGCTACCTTCTTTGATGCCTATCATCGACGATCTCTCTTAGGACCTTCTGTTCCTACCCTCCTCTATTACCAACAAATGGCTCACCGATATGCTATATATCTTTCCCTTTGTCCATCTAATTCCACAACTATTTTTCCCCTTCTTTTTCAACCTTCATGTTTCCCTCACATTCCCATTTTTACTTACTGTTCCTTTATTGAGGATAGGGTATTTTCCCCTTCTCCACCCTGTCCTTCTCCATCCATTAATATACCCTCCACATTTCCTATTTATCAGTTAACACCCTTCCTTAGTGATTCCCTCCAAATTTCTGCCACTCCTTCTTTAACCTTTTCTTCCTTTTATGATTTTTCCTATCCCTCACTTCATCCACTTTTCGTTATTCCATTACCTTCTCCTAACACTTCTATATCTCAACCACCTTAGTTGGTTAGTGACTGTGACGGGTTTGATAATCAGATTTCTAGAAGACGGGGATGGAGTTCGGATGATTGCCTTACAGGCCCTCAGATCAATTGGCCAGTAATTCCAGGAGAATGGACAGCTTCCAGTCAAGCTTATCAGAACTATGTTCATTTTGCTCAGCAGTATTCACAGTCTGCAGATCCTTCAGTGAGATTAACTGCTCACTTTGCTTGGTACCTGGCCTATATGCATAGGCACTCTCATAATGATTCTAAGCCTATTCCAAAGTTGTGCATGAATGCCAATGTAAGCATTGATTCCCAACAGCTGGATATATTGTATTTTCATGCCCTCTGTTTGCCTAGCAGATACCTGGTCCTGTTGGAAAGGATGTGCTGTCTCAAGTTTTTTCAAAATCCTCCCAAAAACTTTGTAGATGAATCCTTGTCTATGGATTGTTTCCGAAAACATCAATCTTTCAAGAGGGATCATCTTCATTGATACCTTTCCAATGTATGGTGGATGCTTTTTAATGAAAATCTCTCTTTTTGAAGGAGTCATTCCGATGGTTGTGTGTAGTGTTTGTGTTGTGAGTTCATTTATGTAAAACGAACGTGGTGGTTTCCTATTGGATTGGATTTCGTGTGCGAGCTACATTTTGGAGAATTGTGGTGATGGGGTCGTGGATGGAGAGTTGCAGCTGATGCTGATGAAGAAGAAGAAAACTCTTATATCCTTTATAAATTTGTTGAGATTTTTAGTTCGATCAGAAGTGTTAATGTATAAAGGGTTTTCCTTTCTTTGTATTTTTATATCAGAAACAGGTTATAAGTTGAGGTCGTGGTGGATGGATTCTTTTTGAAGAGATATTGACAATCAAAGTTGCGCTTTTAAATGCACTTGTATTCCCTTTCTCCTGGGTCGCGAGGACGCTTCCTTATTAAGTGTGGGGATATGTTGAGTGTTGAAATGACTTGTTTTTTGGCTGATTTTTGTTGTTTTTGAGAGCTGAATGGTTGATTTTATGAGATGATTCATTAGTTTGGAAGTGGTTTGAGAGTGTTTTGGATGATATTGATTGGGATTTGAAAGATCATGATGTTTATTGGTGGTTCTGTGATATTCTGATAGGTTCTGATAGGTTCTGTATACCTTATGTTTTGCTCTGTTTTGGTCTGTTTTGTTCTGATTATCTTTTGTAAGGAGGGATGGAGTATTGATTGATGAAGATTGAGATCTTGTGAAATTTTATTGAATGGTTTGTGAGAGTTTGGAATGGTTTAAGTATTAGTTATGTGGTTTTGATGACCTTCTGTAACCTTCTATAGGTCTTCTGTAGAGCTTCTGTCTCTGTTCTGTTCTGTTCTGTACTGTAGCTGTTCTGGTACTGTTCCGTGACTATTCTGTATGCTTCTGTATGTGTTCTGATGGATGAGAGTGTAGCTTGGGAAAGTTTTCTAGCCTTGGAAAGAGGTGAATACAAGTGCAAAAGAGCTGAAAGAAGTGAAAGAAGTAGCTGCTGAAGACTCAAGTGAAGACTATAGTAAAGTGACAGTAGTGAGCTATGAAAAGACACTGTAGTGGCTTTGGTGACTCTTCATATCAGACATACCTCTTGGGAGGGGTATCCACGACCTAAGAAGGATTATTGAGTGTGATTTTGAGAGATTGTAGTGAGGATATGATGTATTATTGATGGAGTGAGAGAGAGAGAGAGTCAGAGATAGCCAATTCTACTGAAATAGAGTGATTGTATATGAGAGATTGAGAAAGAAGACTATGAAGATATTGAAGATGAATACTATGTGATGTATTTCCATTCAAAGATGGTGTATTCCTTTGCTTTCTTTGTTCTATTGATGGATTTTATGAAGATATTGAAGAATATGGTTGATTCTATTAAATCCGTGGGAGATCTACATGATGCTGCATGAAGATTTGTTGTGCCTGGTGTTCTTTTCTTCATTGTGATCATATGAAACATGATAAGCAAGCTTGTTGATGTTACAATATATATTTTCTTGCAAGAGAATTCCCTTTTCCTTGGTGTTCCTCTTGGGGCACCACCATTATGCTGCTATCTTATATGAATGAGTTTGGTCTTAAAATATTGAAAGAGGGATGGAGATAAGTGACAACACAATAGGAGCAAGAGTTCAATTACAAAATAGAAATGAACACTCTATTTATGAAGATGACATGCCTTTATAAAGGCATTACAACTAGTGGTTTTGGAAGGTGCTTTTAGTATCTCCAATCACACCTAAATAGTTTTCCCTAGTTAAATGTAGTAGGTGAAAAGTGAGTTCCTATCTACACTTGTTATAGACAGACTCTCCCTTTATTTATGCATAAAAAGTATAGAATAGAACATAATTGTTCCTAATAGCTATGGCCCATCTACAATCCCCTCAGTACATATCATGTGTTTGGATTCCCCCCCCCCCCCCCCCCCCCCCGCAATTTAAACTCATGATGTAGACAACTTTATGCATGACCATCTTTTGCAATAGCTCGGTTACCACAATACTTGCAAGGAACATGTGTGCCTCAGAGATGTAAATGGTTTAGTAGACTTGTGCTTCTAGATAATAAAATTTTAGCCAAGGCTTATATATGTAAAGTTACAAAGTGTTTATAATTATGATTTGCGAGAATTAAAAAAGAGATTCCACACTTTCTCAAGTACTCCTTCATATGTAGAAATATCAAAAGGAGCTTTCTTTCTCTCTTTTTATTAAAATTCATTAAAAGGCCTTTGTGGCGGTCCCTAACTTTGGCATACAATAGGAAATTTCAAAAGTTTGTTATGGGGGTTGGTTTAGTGAATCAACAAACTAAGTACCCCAACAAACCAACCACTTCTTGGTTGTTAGTAACTAACTCATGTATTTAAGCATGGATTAGCTAAAGAAGGGAGTGAGGGAAAGGTGAGAGTTGAGGCTCTATTTGAAGTATCTTTCTTTTTCCAGTAATTGATCTTTTCCCTTTCTAAGCCAATATAATGTGTGTTGTCAAGAGCTTGTTGGATTTGAATTTTATACATAGTTATTGGTGGAGATAATAGGCATCACTCATCATGTTTGGTAATTTGAGAGATGAAATTATGATTTCTTACGAATTTTCCTTTGTACAAACTTCTAGCCTAGATTCCCTGTTGCAATCTTACAGTGTAGCATTGCAGAAACTATCTACAACCAACCAACAAATTTCTACTAATCAAGCCATTCTATCTTTGTTAGCCAATCAAGATACCACCACCACCACCACCTCCTCCTCCTCCTCCTCCTCCTCCTCCTCCTCCTCTTCTTCTTCTTCTTATTCAAACCAATATAGGAAGGTTCACCTAGAATCTTTTTCTGTTCTACAAGCTGTAGACATATTATCTTGATTAGATCCCTTAAAAAATGTTGTAGATTATTATCATTGCTAGCAAGAATGAGAAATTATCAATGAGGTACAAAATTTTTTTGAAGAAATTTCATCCACATGGTATATTCAACAACTTGATGAGGTAAAACATAATTGGAATTCTTTCAAGCTAGCTATAGGATGAGATTTTCTCATGACATGTAGCAAAAAGGGCTCTTCAACAGCTTAATGAGTGTGAATAAAAGGAGCATGAAACAATTTCTCAACTTGTTGTGCATTTGAAGAAAATTGTGATGAGATTTGATATAAAAATTATAGAGAACATGAAGTTATTTATTTAATGGCCTAGACTAAGACATTATCTTCGTAGAGGGTTAAGTTCAAGGTCTTAAGACTTTTGTAGATGATATTTAGATTGCTCAAATAATTGAAGGAAACCTTCTCAATGAAGAAGGAAGAAAATATTTTCAACAAGAAGAAAAAAAGATAGAGCCAACCTTGATGGTCATTAATCTCCAAAATGCTCAAAGACGATTATTTGCTAAAGATACCCATGGATAGAAAAAGTGTTTCAATTGTAATGTGTGTGATCACATATCCAAGAACTGTTGGAAGCCACAAAGACCAAGAAATGTAATAAAGAAAGTACGTACAAGATGTTCAACTTGAAGAGATTTCATTATCAAAAAAATCCTAAGTGAATGGATGCAAGAAGCAAACCATTGGTACATTCAAGCCTCAACATGAAGTTCTCAAAAGTGAATTGTAACCACAATTAGTGTGAAAATTAATGGTTTGAATGTAGAAGTATTGTTGAATTCTTGATGTTCTTATTCTTTTATTAGTTCTAATTTAGCAAGCACAATCAAAGCTTATTGATAGCATGTTCAAGAAATTTCAATAACTTTTGGTGACAATAAACATGTTTATCATAGATTTGAAGTTTATAATTTTTGGCAATAAACATGTTTATAATACATTTGAAGTTCTCCATGTCCCCTTTGGAGTAAAAGTGGGATTTTTTCAACATCCCTATTATATCATTCTGTGTGTCGTGTTTTCAATGACTTTGGGATCTGATTGGCTCATCACGAGGTGCCCATTTGAATTTTAAAGATATGACATTGGATATTCCAATAGGATTGAAACTTCGTTTCTTGTAGTTGGGTACTTGGGACCATTTTCAAAATTTACAAACTAATGAGTTAGCAAGGATGGTACTACAAGAACAACAACAACAACAAATTATAGAGGATTTGCTAAAGCAATTTGGAAATCTGATTCATGATAAATGAATTTTTTCAATTATATCGGTTGATGTAAAACATGAGATAAAAATGGGAGATCACAAACCCATTAAAGTTGCAAAAAGATGTTCCCCAATGAAAAATCAAATAATAAATAAAGTAGTTAATGACATGCTACAAAAGGGAATTATTCAATACTCCAACAGTCCTTGGGCATCCAAACCTCATCTAGTAAATAAGGACAATGGCAAATATAGGTTTTTTGTAGATCTTTTGCATTTAAATAAGATCACTACACATAATATTTTGCCAATGCTTTGCGGACTCAAACAACAACGACACTTATTAATTTTCTACATACATTCTCAATGTTGCTTGAGCATGAGATGTCTTTCTAGTTATAGAAAAGGATTTCCAACTAGTTTGGTGGATTTAGTGTAGGTTAAAGAATGTGTTCTATGGGTTGAAGTAAGTATAAGATTGGAGAGTACATTCTTAACATTGGCTTTATGTTTCTGATGCTAATCACTCACTTTATGTGAGAAAAGGAGATATAGGCTTGGTCATCATGGTCATCTATATGGAAAACTTGTCTTGGTATTGAGGTGATCATATATGATGATGGTATATGGCTATTCGAAAGGCAATATGGCTTGGATATATTATCCAAGTATGGTATGGCAACATGTGCTTAAGCCTTTTTTGGTGCCATTGTAGCAAAATGTGTAGTTGAGTATTGATGTTGGGGATAAGATAGAAGATCCTACTATGTTCAAGAGGATAGTAGGGAGTTTGATTTATATGACTATCACAAGGCTAGAATTGAGTTATGATATTGGCCTTACAGTCAATTTATGCAAATACTTAGAAAGACTCATTTGAATGCAAGTAGATACAGATTGAGGTATGTGAAGTCCACTTTATATTATGGAAGTTTTGACAATGTAGGTAAGGATATACATGTGTTGGGATACATAAATTCAAATTGGGTTGGTCGCATACTTGACATAAGATCTACTTGACAGAAGATCTACCATCACATTCATGTTTTCCTTTGGTAGTTCAAATTGGGTTGTTCGCATGCTTGACAGAAGATCTACCATCACATTCATGTTTTCCTTTGGTAGTGCAATGGTTACATAGAGCAGAAAAAGACAACCTGTAGTTGCTTTATCAAGTACATACGCTAAGTATAGAGGTGCTACTATTGTAACATGGAGGTGGTATGGTTGCAAAAGTTATTGGCTGATTTGGATTTGCAGGGAGATGGTCGAGTTGTCTTTCATTATGACAACATGAGCAACATATAGCTAGCTAGGAACCCAATGTTCCATGGTAGGACAAGACACATTGATGTGCATTACCACTTTATGAGAGAGAAGATACTTGTAGGAGAGATTGACTTGGTCACGTTGGATTAGATAGATGACATTATCACAAAAGCATTAGGTGTAGAGAAGTTTCAAAAATTTCAAATCTTACTTGGAGTTGTAGAGATATAGTTGAGCTTGACGGGGAGTGTTGAGATGGCAAGCTCAACATGTGTAAACATTGATGATGGACTGCTTGATTAGATGGGTCTACACATCTACACTTAGCATTTTGGTGGTCATTATGGTCCTCATATGGCCACTTCCTTATTACTTATTATATTTATTTTGCTACACCTACCTACAATTGGCATAGTTATAGTGATAATCGATTAGTATAGTCAGTTTTGCATTGTTTGACTTAGTTGGCCACTTTCCTTTATGTTGTATCTTATCTATACTTTGTGTACATTGTATTGTGGATGGAATAAGAAGAAAAATCTAGCAAGAAAAATGTATTTTCCTCCATCTCTCTTCTTATGCTCTTGAGTGAGTTTCCTCTTGTGTGTATGGTGCATGTTTTGTGCAGCAACTCAAGCAAGTCCCCCCACCATGTGATTCTTGACATGGCTATATGAATGAGGGATGTCATGCATGATAAGTACCTTATGATATAGGTGGATATTAAAATTGATATGCGTGCTCGAAGATACTCATGACTTGGGTGTTTGACTCTAGTTGGAGGTCGCTTATGCACAGTTTTGGTTGGGTAGGTTATGATCATATTGGTCTTTGATCCGCATGATGATATAGAGTGGCACATCAAAGGGATATGTAGGTTTGGAAAGGTTTGATCTCACGATGCTATGCATCCACTTGTGAAAAACATAGGAATAAAGCTAAAGCTTTCTACTCGTGATACTTTGAGCTGGAGGTATAGAAGGAACCCTTAGATGTTCTTGTTGGAGTTGTTTCCATGCATCAGTGTGATCTAATGTAATATGAGAAGGAAGCTATGTTTATCACCGACTTGTTATACATTGTCAAAAATTATTCTTGATGAGTTGATATGAGTTTGAGTAAAGTTGGGTAGAGTTGAGGGATAATTGCCACGCATCTTCATTTGTGTTTGAGTTTTGAGTTCAAAGGTATTGTATTTCAATTTGAGTTTGCTGGTTTTAAAAGTGTTTGAAACTTGGTGGTTCCATATCTTCTCTCTTTCTTTCATCTTTGACTTAATGTACCTTCTTCACAAGACCTTGCATCTTTGGGTTCCTCACGTGCAACTATGTGTGATATTTTGGTAAACCCTACATGAACAGTTGGAGTGAAGGTTTAGTTATGGCAGGTTCTATAGATGCAAATATGCTTTCTTTACAAGATGTGCAACATGTATTAGGTTACAATTTGTAGATACTTGAGCTTGGATATGGAGATTTGGATTTTTTAAGGAATCTTTTGGATTCATGCAAGAGGGTGGTTGAATTGTACAAGAAACAATATGTAAAGTTATAAGAGGGTGCAAAAAGAATACTAGAGCAAGATGAAATAAGGATGGAGGAAGAGGATGGTAAAAGGATAGAGGAGGCATGATAGGATTTTCCTCAGACTACACTACTTATTACCGACGTTGAGATTAACCATACCAAGGCCTATGCTAAGATTACTGAGGTTGTGATTAGTCATACAATGGGTTCCTTGAAAAGCATGAACTTGATAAGACAAAAATTGCATGTGCGCACTTGTGAGTGCTTATGAGGCATATGATGCTCATGTATTACTTGATGTAGTGAGTCAAAGAGAGATTAAAGAATTGATGCATACACATGATACGCAAGACACACTTGTAGTCCATGAGAAGGTTCAAGAGCTAGAGGATATGCATACATGGAATGATGAATGTGATGCTACAAAGTTTGAGATGTTTCGTATGATTTGACATATGAAAGTACAATCTCTTTTTATGCCTTGACAGGAAATCGAAAACACGTTGAATGTCTTGATGCCTTTAGTGATGCTTTGGTTGATTTGGATGTGGAAAGTGAGAGTCAACAAGAGCGGCTTTTAGTTCCATAGATTAAAAGTGAACAAGAATATTCTTTGTAGATGGGCATATCGCAAGCATCTATATGGAGGTCAAAAGTCTCAAGTGTATGAAACCCACACAAGTCCTAAGGATTCAAGAGGGGGTGCTTGGTGTGGGACTCTAGATGTAAATATGTCTATTTTTCCAACCTCTGATACAACTAGACACTTGATTATGTGCATGTTTGGAGAGGAGTTGGATATATGGGTGTTTGACCCAAGTGGTTGCATAGGTGGCATATTCGAAGGATGTGCAAATTCGAATGGGGTGGATATCATGTGGATTATCATCCTCCATGTGAAACCTCCAAATGCATCATATGTTGGGTCAATTACAAGATAATGGAAATATCACGATAATTACACTAGAAACATCCTGGTGTTTAATGATAAAGATAGACATTTAGATCTAATTAATTCTTAGTAAAACCTTAGCTTTATAGGCTAAAGCCATTGTAGCATTTAGGAGGCTATTTTTGGCAACACAAAGAGAATAGATGCATGTAGTAGCAGAAAAGAAAGGGGAAAGCTAAGGCTCATATTCCACGTGAAAAAAGAAATGGTAGAGAGAAAGAGAGCTTTATGGAAAGAAGTGCTGGTTAAGATAGTCAAAGGGAGAGCGACTAATCGTATAAGCAATGAAGTGGTCATGTTTTATGTTTATAGATGATACTCATCATCAATTTGAGGAAACTCGGATTGCTATTGCAGTTGCATATGGTGGATTTAGAAGAAGCTCTGATGTATGAAGCACTAAATGGGGATAATACTATAATTGGATGATGGAATCAACGGCCATGGAAGAAGAATGAATCCACCATCCCCAACAATATACTTGGGGAATGTAAGACTATGATAATCAAAGAGAGTGCCTATCAATCTTTGTCGACCTTGCTAGTGGTAATAAAACCCAAAGTTTTTCAAAAGCTTGCAGACATTAGTAAAACATGGACACCCAACATTAACATAAAGGAATTTCATGTTGATGTCACATATGTCTTGAATTATCATGATGTTCATGTAGTAGCAATGAAACCAAAGGCTCATTTGGAGGAAAAATCATATTAATATGAGTGCAATCTAGGGCCCCCTAGCAATCGGAGAGGCCTCGCTGAGATCTAGATCCATCCTTAACTTTGTAGAGTGGAAGGCCACTACATGGAGTGGGTCCCACACTACATGTTGGCATCCACCACCTCTTGGAAGAACGCGGAGCAAGTGTAGCCAAATGTGCTGGCTATGTGATCATGGATGTTGTTATAAGTAAGCAATATCACAAAAATGGTAACTTTCTTCTCAACTAATAATATGTGTCTAGGCATGCCTCGAAAGCAGACATGTATCTCTCCTTGTGTTGCAAGTCTAGATGCAGGAGGTTACACAAAGATATGGAAAATGGATATGACAATTTATATAGCTCCCTCCACTGGTCATTGTCCTCCCTTTTGTAGAAAAATAAGTGATTCCACTAATGGATGGAGGGCCACAACTTAATGTACCTTGGTGGGATGTCTTCATTGTACCTAATGGAAAATGGGGACCACCTTTGAACGAATTGGAGTGAATGCACACCAAAGCAAAGGAAGGTACTCCAACCACAAATGAAGAGCTCTGAAGAGTCTCCCAAGTATTCAATAGTTGATAAATAGCTATTTTAATGAGGAAAGCCACCATAGTTGGGCTCTTATTTTCCTATGACATGCCTCAACATCACCCAATAAGGAGGCTTGAGACCAATGGAGTTGATAACTTCTCATTTCCTACATGATTTGTATGTTAAAACAATAAAAAGACAAGACTCTCACTTGACTCTAATAAAGCAAATAGACAATTAAGATGATGAATGTGATTAAACCAAGCTTCAAATACATGATTGTAGTAAGGAACAATGTAATAACTTAAACCTCAGCATCTATGAGAAATTTATATGCAAAAATTTCAACTAGAAAATTATATAGAGATTCCCCTAGGGGGATCACCTTATAAAAGCCTTCTATATCACTTGTGTCCAAAGGACAATTTAAAATTTTATTTTTTACATTTTTGTATCATTTTATATACCCCTTTTGTGAATTTCAAAGGCAATAGTTATATCTTTTCTATAAGTTTAAAATTCAAAGAGTGTAATTTCATGGTGTTTTTTATATAAATCAAATTAAAGCATGATGTTGGAATACTTTAGCCATGGAATTTTCATTGTGATCTAAGATGAATATTTTCTCTCTCTAATAGAACTTTTTTGGATAATGATTGATTGAGAAGGAGCTTGAATATAAAGGACAAAAATATACCATAAATGGCAACATATTGATCTACATAAAATGCTTATATAAATATTATAATGGTCACAATAAAATGCCTAAAATACCTAGAAATTTTAAGTATGAGTTAGACTCACACGAGCTAATCGAATTGCTAACATTGACTCTTAGATCATGGGTGATTTGATATAATAGAATGATATAATGATAATGACTCATCATAGTCTATACAACAAAGACCACCAAACTAGGACTATGGATTTCCAAGTAGTGGGTGATGAAGCCACCAATAAGGTGTTTCAAAGAGAATCTAAGTGTCAATGTCAAGCATCTAGTACAAGATTATCCCAAAAAAAAATCCTCTAAACATAAATGACCATAGATTCCTTGCCTTTGGTTAAGATTGCCAAAGTGTCACCTCATATGAACTCGAACTAGGAGCTAATAACAATGTGTCAAATAATAGCCTATCATGGACTTGGATGTCAATCTTAACTCTAGGATTTAAAAACTTGTCAGACTTTAGCTTGTGTGCTAGGGATGCTCCTTTCTAGAACTTGTGTGCTTGTATATCTATATAGATGAGGCGTAGTTACCCCATCTCACCACCCACTTACACATCCTCTCTTGCATTGGAGAGTCATAAGGGATGATCGCATCACTAATATTGGAAAGCAAGAGGAGACACCAAGTCCTTTCTGTGGTCTAAAGAATATCATCATGTCTATTTATTGGCCTTGGCCTTGGTCAGGATCCAAAGTTAGAGTGTCTGAGAAAGATGATGATTGAGTAGAGGAGTTAGGATCTTGCTTCATCTTCATCTTTGCCTTCCTCGAAGCCTCTAACTCTTTGCAATCCTTGTGCCAATATCCCTTTTTATCACAATGATAATACTTGGCTGGGCCTTCAACTTTTTATGCATGTCACCCCCCTCTAATGCTATAAATCCCTCACATATGGGATGCTCTAAATCCTCACGACCTGTTAGCTACTCCATTTACACCTCTTCCTACAACTCACTATACTAGAATTCATTCTTGACATCTAGTTGCTACAAACTCCAATCTTTGGGTACTATCAAAGAAATCATGCATCTTGCCATGCTAGTAGTAGCTGGAGTGAATGTCTCTTCATAATATATGCTATATGTCTGAGCATAACCTTTTGCAATTAGTCTAACATTATACCTACTAACATAACCATTTGTATTATGCTTGATTTGGTAAATGATAGAAAATAACTTTATTTTCCTTAAGCAATGCTACCAAATTCCAAGTCTTATTGGCTTCTATTGCAACCATATCATTCATTGCTACATCTCATGACCAATAGCATCCTCAAAGCATGTGGGCTCAACATTCTCAACCAAATTTATCATATAAGCATAATGGTGAGTTGCATAACCTTCAAAACTAAATCTTTTAATAGAGTATCTTACCTTTCTAGACATGTGTACCGTAGGATTACTCAATAAAGCCTTTACATTACCATATGCTCTTTGTACACCTAGTGTCCTGACTGAAATAATACCAAGCTCATCATCTAAGCTCTCTAAACCATATTGGAATCTCCATGAGATCCCAAATGATTAGTAGATGTATAATTACCATTTGACACTTTCTTATTCCCTTTGTCTTTACTTGTAATACTTATAGATGCACCTAAAGATGTGGGCTACTACGCAGTCACCCAAACCAAGGGTAATGTAGTACTAGATAATGTTTCAGGTCTACTAAGACTGTGGTTTTTTCTTTTTATTTTGCACATAACTATTATGATTATCATAATCATCCAATGTATCACTACTAGATTCATATCAAATGCTTATCTCATTAAAAATAATATTTGTGGTTACTCTAAACTCACCTATCATGACTAGGTTATAACGACAATACCCTTTTTGCTTTAAAGCGTATATGAATATATGCAATACAACCAAACACATTCAAGTATGACACATTGGGCTTTTTGCTTATAAAGAATTCTTTAGGGCTTATCGCATGAATTATAGTTGTGGAAGCTATTCATAATATAGACATCAATATGAATAGCTTCATATCAAAATATTTCTTTCAACCATCAATGCTCGTGCAACTTTTGCAATATGTTTATTTTTTCTTTCTATAATCTCATTTTGATGTGGAATATATTTGTGAGTAAACGGTCTCTTTATCTCTGATTCCTCAAGAAGCCACTGAACTCATTAAAGAGGTAATCTTCTCTTCCATATCTGACCTCAAGTACTTAACTTTCAAGTATGTTTCTATTTCAATAGCAGCCTTGAATGTTTTGGGGCACTCAAATACATCACTCTTTTTCTTCATGAAATATATCCATAGCTTTCTTGAGCAATAATTAATAAACATGATAAAGTATTTGCTACCACCAAGAGATACATATTATGTAGGCCCTAAAATATGTGTATTCACAACATCAATTGTATTTCTACTCATATCTCTATCATGAGAAAAATGTTTTCTTACCTACTTACCAAAGTGATATGCTTTATACACTTTATGAAATTTTATAGCTTTGAAAACAAGCAACCTTGTAATCAGCCCTTAAACTACATTAGTTTTAACCTTTACAGATTTGTATGTCCAATATATTTGTGCTATATTTTAATGTCTTCAACCACTTCTTTGCTTTTAGTATATGTAGAAGCATTCATAGTAGGAATTCTCGATTCTAAAGTAAACATTGATAAACTCTACTTCCTTTTGCGATCAATCTGCACTTATCATTAAAGTCTTCTACAAAACAACCTTTTGCATAAATGAAACCTGCAACCCTTGCTTTATCATTTGCACAATAGACAATAAATTCTTTGTGATTGATGGCATATCTAATACATTTGACAAACTGTTTGTCTGGCCATCATGCAAGGATAAAGGAATCTTTTCAATTTGTAAAATTGGATGGCATGAATCATCACCCATTCGCACACAACCTAGATTTTGTAAAACCTTTAACTTTCCAAACCATTGAGCATGACTTATCATATGATTAAGGTCATCTAAATTTACAAATCATATATTGTCATGTGTCCTATTTCTTGGAATAGTATTCATCATATGCTACATAACAAACAAACACTCATGTTGGTCTTCATTTTGTCATTAGAAGACGATGTAAGTTTTATTGTTGTAATTTACCACTATTAAGGATATCATCCTTCTTAGCATAACAATGGGCTACAAAATGACATGTTTTACCATAATAATTACAAACAATTACCAGAATTTTCAAAACCTCTTTTTATCATCCACCTCTTTCTCTAGAGCTCCCCTTGTCTCTGAAGTTTTCATGGCTTCTTGAAAACTTCATTTCACCGAATTGCTCGTTTAACTTGTTTTGTTGGTTATCACCAATACGTCCATACCATAGTCTCTCGAAAAGGATGTGCCATGTTCCATTTCTAAACTTTAGTAAAATGATTGAACCTATTTACCACTTCTCTCAAATAATTCACCCCACATATTGATCCCTTTGATGATCATGAGAGAGATCAACTCATCAAAATCTCAAAATGACTTTCATATATATATATATATAGAAATAACAAATGATTTCTAAGCCTTGATAGTATTAAGGCCATCCAAAGTAGATGAAACCAAATCATCGTCATCAACCATTGTATCAATCATGGCCAAAGCATCTGCAATGATCATCACCTTCAAAATATAGTCATTAATAGAAATTATTTCTTTCTTCAAAGTATTCAACCCTTGCTTGAGTTGAATTTTCCATGCCTTCCTATTTATTGAAAGCATGTTCATTAAAATGGTCCAAGCTGCATGTGAAGTTTCTGCATTTCTAATATATCCCAACATAGTATTATCAATGACTATTAAAAGCCAATACATCACCATTTTTTCCTTTGCATTCCATTCTTTCTACGCTTTTAATTCATCTACAATCATAGGATTACTCAGCTCTAGCTCTTTATTTACCTGAAATGGACTCGTAATGGCCCTTCCCAATAAGGAAGTTCATCACACAAAACTTCCATGATGGAAAATTGTTCTTGTCTAGCTTCTCAATGATGGGATTTCCATTGTTATTTATCACTATCATAGAATTGATACAAAACACAAAGCAAGTATTCTACAACCTTTCACAAAAAGTGCATATCGATACACTAAGTAGTCTTTTTAATTGACTACTCAATAGTACATTGAGTATGCAATTTGTTGTAGATAAAACTTGTGTTTGATTCTTGGGAAACACCTTAGAACTTGCAAATTTGAAATCTATAACCTATGTATCCATTTTCGATAGATACATCCAAAACTGCAATATATCTTGAAACTATTATTTGCAAACTTGTGGATCTTAAATGAGGCCCAAAATTGCCTCAAATGGCCAAAAACGTATATGACTATCTTGCAAAATATACCATCCTTTGTTTGTACATCAAATCTCACAACAATCTAAGATTGTTGCTATGTCGTGAAAAATATTCAATCTATGCCTCCACATGCACTATCTAAGAGAGAAAGTGGAAGAATGGGAGAGCTTCTTACTCCTTGTTTGCTTGCTTGAATCCTTGCTTCTTCTCCTTCACTTTAGCCTTCAATACTAGCCTCTCTTAATGGCACCGCTCTAAGAATGGGAGAGCTTCTTACTCCTTGTTTGCTTGCTTGAATCCTTGCTTCTTCTCCTTCACTTTAGCCTTCAATACTAGCCTCTCTTAATGGCACCGCTCTAATACCATAACAAGAATCATGTTATGGGAAAACTTGTTTGAGCTGTTGTGCCAAACACACACTATACACAAAAGGAGAAGCTTACTCAAGAACACAAGAAGAGCGACGGAGGAAAAAACACTTTCTTACTCATTTTTTCTTATTCTTCCACCCATAATACAATGTATACAAAGTATAAATAAGATACAATATAAAGAAAAGTTATATACTAAGTTAAACAGTGTATAAGTAACTATACTAATCAACTAGTGCTATAATTATGTCATACAAGTAGGTGCAGCAAACTAAATATAATAGTTGATAAGTCACTGACCATGTGAGGAACATTATAACCATCAAAGTGCTAAGTACAAATGTGCATAAGAGTCTCCTTTAGCATTGGATTAATCAATGCATCTCTTTCTTTAACATCAACCTACATAATAGAAAACATAGTAGCATCCTCAATCAAGACCTCTACATCTTCCCATTTCTCCAGGACTACATTTGATTCTACAATTATAGTAGCATCAACTTACACATCGGATAGTTTAAAGAATCCTGAGAAAAAATCTATGCAACATCAGTAATCTTTGACTTTATGTCTACTTTTGCATTATACTTTGCAACTTTAGCATGTAGCAGTGGAATCTCAAATAGTTCAATAGACAAATTATGATTTTTTATACAAATTTTAGCTCTTTGGACACACTTATATTCTTCCTAGACTTTAAAAGCATACATGTAGTCATCCTAGGATATTCCATATATCTGTGGAATCTCCTAAAACTGTTTCTTAAACACCACTTTCATCAACATATTCAAAACATTCAATCCTGCAATCTTCTTAGATATCAAATTGTTGCATCCTTTTATCAAAAAATTTGGCATAGTTACATACGTCGTGTCCATTAAATATGCCTAGTTGCTCTTTAATCATCTCTTGTGCTTCCATTGCCAAATCCTATATCCTCTCAGGTTCTCAATTAGTAATTTCTTGTTCTTGCATATTTATGACTTTATATGGTAACTGCATTTGTACTTCCCATATTAATATTTGAATTACATGTATCCTACAATCCATATCCAAATCTTTACACTTAACTACATGTATACACTTTTTCAATAACTAGGTCCGCTCCTCCCTACTACATTCCTTATTAAGTCCTTGTCAGCTTCATGATTCCTAAGTCTACCATCCTTCAACCTTGTCATGACATCTCACATCGGGTTTTAATACTCATGTGGAAAGGATGCAGATGTAGACCAATAAGAGGTGGGTTCTCTACCAAGAGATTCAGGAAAGAGGAGGAACATTGGTAGTATTAGTTGAATAGGAAGAGATACTTTCAATGTTATGCACAACACTATGAGAAACCTGGATTACAATCCCAATCAAAAACTTTGAACCCAAATCACAATTTCATATGAGAATATCCTCAATGTTAACCCTCCACTTCATCCAAGTGCTTCCAGGGATTAGTAGTGGTCGACATTAACCCCAAATTCTACTTAGCCCTCCACTTCATTTGAACATAAAACTTCTCAAGAGTGATAAAAAATAAGCCTCGGTAGTTAACACTTATTAAGTCACTTCAAAAATTGAAGTATGTTTTGTAAGACGAGGTAAAGCCTAAATTCCTTCATTGCATTCTTTCCATAAAGCATTGACCAACACATACATAAACAAAGTTAAGATGAACTATGATAGCTACATCAATTTCTCCACTTCTCCAATATAGGCAAATTAAGTATAGCGTGATTCTCCTCTTAGGGTAGGTTTACCCTTCTCTTGTTGTCACTTGTTTCTTTCCAAGGTTCCGTAGTCAATAAGATGCCCTTGCTGAATGGTAGCTATGATAACAAGGAACTTTCAACTCTTGATGGTAGTAGCAAGGACCATAGACTACACAGAAGGAGTTCATCATAGTGCTAGCTCTCATGATAAGGCCAACAGAAGGATTAGCTTTTGTACTTTTTGTTAGGGGAGGGTAGGACTTGAAATATTGTTGCCTTTACTCAATTGTCTTCTTGAGAATAGAAGCATGGAGAGAGACTTGGCTTGTTGCCACCTTGAAGTCAAGTTTATAAATCTAGTGGAGTATATCTTGAAGGTAGTGTTGTAATTGTAGTGTTGTATGCACAATGATTTCAACACAAGAACTGTTGAAACCCTAGTAAAACTTCGGTATGTTGTTACAATTTAGACTCTTATTATAGAAAACCAAGAGTCCATTGAATTGATGCTCCCTTCCTTTCTTTATAGCATTGGCCTCCTTATAGCAAGGTGAGTTCTAATGTAGTCTAGGGAATACACAAAAGGAAAAATAGGAGGGAAGACACACTGGCTACTCTTGTGCATAATAGTATTCCCACATTCCCCCACATGAAGATCCTTCTTTACGAGAATGCAGGTTGCACCCCCACCCTCCTTTGGGTTCCTAAAAGCATGTAAGGAAAATCCCTTTTTTTCCCACAATGCATGACAATATATATTAAATACTTATTTTTCTCCTTCTCTTTCTTTTTCTCCAATTCAAGTATTATTCACCAATCAAGCATATTTGAATGAAGGATGAGCTTTTTCCCATCCTTGTCCATGTTATCATTCACCACCCTTATGGCCACACAACTTACACCCACTGGATCATGTATGGAGGTGTTCTCAAAAAAGCCATAAGCTACCTTCCTCATATATAGTGATCATTAACCATTCCTTCTATTCTTCCAAAGATGTAAAGGTACTCACAAACAATGCTAAAAGCATGCACTCATTAGTCGTACAATGCCAACCATTTCACCATTTACAAAAATGGGCCATCCATGCATGAGGTTTTATTCATCTAACTTAGATCATCTATACAATCAATCTCACTAGCCAAAACAAAATATATGGATAGTGTCGTTGAATTTGGCTACACAAAACACCTAGCTCATGTCCTTTTTCCTAGGGTTTTCATAAGTGGATGCACAACATCATGACATCCACCCTCTTCGAACCTATATACCCCTCTGATGTGCCGCAATATGTAGCCACCTAGATCAAACACCAATATGATCATGACCTTCTTTTTTGAATAAACAACCTCCCACTAGGATCAAATAGCCAAGTCATCGATATATTCTAGAATACATAACAATTCCAATGTCTAATTTCACCTAGATCATAAGGCATTGATAGTGCAAGGCATCCCTCATTCATATAGCCTTCCATGACTAATACCCATGAACTCATTAGATTCTCTGAGATCAAAGGGTAACCCAAAATATTAGTGTAACATCCTATATCCTTGAGTTTATGCATGGTTGGAGCATCCATGTGCGCATTGGTGTATTCATCTAAAGCATATATTTATTTCATACCTTCAACTTATGGACTAGATACTTAGGTTTTTGTCAAATTCTCCATCTACTTAGGTTTTTGTTCAGTAATTTCCTATTCTCGCATATCTATGACTACATACGGTAAATGTATTTTTACTACCTCAATAAATATACTCATACCCTACAATCCATATCCAAATCTTTATGCATAACTACATGTACATAATTTTCTAGTAACTTCATCCACTCCCTACTACATTCCTCTTAAACTCCTTGTCAGCTTCATGATTCATACAGTCCCCATTCTACAACCTTGTCATGGCATCTCATATTGGATTCAACATTGATATTGAAAGGACATGCACTGGTGGCCAATAAGATGTGGAGTATCTACTAAGAGATTCAAGGAAGAGTGGTAGAATTAGTTAAACAAGAAGAGATGTTTTGAATATTATGCACTATATTATGAAAAACCTAGATTACAATCCTTGACAAGAGATTAGAATCCAAATCACAAATTAAAATGAGAATATCCTAGATGTTAGCCCTTTGATTCACCCAAGGACTTCCATGGATTAGGAGTAGTCGATGATTCTAACCCCAAACTATGCTTAGCCCTTCACTTCATTTGAGAATAAAATTATTCAAGAGTGATCAAAACTAAGCCCTTGTCATTAACCTTTATCAAGTCACTTCAAAACTTCAAGCATTTTTTCTGACATGAGATAGAACTCGCCCACTTCCTTCATTGTTTTTTTTACTGTTGTAAAGCACTGAACTACACATAAACAAAATTAAGATGAAAAGTGATGGCTACATCAATATCATTGCTCTACTTCTCCAATGCATGCAAATTAAGTGTAGCTTCCTTTTCCCCTTAGGGTAGATATACACTTCTCTTGTTTTCACATATTTATTTCTAAGGTTCCTTGATCATCATAAAATGCCATTGTTGAATGATAGCTATGATAACAAGGAGCTTTCAACCCCTTATGGTTGTAGGGAGGAGCATAGACTCCACTAAAGGAGTTCAATGATGACGGTGCTAGCTCTCATGATAAGGATTTTGTACTTTTCATGAGGAGAGAGTAGGACTTGCAACGATGTTGTCTTTACTAGATTGTCTTTATAAATCCAGTGGAGTATAGCTAAAAGGCAACCTTGTAGTCGAAGAAGATCACCATTGAGGTAGGCCACAAGCTATCATGAGGTTCAGATGATTGAGTGTAGAAAGAGCCACTTGATAGGACTTCTTAAGGCTTGTTTGTCTTAAGTTGATCACTATGCCAAGCATAATTGCAATTCCATATGTTTTTTCTTACAAACATGCCTTACAAGCCAAAATGCCAACCTGTAACAGGTTGTGTTGTTGTAACCCAACAATTTGCATGCCACCCTTCTTTAGATTTAGCTCTAATCATGTTGATTGATCAGGATAATTAGCACACATATCATCAACACTTGAATTCGCACTAGATATTAGACCAGACAGCTTTATTAATTGTCACATCACTACAGTCGCCTTCGGAATTGTCATGAAGGTGATGTCCTTTCTGAATTACCACCACAGTTGTAGTCCCAATAGATCCACACTAAAGAATACTATCGTCTGGTGATCATGTTCAACACAATCAAAGTTAGAAGCGACTCCAGAAGATGAAGATTGTCACCAAGCACCTCTAGCTCCAGAGAATGGTACATTCCAAAGTATTTGCCATGTTATACACATTGATTTCAACACAAGAACTATTGAAACCTCGATAAAGGCCTGGTAAAGCATCAAACTTCAGAGTCATCTTGCAGAATAGTCATTGCACCCCTGGCCTCCCTCCTTAGCAAGGTGAGTTCTAACATAGTCTAGGGAATACACAAAAATGAAAGTAGAAGGAGAGATGCACTGGCCACCCTTGCCCATAATAACATTTCCCGAGTCCTCTACATGAAGAACCTCCTTTATCCAAAAGGCATGTTGCACTGCCACCCTCCTAAATTAGGTTCTTGAAAGCATGCAAGGAAAATCCCTCTTTTTCCCACAAAGCATACAAGTAGACGTAAAATACATGTTCTACTCTTTCCCTTTATTCTTCTGCAAGTCATGCATCATTTGCCAATGAACCATATTTCAATGAGGGTTAAGTTATTTCCCATCCTTTTCTATGTTATCATTCACCATGCTTATGGCCATTGAGCTTATGCCCACTGGATTATGCATGGAGGTGTTCTCAAGAAATCCATTCCGTCTTTCCCTCCAAAGATGCAAAGATTCCCTAAAACAATGCTAAAAGCATGTACTCAGTAGTTGTACACAATGCCACATGTTTTTTCAGCATAGAAAACCTTGGGCCCTTCATGCACGAGCCCTTGCTCACCTAGCTTAGAATATCTATACGATCAATCTCACTAGGCAAACCAAAATATATGAATAGTGCCGCTGACTTCGGCCACTCAAAATATCTAACATATCAGTATGTCTGTGGAAAAATACTCATCCTCATCGGTATAATCTTCAAAGTATGTGTCAACATAGCCCTCCAAAAATATGATATGGACGAACATATCGGAATAATTTTTTAAAAATACACAAACAAGCATTCGAATGCATGGTTGCTTGTTTATTATAATATCGAAATGTAATATAATAATGTAGCTAGCTAAGGTTAAGGCTCTCTCTTTTTAAGCTTGAATGAAGCAGCTATATGGGGTTTTGGTAATGGTAGCTTTTTCGCTGCATTCTAAAGTAAAAAAGCAGGGAGGGGGGGGCAAAAGACGGTGGGTGGATCGATGGCCATGCTCTCAGAGGATGTGTAGTGTGCTCAATTATAGAAAACTTGAATAGAGCATGGTCCTCGAATAGTACTTGCAAGGTAGGATTCAAAGGGTCTCCTGCATGCTTATGCTTTTGCCACCCCACTCGCTCCATCTCATTTTCTCTTGATGCATCCCCACAGCAATATTCCTCAAAATCAAAATGTTCAAGAACCAATCGAGTGTTGTAGCCATCGGTTTCCTTCAAGGCTACATCATGCAAGGGGGTGCATTCTTATGAAGCATAGGGCTTGTTTTTCATGTCATGGTCCATCGTTTCGTTTCTTTAGGATCTGTAGCATATGCTAGGAGTATCTATAGAAAACTTAGAGATGCTTTCTCATTTTGTAGCATACTAGGGCTACAACATGTGAGGACTAACACATTGTACAAATTGAGGGGCACATTGCATGATGCTCTAGCTCATGCTTCGTTGACTTGAATTTAAAAACATGTGCATAGCTCTAGCTTCTATTTTTTGAGAGCTAAATTTTGATACTAATCTTACCTTAACTCAAAGTGGTGTGAAATCTTATACTCAATAGCTTCCAATGCATTTCTACGAGCTCAATTTGCATGTGCATGCTTCAAGTCTTTACTTTTGGGAAATGGTTTATTGCGTTCCTTCAAAACAATGTAAGTTTCCTTATCCCGCCTTCTTCGATACACTGTATGCTATGTGCAATATGGCCAATGATAAGGCAACCATGATGTGGCTGAGCATGCATATTGGAAAATCAACAAAAGTTCCTCAATTCAATGCTATGCACATGTTTAGTATTGAAAACGCATTTTGGGGCTAACATGCAGAGGGGGAAAAAAAGAGACAATAAACTTCTACCGGCTCTATGATGCACACATGCATGATGATTGAAAAGGTAACTAAGTTGTGAAGGGGCATATGATAGGAGGGGAAACTAGAAGTTTCCAATATCTCCATTGCATGTATATACCCTTCCATAGCACAACTACATGATAATAAAGGGTTTTGTGTATGTGGGTAATTATAATGATATCTCAAAACTTGATAGGATTAAATGGCATGCAAAGGTAAGTGAAGGAAAGATACATATGAGAGAGAGATACACACGCATGCAAAGCATATGGAAGGCCTATCTATTCTAGTTGTTGATGTTTATAATCCCGGGGAGTCTACCTTATAGAACATGTAAGATACCACACACAAGCTCAAAGGATAAGATATTTTGTTTGATTTTATTTATAGGATTATATCTATAAAATGGGGTTCGTAAAATAATAATTTAAAAAAAAAAACAGGGAAAGATTAGTTTATGGCCTTAGATCATGTAAACAAAGACTATTTCTTAATAGCCTTTGAGTGCACATTATATAGATGAGTTTTTATAGGTGCACCCCTAGGTTTATAAGTCACTGACTTTATCTTCATGTTCAGATTTGTCTAGTAAGTTCCCATCCCAATTGTTATTTTGATTCATGTCACTGGCCTTCAATGTTGCTTTTGTCTAGTTACTCTTCCTATTGTGTTCCTATCATTGTCACTCAAAAACGTTTCTATAAACATTTAATATGTAGGCACAACAAGCAAGATTCTTAGAGAATTTCTAGTTGTAACAACTCATATATATACAGCCACATGCAAAACATGTTGGAAATACGACACAAGTGGGTGCATGTAGTGTACCCATTATGCTAGCCTTGTACTTCTAAATCTTTTGTATCGTGAATGGTTAATTTAAATCTTGAGACTTGGTGAATTCAATGTTTCATTTAAGAAAAGTGATAAACAAAGCTCCTCTTGAATTTTGACGAAGTTAAAGAGAGTCGTCTAAGACTACCCCTACCCCTTTTGGACATCTTTATTCGCTAATGTAATATCGAATTTTTTGTTCAACTACCACCACTTCAACATGAGAATATTCACCTTATGTTATTTCTTCCATGTAAATGGCTCCACCCAAAAGGTAAGACCCATCAAAGACACGATGAACTATGAAAAAATCTTCTTTACTTTGAAGCCACAATAGGCCTGCAACCTCCAACTTGTGCTATGGAACATGGGGAATTAGAAACTTTTCTTGTTGAACAAGATAGACAAGGCCATAACAGTCAATGATATAGCCAAATTGCTGAT
Organism: Lygodium microphyllum; assembly: GCF_053477565.2. Classification (NCBI taxonomy): domain Eukaryota; kingdom Viridiplantae; phylum Streptophyta; class Polypodiopsida; order Schizaeales; family Lygodiaceae; genus Lygodium; species Lygodium microphyllum. The sequence continues at coordinate 3,143,509 of NC_141145.1, forward strand.
TAAGTCAGTGTAGACTCATTGGAAGACATCAAGGTCATGAGTGGACTTGCACAAATGCTTGGCTCCATGGCTTTCATTTGGGAGTTCATGCTAGATATTAAGGCCTCTACAATGTGTGCATCATAGGAAAAAGGGGAGATCATGCTTGCCAAAGTTACACAACAAGAATTGGTGGAGCTCGTCCTAGGCATGGACATTGGTTGCTCTTTAGTGCTATCTAGGACAATGATTTTAGAGTCACCACCCAAATCTTCCATGCTACGTTCACTTATGTTAAGCTGATTAGCTATATCCCCAAGGGCTTAATGGAGGACATCATGGTAGGAAGATTAGCCAAGTCAAATCTGAATGAATTTTGGCTTAAGGCTATCACAAAATCCACCATAAGTATTAGTAAATTTTGATTATTCTATTGTATTAGAGAATTTTTCACACCAATAAGGACTCCAAAATGACAAATATACACGTATTCCAAAATGCAATTTTATTTCGAGAATGTGACATAAGCCTTTAATATACAAAAATGATAGATTACTCTAACACATATTTCCTTCTTTAACAAACACAATGAACAAATCACTTGAATGCAAGAAGATTCTTACACTTTTATTGTAACTGGAAATACTAGTTTCTTACGAACACAAGTACAAGCATCACATTTTAAATCCTTTTCCAAAGAGTGGCTGAAGTGTTAACACTCTTAACAATAATATTTTTATTACCTAGATGCGCTATTGGAGTGTGAGTGCACATGTCAAATAGCAAAGACTAGGTAGTTTCTATGCTTGTATTGTGAGTTAGTGTGAGCACCTCCAACGCAACACAAGTATACAATACCACAAAGTTTAAATCCATTCGTAGAATGTGATACAAACCTTTAATAGACATAAACATGGATGTTTTATAGCTTACACTTACTATTGGAATGCAAATGCAAGTCTTGAGGACTAGCAATAGAAAATCCAAGAAAATTGTATGCTTGTATTATGAAGGAAAGTGCAAGCCTCTAATACAACATAACACAAATGAATAATCCTAATATCCTATTTCTAGAGTGCGAGGCATGTCTCTAATCCACACATATACAAAGGGAGACTAAAATTATAAAAATACTTTTAAAGTATGAGGGAGACCTCTAGCACAACAAAAGTATTTAAAATAGAAAATGATTTATAAATTATATTTTAAAATTAAAATAAAATTATCCCTAAAAATGTACCTATGGACTACCATTAGTTAAGTCGGAGGCGAAGCAGAAAGGGAAGAAACTAGTCAAAGCCTTTCAAAATGAATAAAATGTTTTGAAACCTTCATTTATGTACTTAAATTTTTGTTTGTAAGTTTTACAATCAAAAGCTTTTGATCACTACTCCAATAAAAGATGATAATGATGATTGTAGTCTTTGTTGAGATGTAGAGAGAGAAGATATGTAGAGACTCGAGAGGGAGAGAAGAAACACACCATGTAGACTCCCGAGGACTATTTCATATTAATCACAATCTACACATATATATGCTCAAACAAAGGTCTCCAGTTTTTGCAGATGAAAAAACCCTTGGGGAGCACAAGGGAAAAACCCCAACTCCTAGATACAAATTCACAACCATGATCAAGAAGGATTATTTTGTGTATGTAAAGTGAATCTGTGCATGTGAAGTGAAATTGAATATTTATTTACAAAGATGACCAAGACTTCTGAGATGTATATGCATGTGTGAAGTATATGGTGCCTACAAAGAGTATGCACAATGGCACTACAATGTCGTAGTAGATAAATTCCCAAAGATTGAAGTTGAGACAACTCCAAGTTCCAAGTCTAGCAAAGTAAAGCGTACTTCATTGAGTCCTTTAGTGAATATATATGCAATCACCTTATCACTTGGACAATGTCCAATCATGATCATGCCTTTCTTTACTTCATACCAAACGTAATGATAATGCATTGCAATATGCTTAGACTTGTTATGTTGAGCATAGTCTTTAGCAAGACTAATGGCACTTTGGTTATCACATCGAAATGGTATGATGGAGCGAGGACGATGGCCAATATCTGATAGAACTTGTTGAAGCCATACTAACTCTCGAGCCGCTAAAGATGCAGCTACATATTCAGCCTTTGTAGTGGAAACAACAACACAATGTTCTTTCTTGCTACTGTAAGAAACATGACAACCATTGATAAAGAAACAAATTCTACTTATAAAATGCATAGATAAGTGAGAGCTTGCCCAATCTACATCTGTATAACCCAAAAGGTGAAGTGAGCACATAGAATTACAGTTTTGTTGGCGTCGATATACCAACCCAAAATCTTTAGTGCCTTTCAAATACTTCAAAAATCATTTGGCTACAGTCCAATGTTTAAGGCATTGAGAACTAAGATGTTGTCTGGTGCAGAAAGTGAGAGTTTTTGGTAGAGCTCATAAGACAAGGAGTACTAGTAGGATATTCAGAATCCAAACCAAACTTCTAAATAATATTGTCAATGAACTTTGTTTGACATAGTATTAAAACGCCCTTTTTTTGATAGCGTTGAATTTGAATACCAAGACATGAGTGCATTTCTGCAAGATCCACCATATCAAATGCAAAAGATAAAACCTTCTTTACTTGTTGAAGGAAGTTGAGATTATCAATTGGAAGATCAACATAGAGATCAATGCCATGGTCATCATTAGCAATAATAGGTACAAGTTATGAATTGTGATTTGAAGAGTCAATATTATCTTGTGTAGGAGGTTCATCATCATATAGAAAAGGAAAAGCAACGAGTAATGACTTCTTTTCATCAACGTCCTCTAATGACCATATGACCATGTCCTCCCAATGTCCTCATGAGACCATGTGTTGCTCATAAGTTTCTCATTGAAAATAGCATCATGACTTATGATAACCTTCTTGGAGGATGGATCATAAAACTTGTACCCCCTTGGAAAATTTGAATATCCAATGGAATCAAGTTTTCTATGAGTCTCTTTGGGTACGTAAATATGAGCAATACATCCAAAGGTTCAAAAATATGAAATAGAAGGAGTTTCACCTGTCTAAGTAGTAATCACTATTTTACAAGGAGAAATAGAAAGATGATTTTGGACAAATACTATTGTTAAAACCGCTTCAATCTAGAAACATTTAGATAAGCTAGAATGAATGAGCATACATCACACAACATTGAGGATAGTCCTGTTTTTATGCTCAGTAACACCATTCTATTGAGGAGAGCAGGGAACCATATATTAATGATGAATACCTTGATTATTACAATAATAATCAAAATCAGTATTCTCCATCATTATCACTGTGAAGTTTCTTGATATGATGACCAATATGAAGTTTGGCATCTTTTTTATATTTCTTAAAAGATAATAAAACTGAATCTGATTTGTGTCTCAAGAGAAAAATAGTGGTGTATCTTGAAAAGTCGTCAATAAAAGTCATGAAATACTGATATTGAGATTTTGATGGAGAAAAGGTTCAATAAATATTAGTGTGAATAAGATTATCTTTAGAATGAGTTGTTGTAGAAATTGAAAACAGTTTTTGAAAATGCTTTCTAAGTGCACAATATTCACAAATACCCATGTGAGAATGAGCTTTGAATTCCATACCTTGAACAAGGTCACGTTGATAAAGATCGACAAGATTAGAAAAATTAAAATGAACAAAGCGATGATGTTATATTTTACTGTTAAGATCACCATGAGATGTAACAACATTTGTAATATCTTCATTTAAAGATAACTCGAAAAGATTACCATTTTGAGGAGTGGCACCTATGGTTTTCCATCTTTCTCAATGCCATACTTGATATGGTCAAAACCAACAAAGAGACCAAGATCCACAAGCCTTGCAACTAAAATAAGATTCCTTTGTAGATCTAGGATGTGTAAAACTCCACACAGAACTCTTGCTGACGATAGAGTACCGAGATATAAATCACCTATAACTTTGACTTGACAGGTTGTGTCATCAACAAGATAAACCAATTTCTTGACAAGAATAGAATGATAATTATGTAACCATTGGGATTAATATGTCATGTATCCTGTAGCACTAGAATCAATAATAAAAAGAGATCCATCACACAAACATGAAGTATCCTTTCCAAAGAGATATAATAACTCACATAATTTGCTTCTTCAATAGTGTTGTCATGTGTAGCAACATATGCTCTATTACGATCTAAATAAAAACACCTCTTGAAATATAGATGGGTTTGATAATCACTCTTTTTGTAGTAGTCATAAGGAGAATAATCTGTGGATAAACATGTTGTTTATTAGTAATACCATATTCTTTCTCATATTATTTTACCTGAAAATCATTTGTACTGTGATAATTTCTATTACAATAAGAATAACGTCTATTAAAAAACTTGATATGAGAGAAGTTACCACCATGATGACTCCTATGTATAAAGCGTGGAGAGGAATATCTTCGAGAAAGTAAAGCTTGATTGATTTTTTTTGACTATGTCCTCTCGTAAGATCATAGTTGTTTCTTGATTTATGCATCGTCGTTCATGTCATTGTGAACATTCAATCAGAGATATCCAAGCTTGATCAAAATTGCTCCCAACTTTGTTAGATAATATGGTAATAATATTATCATAAGTAATCCTTTTTACAGTGTCAAGAAGTTGTGTTACCAATTGCTTTCATGGAATGGCATCACCAACAGGCAGCAAGTTGATTGATAATGTTCTTGAATGATACAATACGTGTTGTTATAGAAGTTTCGATGTTGTATAGTAACTTAGTCAGCTCTCATCGTACACTACTGCAAATTATTATAGCAAGCGTATATCTCCAGACTATTGTGATGTATTTTTCATGCTTAATCATCTTGGTTTGATGTACTTTTGATGGTACTTGGTGGGCAGCATCATTAGATACTCGTTTCTCACCATTTTTCCTTGGTTTTGGTGTTTTTTTGTCACTTTCTATAGTTTAGAGCAAGCAATTTTGAACTATCTGCACTGTTTTAGCTTACAATATGGCATCTTCTTCCAATGACAGTGCTATCTTCAACATCAATAAGCTTGATTGTATGAATTATGCCTATTGGAAGAGCCAAGTTTGGCAGGGATTGGTGTGCCAAGCAAAGTCCTGCAAGTCAAATGTATTAGCTGAAATAGCTTATGGATCTCCGCATGAAAGAGAATGTGACCATGTCAGCTCATCTACACTAATTTCATGCTATTCTTAAGAACTTCGGTTCATAGGGCATTTATTTCAAAGAGGATATCACTCTATTGTTCTTTCTTGGAACGCTTAATGAGTCTTGGGATGTATTCCGCACTACCTTATGTGCTTCTGCCACTACTCTAAAGCTATCTAATGTTGAGAGCTCTCTTCTGTAGAAAGAAATAAATCGTAAGACTTTGGATACCTCATGTGTGTCTCATGCTTTGACCATTAGAGGTAGAAATGATAGAAATGAAAAGAATGATCGCGATAGTGGTTGTGGATGGGATTTGCAAAAATCTTGGTCCAAGTCTTGTGGAAATTCACGCACCAAATCCTGTGGTAGGAATGCCAATTTGACATGTCATCATTGTGGAAAGAAAGGCCACATAAGGCCACATTGTCATGAACTATGCAATGAAAGGCGCACAGAGAAGGGAAAAGAGAAAGTGTAAGATAAGTCTTCTGATTGTAGCATAGTACCTACTAAGTCGAGTGTTAAGATTGAAGAGCTCAATGTTATGCAGCCCGAGGATTTTGATGGGGATTATATCCTTGTACAAGCTTCATCTAGTGCTTCATAGATGACAAAGATACACTTTATGTATGTACAGTGTTGGCTCTTAGACTCAAGTGCATCCTTTCAAGTGACACCTTGCCAAGAGTGGTTTCATTCATACCATTCTATTTCGGGTTCTCTACACTTGGGTGATGACAGATCTCTTGAGATTGTTGGCATTGGTGATGTTAGGTTGCAATATCCTTCTGATAGAAGTTTTGTTATGCACAATTTATGTCATGTACCTACATTGACATGTAGTCTCATGTCCGTTGGACAACTTGATGGCACACGATATCATGTATCTTTTGGAGACTCTACATGGTTGTGCTTGTGAGAGGTGCCAAGGCTAGCAGCCTCTGCCCCTTAGTTGTTCATAGATCTACAGTTGATCATGCTTTGTCTATGGGGTCTCTAACTCATGTATCTCTTTGGCATGCTCATTTGGGGCACATGTTCATTAAGGGAATGAAGTTGTTTGTGTGACAATTTGTTTTGTTATTTTGTAGTTGGATTTATTGTGTTTGTTTAGCCTAGGATTTTCTTCGGTCATTTTGTTTGATTTGTTGAGTGTGAAACTTGTTAGCCTTGGTCGAGCTTGGTATTTTTTTGAACAGGATGAAGCTTGTGTTTGTCAATAGCTACTGAACATTGAGGAGATATGTATATTTTCTTGTCGAGACTCTTGCACATCACGGGGATAATGGGTTCACGAGCACTTCACATTGCACTTGTTGATGCACTGCACTCGAGGGTCGTCTCCTGTTCTTATCAAATACTTCTATGCCATGGATTGGGATTATGCACATTTTGCACCATGGTTGAGCACTAGCACGGCATGAGGTCCACTGCAGCTATATGCAATAAATTTTAGATGCACACGCACATGAGAGAGCACCTGTCATTGAGCACGCACATTTCTTGCACGCACCATTTGGGATGTTCATCACAAAGTTAGGAACCTCTGGTTAAGAGTGTAAGGTGGTTGGGTGAGTTCGAGGGTCGTGAAGGACGCCATCAATTGTGAGAAGGGTTGTTCATATTTGGTCAACATCTTGAGGACCATCGAATTCTAGAGTGATCGTGAGATTTTGGATGGATGGAGCGGAGTATATCATATCTTTTTTATGAGAGTTGAGAGGTGAGGATAAGGAATTTTAAATTAACAAGGAATTCTGTTTGCATTTTGCATGACGCACGATCACATCTAGATAGGCTAGGCACAGTTCTTCAATGCATACATATTTTTGCGTGTAGCATCGATTGATTGGTTGCATATCATGGATCCAACATTGCATATTTTTCCAAATCATGAAAGACTGGACACGGTGTTCATTTCATAGCATATTCTTGCTAGGGCACACTGCATAAAAAAACAGGTTCATATCCAGAGAATATTTTTAAGACTCAAGGATCAACGAAAAGATCGTACATTTTACATCATCAGCGAGTATTTCTTGAAGAAAAAGAGGACATGTATGGTGAAAGTGTGTGCAATTACAAGCACAATAGGCCAAGGAAGGGAATAAGTCATCCAAGGTAAAAGATGGAGAAAAATGATACAATTTACAAACATCAGTATTTTTGCTCATTTTTGATCGAATTTCGTAATTCTGTCTGTAGAGGCTTGTTGATCAGATGTGTTCCAATCGTTTTGAGTACCCGAACAACTATATTCGGAGTTCACATGACAAAGTTATTATCCAAACAAGTTACAAACATGCATAAAGCAGAAAAAACGAAAATAGTGAAAAGCAGTAGAAAAGCAAAAGCCAAAAGCTGAAAGCAAAAAGCCTAATGTGTGTGAGTGTGGATAGAAAACTATATAAGGAGAGGAGATTGAAGAGTTAAGGGCCTTCCCCCTTGATTACAATTGTATTTTATGAGAGAGGAGAGTGGAGGGTCGCATGCTAGAGTGAGCTCTTGTCATGCCAATTTGGAATTTGGAAGGTACGAGAATATATTTCTCTTGGTTTGCTTTCGAATTATTGGTATTTCCATTGTGTGGTTGTGTGATGCTCTATCCACATACGGGTTTTAAATTTTTTGTGAGCTATAAGAGGCATTTTTTTTAGTCTTGTTTTGTGGTGTTTTATCAAATATTTGAATTTTTCAAGTTGTGTTGTGTATCCAACAAAGTCAATTATCCCAACCGGCACTCCTTAACGTCTCGTTACAGGGTTGTGAGAGAGGATTGCTCTCGATCACCGCTCGCGTAACACCGGCATACAAGGCTAGATTAGTAGTGTAATGAATGAGGATCACGGGAACATGGCATGGAAGATTACTAGTCACACTGACGGTATATAAGGTGTAAGAGAGTATTTTGAGGCATGACAAAAATTATCGAGAAACTCTTTTTTCACCTTCTCAAGCTTCCATGGCTTCTTCTTCTTCCTTCTCTTTTTCTTCCTTTCTTCCTCTTTCTCTCTCTTCTTCTGGCCTTTCTCTCTCCTCTCCCTCTTCTTCTGCAAGCCCTTCTCTCTCTCCTTCCCCTTAGTTAGGACAGTTAGGTCTCTTTCATTACAAGTGGTATCAGAGCTTTGTCCTTGATCCTTCTATTTTCCCATAGATATAGGACTCTCACACTTTCCCACAGTTAGGAAACTCTAGCTACATCTCTTTCATAGGTACACAGGAGTACTCAGGCAGGCTGACACTCCTCTTGAAGACTATGGCAGCCTTTCTTGGAGCTTTCCCAAGAACCATGGACAAATCTGGAGGCGAGCAGACAAATTTGACAGGTCGTCACAATTTTCATGCAAGTTTTTTTAGGGTTTTGGGCAAAAAGGAGGGCAACACAGTTAGAGAAGGCCAAAAACTCAGTTACTTTTCAAGAAGACATTCTCTCTCCTCCTTTCCCCAAGCTGCCATGGAAGCTCCAGCCCAAGAACCTCAGAAATCTTGCTTCCCCCCTCTTCCCGAGCAAGAATGGTTAATCCCAATGCCTTCCCTTCAGCTGGAGTAGCATATAGAGCAGCAATAAGTTTGATCTACTCTGGCATGTAGCCCCAGGAGCAACCTTGAAATTTGCGGTGCAAAAAATGGGCTGCTTCTTGGCCTGCTACGGACAGCCCCCCCAGCCCTCCTCTCCTTCCTGACCTCACTCCTGGCTCTTGGCAACCTTCTTGGGCAACATTACAGGCATCTTCCTTAGCTCTTGGACTCCCCTTATCAAGCTTAGAAATCTTGAAGATTTTGGTCTTTTCTTGGTCCCCGGGAGTCCCTCTTCAAGCCTAGCTCAAGATTTCAGTCATTAAGAAGCATGGGAAGAAGATTACAAGCAAGATTTGAAGGCATACACTTGTGGGCAGCCATGGCTATGGAATAGAACTTCAATTTCAGCAAGAACTCTTCATGGGAAGGTCTTGAGCCATCCTGCCTTGACTTCACCTTTTTTTGACAGAGCACAACCATTTTGGAGCTATGGAGCATGTGGGATCAAAGTGGAGCTCTCATGAAGGACTGAGGTGGCATTAGTGGCTGCCTTCTTCTCCAAAAGACTCAAGGTAACTGATTCTTGGCTCTCATTCTCTCCATTTAAGCCTCTTGTTGAATCCCATCCACTTATTTGAGAGAATGTATGAGTCCAAGTAGATAATAGGAGTCCCAGACATTGAATGCATGCTGAATATTAATCCCAGTCATTTCCCTTTGATCTTATGGCACTGAAATGGATTTTACTCATGCTGAAGCTTCATTGTGATTATATTTTTGCTTACCCATAACCCGTTTGGCTTCTTGTGAATTGGCTGAGCCAAGAAGTGATTTAAAAAATCCATTGTATAAGGGTGAGTAGGCAGTGAGTCACTGCCAGTAAGCTCTCTATCCATATTCCCCATTCCAATTCCATGCACTTCATGAAAAGCCCAAAATTTTGATTCCTGAAATGCATCTCATGCTAGGTGTTTACTTAATAAATTTTTTCCATGTATATTCTGGGTGAGAAAAATCCTGATGCCAGGCGAGGTGGCAAGACAAAAGAGGGGTGACCCCCCTTGCCATCAAAGACCCTGAAGGGGTGCACAACCCGGCCCGGGGGAAACTTTGCCCACCTCCCGTTGATCCGGAGCCCAAAAAATTATTGCAGGTGCAAGTACATTTGATGGAATAGTCTGAACCCTGATCATTTGAGTCTACAAGCCCGTACATGCATTGGTAATATCACGAACCACTTGGTAATGTATGGTGGATGCAATGCAAGAAGGGCAGGGTATGCAATTATGGAAATGGTCTTAGCAATGACCTATGGATGCAAAGGATGTATGGCTTTATGTGGCATTGAGAGCCACTATTGAGGCCTTGGATGTCTAGGATAAGACCCTCACCATTGGGATAAGGCATGCTCCTTGGTGACTGGGATAAGACCCTCACCATTGGGATAAGGCATGCTCCTTGGTGACTGGGATAAGACCCTCACCATTGGGATAAGGCATGCTCCTTGAGGGAGTCTTTGAAGGGTATAACAGATAGCTAGTATTGACCACTGTTGAGGTCCTAGATGTCTAGGATAAGACCCTCACCATTGGGATAAGGCATGCTCCTTGAGGGAGTCTTTGAAGGGTATTGCAGATAGCCAGTCCTACACAGTCAGCCCGCAAAAGTTGATTAAAAAGAGGGAATCTTCCCCTTTGATCTGAACTAAAAACTCCCCATTCCGCCTTACGGTTTGGGAGATACACTCAGTTTTGTGCTCAAAGGTACTGTGGGACAAGCAACAGTCCTACACACTCAGCCCGTAAAAGTTGATTACAGCAAAGCTTTCTTTGTGATTGAGTGTGGGCTCTATATCTTGATTCGAAGAGGGCATCTTCCCCTTCGATCTCAACTAAAAACCTCCCCATTCCGCCCTACGGTTTGGGAGATACACTCGGTTTTGTGCCCAGAGGTACTGTGGGACAGGCAGCAGTGCTACACAGTCAGCCCACAAAAAGTAATTACAGTAAAGCCCTGATCATTTACTGTCAGAGATATTTTTGCATAGCCTCGTAGAGGGATCGAGAGCTTTCATTTGAATCAAAAAGTTTGGTGATCGGAGTTCCCTAGCTAAAGATATCGTCATTTTTGTAACAAGGGGTCTGGTGGACTGCACTTGGGATGGCAGGCCACAAGGATAAAGCAAAGGCCCAGGATGAATTTCAGCGTGAAATAAGGGACTCCCGTGCCTCAATGAACGATCCTAGCTCAGCCCAAGAGGATCGTGAAGACATGTTTGAAGAGGGTGCCCCCGAGATAGATCGCTTATCTCTGCTCAACCAAACCTTATGCCAACATGAGACCCATCATGCTGAACGACATCGAGAGATGGAGCAACACCATAGGGAGATGGAAACCCGCCAAGATCACTGTCATTCCGAGATGATGGCCAAAATGGACCTGCTCATAGAGCGCATGGGCGCCCTCATCCCTACCATTGCCCCCCTTAGATCGACCCAAGGAGTATGTCCCTCCCCGTGAGGCTAAACCCCCCCTCCCATTGGAGACCGGGCATAGCCCACAAGGTCTCGGTGGTACCCATGGCATTCCCCATAGCACTTATGAGACAGGTGAGCCCTCCACTCGACATGATGAACCCCTCCTTCCCTCCCCCGTTACAAATCCTTCAAGCCCATCATTGCACCCCAACTCCCCTATAACAGAAGCTACTTGCACACTCAAGGGAATGGCTCCAATGCAAATCTTGGGAAGCATGGAATGCACAGAGTGCATGGGCAGCATGCATATGGCAATGGGCAGCATGCACATGACAATGGGCAGCATGCACATGGCAATGGGCAACATGCACATGGCAATGGGCAGCATGCACACGGCAATGGGCAACATGCATATGGTAATGGGCAGCATGGACATTTTGGTCAGCAAGGTCCTAATGGGAAATTTGGTCCTCATGTAATGCAAGGGCAGCATGGCCCCCATGGAAATTTTGGACAGCCAGGGATTGGACAGCAAGGCATGTATGGGCAGCATGTAGCACATGGCATTCATGGGCAGCAAGGCCCAAATGAGCTGCGTGACAAGATTGTGTTTACTAAATTCAATGGGCAATCCTCATCCCCAGCTGAACTAGAGGAATGGACCTCTAAATTGGAAGCCTATTTTCTCATCTACCCCTCTATCGATGAGGCAAAGATCATTTTTGCCTCCCTTCATTTAGAAGGTTTTGCCCACACATGGTAGAGATTCGTTCAAAGAGAAAATCAGCAGTTTCGTGATTCGGAAGAGTTCAAGATGCATATAATCCAAGTTTTTGTCTCCCCGGTGGAAAAAGAATGCTTGGCTAGACAATGGTATCAGTTTGATAAGTGAAATCTCATCGGGAGGGAGTACACCAATCAATTTATGAACCTATCCATGTATGTTGAGGTAGTCAGTGATGAGGCCAAATTGCATAAATACATTTATGGGCTAGATGCGCATCTCTTAACTGATGTAATGGCTCAAAAGCCAACCACCCTATTTGCAGCCATAGAATTGGTTGAATGCTATGGTCAAAAATACTGCCGCAATGAGGGCATGCAGCCCATTGCAGGACAATAGAGATACCGTATCAGGCAACCCCCATATGCTAATAATTATTGCATCAACAATGCAGGAAATGGTAGCCCCAAAATTCCTACTTACCCCACTTTTAATGCTGAAAGGAAATATGGCAATTTTGGGATAGCACCACCCTCCAAAAGTGACCCAAAGTATGCTGAAAATAAGACAAGGAATGGCTTCAGCCCTAACAGTCAAACATTCATTCCTCCTGAAGTGGTCAAGGATAGAAAAGCCAAAGGCTTGTGCTTTAAATGCGGGCCGGATAAGTACATGACTGTTCATGCATCCAAATGCCCCTTTAAGAATGCCATTGTCAAGTTTAATAGCATGTATGTGCTAGAAGATAGTGACAAGTTAGAAGAGGACTTGCATGACAACTCTCCAATGATGACACTTACTGAAAATGCTGAATGTGAGGAGGATATTGATACCGATCAGTTTTATGACTCACTGGACGGGTTCCTTTTTGACCTCGGTGGCTGCCCCATTGATGACATGCTTGGGAATGACCCTTGGCACCCCTCATTCACCACTATATCAGCTTGCTCGATCTCCATGGATGCATGGAATGGCTCTAGGAGCCCGAACACCCTACGAGTGCATGGTAACACTGATGGCAAGAGTGTATACATCCTCATAGATAGTGGCAGCACGCACAGTTTTGTGAATAAATCGACTCTTGGCCATTTGACGTGTGTTCCCACTGAATTATAGCAACCTCTTCGGGTTCAAGTGGCCAATGGAAATGAGGAAGTGAGCTCCCATGTATGCAGACAAGTGTCTCTCAGGCTGGTTGAAAATTACAATGCAAAGGTAGACTTAATTACCCTTGATATGGGCCCCATGGATGTTGTTTTGGGATGTGATTGTCTTCAGCAGTTGGGAAAAATCTCTATGGATTTCTCTCAGCTGTATATGGAGTTTATAATGCATGGGTAGCTTGTACGCTTGGAGGGAATCAAAGAAAATGCAAATTTTCAGCTTATAACAGCAAGACAACTCAAAAAATAATTCAAGAAACGCTCCCAAATCTTTGTGTTGCATTTGCATAAGGATAATGATGACCAACACACCTTGGGGAAGTAAAATGCAGCACTAAAAGCACTTTTGGCTGAATATGAGGACCTATTTCAGCCCCCCACTATACCGTTCCCCCTCAGAGATCGGTGGATCACCCGATTGACTTGAAGCCCCATGCCAAGCCCATCAATAAACCCCCATATCGACTCTCTAAATGTGAACGAGAGGAAGTAGCAAAGCAAGTCAAGGAACTCACTGAGATGGGATTCATAGAGCCTAGCTCTTCCCCTTATGCCTCCCCGGTTCTATTGGTTAAGAAAAAGGACGGATCTTTTCGGTTGTGCATTGACTACTGTGATCTCAATAAGATCACCATCAAAAATAGATACCCCATCCCTTGAATTGATGACTTGCTTGATGAACTCAAGGGAGCACACTACTTCACCAAGATTGATTTGCGATCCGATTACCAACAAATCAGGATGAGGGTGGGTGATGAAGTCAAAACAGCCTTTCGGACTGACCGTGGCTTGTACCATTTCCTTGTCATGCCATTTGGGCTCACTAATGCACCCACCACATTTCAGAGCTTAATTAACAAAATATTGCAGCCATGGCTTTTCCAGTTTGTGTTGGTATTCTTTGATGATATACTCATTTACAGCGAGTCACTGCATGATCATCTGAAGCATGTCAGGCAAATTTTTGATGTACTGAGAGAGCACCGGCTATTTGCCAAAGAAAGCAAGTGTGTCTTCATGCAAACAGAGGTTGAGTACTTAGGACACATTGTTAGTGGAAAAGGCATCCAAGCTGATCCTAAGAAAGTGCAATGTGTTCGGGAGTGACCCACCCCACTACCACTACCTCCTTGTGTGGTTTTATTGGCCTCTCCTCTTTTTATCGGAGATTTATTCACCATTATGCCATAATTGTAGACCCATTAACAGACAAGTTAAAAAAAGAGGCTTTCCTATGGGATGAATTGGCTGACCGCAGTTTTCAGCAGCTGAAAGACTTGCTCATTTCAGTCCCCCATCCACGTATGCCCCAACTTTTCAAAGGATTTTACCATCCAGTGTGATGCTAGTGGACGGGTTATTGGTGCAGTCTTGCTGCAAGAACACGGGGTAATAGCATTTGAGAGCCAAAAATTGGATGATAAAGAGAGAGAGTTGCATGTCTATGATCAGGAGATGTTGGCAGTCATTCATGCTATCAAAAAGTGGCATCACTACTTGTGTGGTAGTAGATTTAAGGTGAAAAGTGACCACCGTGTGCTCAAATACTTCTTGACTCAGCCCAACCTCACTCCCAAACAACATAGATGGGTGGCTACCCTACAAAACTATGACTTTGAGATTACCAACACTTGGACAAGGACAATGTAGTGGCCGATGCACTCTCTCGCATGTGGGCATGCAAGGTTTCATCCATCATTGAACTCCACCATGATTGGATTGAAGAGCTCCAAGAGGCATACTTGCTTGATGCTGAATTCAGCCCTCTTTTCTAGAAATTACAGCAAGGTGTCATGGATGACAATTCCCAATATCAGCTCCACAATGGCCTCATTTGGATCCATGGTCATATTGTGATTCCCCATGCCTCTCCCTTCACCCAAAGGATCCTTGAAGAGATGCATTCTTCACCGATTGCTGGCCACTTAGGAGTCTTCAAAACAGATGACTGAGTTTTGAAAAGCTTCCATTGGAAAGACCTATGGCGGGATCTTAAAGACTTTGTGTCTAGATGTGTGCCTTACCAACAAAATAAAGATAGCACTCTTAAACTGGGTGGATTATTGCAGCCTTTACCTATCCCCGAAGGAAAATGGACCCACATTGCCATGGATTTCATCAATGGTTTACCTACAACCAAGAAGGGTTGGGATAGCATATATGTGATAGTTGACTAACTCACTAAAGCAACCCATTTCATCCCTACAAAATCCCAGTTTATAGCATCTCAAGTTGCCACTCAGTTTATGGAGCATGTTTTTAAGTTTCATGGCTTACCCCAAGTCATAGTACATGATTGGGACACCAAATTTATGAGTCAGTTTTGGCAGACAATTTTTAGCTCCATGGGGACCAAATTGGCTCCGTCCACAGCCTACTATCATCCCCAAACGGATGCGCAGACCGAGAGAGTCAATAAATGGCTTGAAACTTATTTGCGACATTTTTGTCATGATGTGCAAAATTCTTGGGACGTATGGCTGCACTTGGCTGAATTTTCTTACAACAACTCCACTCATTCGAGCATTGGAGTCTCTCCCTTCGAAGCATTTTATGGTTATCGGGTGCCCCTTCCTACTGTGATCTTCAATGAAAATCTCAATCCCCTTGGAAAAGAAGAGTTGGGCCGCATGCAAGCTTTACTTCATCAATGCAAGGTAAACCTCAAAAGGGCTCAAGAGCACATGTAGATCCATGCTGATGCAAAAAGAAGACCCCTTGACTTTCAAGAGGGTGAATTGGTACTCCTCAAGGTCCCCAAGTCCCGTTAGGCCACACTAAAGGACGATTCCTGCAACAAGTTGGCACATCGTTACTATGGGCCCTACAAAATCATTAAGAAGGTCGGGGACTTGGCTTACCATCTCCAACTCCCTCCCACTACTAAGATCCATGATGTCTTCCATGTGAGCCAATTGAACCTTTCATTGGCACTCCCAAAGTTCATGTAGAGGAGCTACCACCCATAGATGAGGAGGGCCTTATTCAGTACATTCCTGAAGGGGTCATTGGGCAATGTGAAAAGAAACTCTGCAACCGTTCCATACATGAATACCTAATCAAATGGCAAGGCCTACCAATAGAGGAAGCCTCTTGGCACCCAGCATCTATATTGGATGAATTTCCACACCTCAAGGAGACCGTATTGGCTGGAACTTAACCATGACATCTGTTTTGGGCTGCAATCTGCATCTAGACAGCCACCTATTTTGTACCAGTTTTGGTCCTATTCCATTTTCAGCCCCATCCTCCATACATGGGCTGAAAGTACACCTCAAGGGCTCTTTGTCATCGTGTTAAGGGTTGAAGTTCTACCATCAAGTCTTAGAGAAGAAGAAGAGTATGGGATTCAAGGTTTGGAGAATGGAAAAAGAATGGAGTTTGACAAAATTCGGGTTTTAGAAATGGCTTGGTTGAAGAAGAAGATATCAAGCTTTTTCTGTGTATTTAGCATATATGAATGGAATGAATGTCACTATCTTGATTACATCAAATGCATTTGGAAAAATAAACCATTACATAAAAGGATATTCTCAAATTTTTAATCCAAATGCAAGTTCAAATGGCTTTTAACTCATGTACATAGATGGATTACAACTCCAAGAAACTAGTATTTTGATGGTAGACTCAAGTACATTCAAGATATGGACCAATAGTACATGAAATGCATTGATGGAGCATAATTTTAACTTCATCCACGTTTTAAAACAGAAAATTCCAGCCCATAATCAAGCTCAAAAATTGTACATAAACTCATGAATAAGCTCCTCTAATCATTAATGGGTAAAGCCCTGATGTTAAGAGGTCAATTTCTTCTATTTCAATCACATGAATCACTTGTTTGTTCATCAAAATGGACAAGAATAGTGGGCTGCCCTGTTTATGACTAGTTTTTTTAGCCCATAACAGGCCATATACCTTCAAAATCCTCCCCCTTTTCTTGCCCCAAAGTCACTCAAGTACTTGGGTACAAGTCGGGCTTCATTGGACCATGAATGAGGTAAATAAAATGAGAGAAGACATACATAAGAGCAGGCTGAATACTTTTCTCTCAAATTTCCCCCCTTTTATAGACTGTCATACCATGCATTTTTGTCAGAACAAATAGACGGGTAAGAGGAGCTCTCACCTTCCTTGTTTGTATCTTCATGTTCAACTCTAGTTTATCTTCAATTTGCATGCTCCAAAGCATGCACCATAGCTCCCAGTTTTCTCCAGATGCTCCAGGTTGTGCAGGCCCGCATTTTGCGCCGAAAATTGTGGGCTACATCCTGCTCAGTTCCACTTTACTTTTTGACCTACTTAGGTCACTTTGGTTCATTACTTCATGTCCCCCATGAACCTAGTGGACTTTTGGCATTTTTCATCATTTCTAACCATATTTTCCACTTGAATCAATTTGATTTATCCTGCAGACTGTCTATTTCTTCCAGCTGACCAAGTTGTAGGTTCCCATAGACTTATTTTTTTTATCAATATACATGGTACAACTGAAAATTGTATGCTAAATACAAAAGAACTTATGTAACTAAGTTGGTTTTTGGGTAACAATGACTGAATTATGTATGCAAATTCCTCATATAAATCCTAGTAAAGTTCTTCTGTGTTCATAAAAATCCCATGATTTATATTATGAACAATAAACTCTTTGACATTCACCCCCTCCTAACCTACACATCCTCCGACATGTGCCATTTCACAAGATTACAGGTTTAAGGAGGGTCTTCTTCTGATACATCTTCATCTTCATTTTCTAAGTCTTTTTCTTCCTGCTTGTCTTCAAGTAGATGACTCATATCCAAGTCATCAAGTTCATAAGTTGAAGATTCTCTTCGTTTGAAGAGCTTGATACGTTTCCTGACTATTGGTACTTTTACCATGGTTCCATCCATTTCAGCCAAAGAGCAAGTAGCATTATTATGTACTACTTTTACTACATATGGTCCAAACCATCGCTTGGCTAACTTTCTATGAGCACTATATTGATTGTCCAGGCTGCTATCATAGACAAGTACCCAATCATTCTCTTGAATAGCTCTTGGACAGAGTTGATGCTTGTGAAACCTCTTCTTATTCTTTAATCTTGCTATTTTAAGCCTTTCAATGGCTGTCTTGACATCTTCTGGCCTTCTTTCAAGTTGCCTTATGCGCAAAGTCAGCAATTCTTCTCTATTCATGCCTTCATCCCAAGGTAAGATACTCCATGTGACAATGGACTCTTCAATAGGCATAATACGTGGCTGTCCATATATTAGTTTAGCTAGCATATAACCTGTTACTGCACTATGGGTAGTTCTATCAACCCATAATGAAAATGGTAGCATTCTAGGCCATTCCCTCATCTTTCCTTTGCAAGATTTTGCTAAAGCTTTAAGAATTGGTTAATGACCTCTTTCGCTCTTACCATTGCCTTCAGGGTTGTAGGCTGATGTAAGAGATAGCTTGATTCCCAATTGAGCAAAGAAATGGCGAGCCTCATCAGCATCTAATTCTCCTCTATCAACAGTTACTTTGGCAACACAACCATACCTGCAAAATACTTCTTCAAGTAAAAAACTACAAACAACTTGAGTAGACTTTGTTGTCAAGGTTTTTCCTTCCACTTGATTTATGAGATCTTCCCTACCAAGTACTAGATATCTCATGTTCCAAATTCCTATAGGCATGGTTACTAAATCAAAAACCCATCTATAGCGAATGGATAAAGGAAAGGTAGGCTGAAGCCCATCTCTATGCTTAACCATAGAGTACATTTGACAAACATGACAAGATTTAACAAAATGCTCAATGTCTTTATACATGTTTTGCTACCAAAATTTCTCTTTTATTTTGGCAAAAGTGCCCGTACCGGAATTGGTTTAAGATTCCAAGGAACGTGTGGGACCGTAAAAATCACCATTGGTGCCACAACGCTTGGATCCACACAGCCAATTTCATGTGGCTGAAATGAAAAAGCTTTACCATGATTCTTTATCATCTGCATGAAGATTTGCTTTTCAGCTGGGCAAGAGAAAAGATTCTTCACCAAATTTCAGCTCTTGTAAACTGTCTGCTGTAAATTGGTGACCAATCTTTGGGATCACAAAGGCTTGGCTGTTTGGATATCCTTTTTGCTAGTCCATCACTTTTGGGTGTTAGAGGAGTAGCCACTGGCTTGACCTTTTTATCAACTGTCTTATACTTTGTTTCTACTCTTACCTCTTCCTTGTTCGGATGTCCAAAAGCTTCATGATCTGCAGATTCTTGAATTATGTCATACATATCCAATGTGTATACTTGTATGGACTGATATTTAGCTTGATTTTCTGCATGAATAGCTACATATATTTTAGCCATTGCATCATTATAATTCAACCCATAAAATAGCCTTGACATTTTTTCATCTATAGGAAAAACATCAATTTTCTTCAGTTCTTGTTCCACATGACATAGATGCTTTCTTTCAGCCCTATTCATGGTTGAAAATTGTTTATAACATCCCACACTATTGGCCATAAAAACCTGCAAGTCAGCTTTTGGCCTTGCCCCCTTTACATGTGAAGGTAATTTTTTATAACATGATGCACTGTCATAGCCTCCACTTATAGCAGTGCTACCGGAAAACCCTTAAATTCTCGGGCATTAGGAGGAACAGGATGATCTCTCAATCGATCTCTATTCGGGTGATGATTTACACATACAATCAAGAATTGGACAGCTTTGTCATTATCCTTACTTCTAATCCGAGCATATGATGAACCATCATTAAGGGTCTTTGTCTCTAAACGAGACTCAGAAATAAAAAGTTGTCCAAGAATGATAGGATAGCTGCTGGAATCTTGAACAAAGAAATGAAATTCATCTTTTACATTACCAATAGTAACTTGTACATAAGGGCATGCTGCATAAAGATCACCAGAGGAGTTATTGGATGCTTTCATGCACCATCCTGGTTCCACATCAATGGGCCATCCGCCATTCTCGTAGAGACTTCTTGACATGACATTAATCTCTAAGCCATGGTCTATAAGGGCAATGCATGGAGTCTCTTTTTCTCCAATCTTAACAACGGTTTCAGTGGTCGCCCTTGCCCAATGGGTACGGGAGTAGTGACTACTAGGAATAAAGTGAGCATCACTTTCTTCTTGCATGTTGTGAAGATGAGATTCTTTCTTAAGCATGGGCTGCACTTTAGATTGAGAAGTCCCCACCATAATAGCTTCTTCAATTTGTGCTTCATAGATGTCTTAATCTTTGGCTTCTATGGCTGCAATCAATTCTTTGATTGCCTCCAATCGAATCCCTTGAGTTTTCAGCTTCTCTTCATCCTGCAAATACACATGAAGTGCTTGCAAAAAAGCATGCACAAATTCTTCAGTTTCCTCGCCAACATATTGTCTTTTTTGTTTAATTACATCAATTATTACATCATGAAATCCTCGTTTTGCAATTTTGAGAATTTCACCTAATGTAAATTCAATTCTACTTCCAAGAATCCTTTCTTCTAGGATCCGCTTAAGATCCGTTGCGGTCTCTATGTCAGACTGCAACTTGTAACTAGGATGTTTAATTTTTCTTTTTCCTTCTGTCTTCTTTGCTTGAGGGGCATCTCCCATATCAAGCTCTGGTGGTGATGGATTTTCAGCAGCCTTCTGCTGATCTGGTTTACTTCTTGTCACGCGTTTAATTAGTCCTGAAGAAGAAGGACCGACAACATCTTCATCTCTTCTTCTTTTTTCTTCTATCATGGCTTCATGATTATTAATTTCAGCTAATCGAGCAAAATATGAAAATGAATCAACTGGCTTGGTCCATCCGATACTTCCTCGGATGCATTGATTGGCAGTAGTTAAATCATCTTTGGTTTCCTTGCCTTGCTCCATGCGATCTAAGGCCTGCATCCACACTTTAGATTTTGCATTAGTTTTTGTTCTTGTTGCCAAATCCTCCAATCTTTTCTTCATGCCACCGTTGCCAAAATTTGGCTCAAGAGGAAGCCTGGTTTTGGTTGCATGAATTTTACCATCCTTCCAAAAGACTAATTTTTGTGCTTTAGCTTCACGGAATGCACCACACTCCCTCTTATCATACTATAGGCTATCACACTAGATACAACGTCTTTTGAAGCCTTCTCGTACAGGTCTTTGGGCAGTTGATCGTCCCCTTTCTTCCACTTTCACATCAAGCCTTTCCACTTTGGAATTAATCTCCATTAGATTAAGATGGAGATCCCGCATGCTTTTAATTAGCTTATCCATGACATCCTTCTTTGGAGATGGAACAACAAAATTTCTTGGTTGCTTGGCCATAGAGACAGGAGGTCAAGAAACAGGAATAGGCTCCTTCATGGATTCAGTTGGTGCAGGGGTTGATCCCCATCTTAGGCACAACCGCTCTCTTCGAGCAATCATATTAACTGCTTCAGTGACATCACTCCAAGCAGTCTTCAATCACGTCTCAGAGTCAGGATCTTCAACTTGATCAGTTAGCTTTTCTTGAAAGAAAGGATCTGTAGCCTTTAGAAATAATTCAATCTTCTGGCTTTCCATACCTTGTTGATCCTCACGATCTAGTTGAGAAAATTTGCTTTCAAATTCGCGATGAAGAGCAGTGGCAGTTAGACCCTTATTGGGCCTTTCAACCCATTCAGTGAAAACTTTCTTTGTCATAAGGCCAGAATCTTCAAGAAAATTTTCTTCTCGAAGAGCCTTCTTGAATGCGGACCATCCTGCGTCTTTTTGGAAAAGACCATGAATTCGGTCTTGGAGACCATGCACAGCCAAACGGTTGGCTCCAAGCATGTTGAGGAACTTCCAAGAAGACCATCTTGTTAGTATAGAGGCAGATAAAAGAGGATACATTTTGCCCATTAAATTGCTTGAGCTCTTGCCCAACTGTTTCCAAAGCTTTAATGGCGGCGGAATCATTCCGCTCTTCTTCTTGTCTCCGTTGTTGTTGCAATTGCAACTACTGCTGAAATTGCAATTGTTGTTGTTGGCTTTCTTGCATCAGACGAACCAAATGTTGCAAGGCATCTCCTCCCGAACTTGATGATTCTCCCATTGTACTTTCTCTTCCACAGCGGACCTTTCACGTCGGGTTCACCACTGTCGTCGTGTTAGGGGTTGAAGGTCTACCACCGAGGCTTAGAGCAGAAGAAAAGTATGGGATTCAAGGTTTGGAGAATGGAAAAAGAATGGAGTTTGACAAGATTCAGGTTTTAGAAATGACTTGGTTGAAGAAGAAGATATCAAGCTTTTTCTGTGTATTTAGCATACATGAATGGAATGAATGTCACTATCTTGATTACAACAAATGCATTTGGAAAAATAAGCCATTACATAAAAGGATATTCTCAGATTTTTAATCCAAATGCATATACCAAATGCAAGTTCAAATGGCTTTTAACTCATGTACATAGACGGATTACAACTTCAAGAAACTAGTATTTTGATGGTAGACTCAAGTACATTCAAGACATGGACCAATAGTACATGAAATGCATTGATGGAGCATAAGTTTAACTTCAGCCCTGTTTTAAAACAGAAAATTCCAGCCCATAATCAAGCTCAAAACGTGTACATAAACTCATGAATAAGCTCCTCTAATCATTAATGGGTAAAGCCCTGATGTTAAGAGGCCAATTTCTTCTATTTCAATCACATGAATCACTTGTTTGTTCATCAAAATGGACAACAACAGTGGGCTGCCCTGTTTATGACTCGTTTTTTCAGTCCATAACAACCCATACACCTTCAAAATCCTCCCCCTTTGCTTGCCCCAAAGTCACTCAAGTACTTGGGTACAAATCGGGCTTCATTAGACCATGAATGAGGTAAATAAAATGAGAGAAGATGTACATAAGAGCAGGCTGAATACTTTTCTCTCAGATTTCCCCCGTTTTATAGATTGTCATACCATGCATTTTCGTCAGACCAAATATACGGGTAAGAGGAGCTCTTACCTTCCTTGTTTGTATCTTCATCTTTAGCTCTAGTTTATCTTCAGTTTGCATGCTCCAAAGCATGCACCATAGCTCCCAGTTTTCTCCAGATGCTCCAGGTTGTGCAGGCCCGCATTTTGTGCCGAAAATTGCGGGCTACATCCTGCTCAATTCCACTTTACTTTTTGACCTACTTAGGTCACTTACAGATCACTTTGGTTCATTACTTCAGGTCCCCCATGAACCTAGTGGACTTTTGGCATTTTTCATGATTTCTAACCATATTTTCCACTTGAATCAATGTGATTTATCCTGCAGACTATCAATTTCTTCCAACTGACCAAGTTGTAGGTTCCCATAGACTTATTTTTTTAAATCAATATACATGGTACAACTGAAAATTGTATGCTAAATACAAAAGAACTTATGTAACTAAGTTGGTTGTTGGGTAATAATGACTGAATTATGTATGCAAATTCCTCATATAAATCCTAGTAAAGTTCTTCTGTGTTCATAAGAATCCCATGATTTATATTATGAACAATAAACTCTTTGACACCGTGCCAACACCTTACTTGACATGATCGGAGTTCCCTAGTGGAAGTTATGGTTGTTTTTCTCGAGCCATACCATCTGGGACAGCACACTAGTAATTCGTGGACAGCCCTTTATTTTGTAACAGTTTTGGTCCTGACTTGATTGCAGCCCCGCCTCACCCACCAGGGTTGAAAGTACATCTCATGGGCAATGACACCTCAACTATCCCATTCGGAGTTTTCGACACAAAGTTATGGCTGATTTCCTACGGCACACCCTTACAGTCCATGACTACATCCCTTGTTTTTTAGGACAAAAATTTTATGAGACGGGATGGTTTGTAATGAACGGGGATCACGGGAACATTTCATGGGAACATACTAGTCACACTGATTGTATATAATGTGTAAGAGGGCATTTTGAGGCATGACAAAAATTATCAAGAAACTCTCTTTTCACCTTCTCAAGCTTCCATGGCTTCTTCTTTTTCTTCTTCCTCTTCTTCCTTTCTCCCTCTTTCTCTCTCTTTTTCTTGCCTTTCTCTCTCCTCTTCCTCTTTTTTTGTAGTCCTTCTCTCTCTCCTTCCTCTTAGTTAGGACAGTTAGGTCTCTTTCATTACAAGTAGCAAAGGGTTTTAAGAAACAGCATGGTATTGACTTTGATGATGTCTTCTCTCATGTGGTTAAGATGACCACCCTGCGCTTAGTCTTGGCATAGGTTGCATAGCTTGACTTGAACTTATACAAGATGGATATCAAGATAGCTTTCTCACATGGAGACTTGCATGATGAGATTTACATGGAGCAGCCTAAGGGCTTTGCAGAGCCTGGCATGGAGTACCTAGTATACAAGCTGAAGAAAAGTCTTTATGGATTGAAGTAGGCACCTAGGGAATGGTATCATAAGTTGGATGCCTTTATGCAGTCACAAGGCTAAAACATAGTGCTATGGATCAGTAATTGTATTTTAGTACTCTATGTGGATGACATGCTATTAGTAGGAAAAGCAAATGATGAGCTAGATGCTCTTAAGGCTCAACTCAAGAATAGCTTTGAGATAAAGGATATGGGAGAGACCTCTCACATACTTGGTATGCGCATTAGACACGACATGCATCAAGGACTCATCTACTTGTCGTAGAGGGAGTACATTCATAAAGTCCTTGAGTGCTTCTACATGCAGGACATGAAGCCTATTGGATGTCCATTACCTTCTTATGTGAAGGTATCACAGGTTGATTGTATGAAGGTAGATGAGCAGAGGACCGAGGTGGCCAAGATTCCCTATCCATCTATAGTGGGCAGTTGCCATGATAGCTACTCATCTAAATATTTCCTTTGTAGTTGGTGTTGTGGCATACTATATGGCTACACCTGGGAAGAAGCATTGGGATGCCGTGAAGGGTATCTTGAGGTACCTGAAGGGCACTGCAGATATGCACATATGCTATGGCAGCTAGGATATAGGAGTCTTGGGGTACATTGACTTTGATTATGTAGGACATGCAGATAGTAGGAAGTCCACTTTTGGTTATGTGTTCACTTATGCTTGAGGTGCGGTTTCATGGATGTCTAGGGTGCAAAAATGCATGGCCCTTTCTACTATAAAAGCCGAGTATGTTGCAACCACTGAGGCTTGCAAGGAGGCCATTTGTTTGGGTCATTTGGTTCATGACCTTGGTATTGATGCTATCCCTACCATGCATTCTGATTCTATGAGTGCTATCTAGTTAGCCAAGAATCCGGTCTTCCATGCGAAGACGAAACACATTGAGGTGAGGTATCACTACATACTTGGGGTCATTGAGGACAAGTCTCTTGACCTTCTTAAGATCTCGACTGATCAAAATCTTGCAGGCTTGCTCATGAAAAGTCTTTCTATAGAGCGCTTTTCCTTCCTCAGGAGGTTGATGGGCGTGGGATGAGATTACATCTTTCCGCATTCTGTTATACATGTGTACATGTTGTATTGTCTTTTATTTTTCTTTTCACTCCTCACTAGTACATATTTTCCTTTAGGTCGGAGGTTATTGGGGTTAAAGGCACCTCTGCCTAGCCGCCTGTGTATTATTACAGTGACAGTACCCATCACTACACACTACAAGTGGCAGGCACCCATCACTGTCACACATTCTTTATTCTTTAAATGACCTTTGAATGAAGGGAAGGTTGGTCACACATTGTGACTGTTGGAGTTCCCACATTGTGACTCTCTCTCTCTCTCTCTCTCTCTCTCTCTCTCTCTCTCTCTCTCTCTCTCTCTCTCTCTCTCTCTCTCTCTCTCTCTCTCTCTCTCTCTCTCTCTCTCTCTCTCTCTCTCTCTCTCTCTCTCTCTCTCTCTCTCTCTCTCTCTCTCTCTCTCTCTCTCTCTCTCTCTCTCTTGCTATGGCTCTTGCTCTTGCTCTTGCTCTCCTGCCATAGCTCTCACCATGAAAATCCCTTGAGTTTCTCCATGTGTATCTCTTCCTTTAATTTCCCATTAAGAAAAGAAAATTTTAGATCCATTTGATGAGCCTCCGAATCAAACTCAACAACAAAAACTAACAAGACCTGAATACTAGTAATAGGATCAATAGGTGAGAAAGTTTCTTGACAATCAACTCCTACGATTTGTAAAAAATGTTTGGCAACTAGCCTTGCTTCAAATTTTTCAAATGTTCCATTTGCTTTTTTTTTTGTCTTATAAACCCACTTGCATTTAATAGTAGTACATCCAGGTGTTAACTAAGTTAGAACCCATGTACCTTTAGAGAGAAGAGATCAATGCTCAATTTCCATAGCCTCTTGCCATTTTTCCTTTTGTGGGGATGACATGGCATCATTGTAGGAGACAAGTTCTTCACAAATATTGAGAGCATTCTCAAGAATATCAACATCATAAACATGATAGGTACCATATAAATTCTCAATTGGGAGATCAATATAAACATCAATGCCAAGGTCATCATCATCAATAATAGGTACAGGATGTGAGTCCTAATTTGAAGAGTCAATATTATCCAGTGAAGAAGGTTCATCATCATATAGAAAAGGAAAAGTAGTGAGTAATGACTTTTTGTCATCAATGTCCTCCAATGACCAAGTCCTCCTAGCATCCTCTTGCGACCATGTGCTGCCCATAAGTTGCTCATTGAAAATAGAATTACGACTTATGATTACTTGCTTGGAGGATGGATCATAATACTTATATCCCTTAGAAAAATAAGAATATCTAATGAAAATAACTTTCAAACTAGAATGGTCAAGTTTTCTAGGAGTCTCTTTGGGTACTTGAATATAAGAAATACACCTAAAGGTTCAAAAATATGAAATAAAAGGAGTTTTCCCTATCCAAGTAGCAATCATTATTTGACAAGGAGCAGTCATAGAAAGATAATTTTGCAAAAATAATGCTATTAAGATTGCTTCAACCCAGAATGGAGCCCCAAGAGGAACACCAAGGAAAAGGGAATTCTCTTGCAAGAAAATCTATCTTGTAACATCAATAAGCTTTTATTTCATTCCTTTGATCATCAAAACAAAGAAAACAGCAATTCTTCACGCAGCATCATAGTAGATATCTCCCACGGATTTGATAGAATCAACCATATTCTCCAACATCCTCACAAAATCCATCAATAGAACAAAGAACACAAGGGAATACACCATCTTTGAATGGAAATACATCACATATTATTCATCTTCAATGTCTTCATAGTTCTGTCTCTCAATCTCTCATATACAGTTACACTATTTTGATAGAATTGACTATCTCTGACCTCTCTCTCTCTCTCTCCATCAATAGTACATCATATCCTCACTACAATCACTCACAATAATCCTTCTTAGGTCGTGGATACACCTCCCAAAAGGTATGTCAGATGTGAAGGGGCACCAGAGACATCATAGTGTCCTGTGAGATCTGTCTTCTGTCACTATCCTTCTGTAACCTTCTGTGAATCTTCTGTAAATCTTCAGTAATTACTTCTTCACTTCAATTAGCTTGGATAGAGATTCCATTCATCCTTTTTCTAAGACAAAAACACTTCCCAAAACATCCATACATCCATCATAACACTCAACAGAAACAAATAGAACAGAACCACAGAATAACAGAAGTACAGAACAATAGAGCTATAGAAGCACAGAAGCTACAAAACTTTACAGAAGATCAACAAAACCCATAAAAATCATAACAAAACCAATTCAATCTCTCATAAACCTTTTCACACATTCTCAATCATCTCTCAAAACATTCATTGAACCATCTCAACTACAAAAATAGAAACAAAACAGAACAAAGCAGAAGAAAATCAGGCCTTACAGAACCATACAGAGAGAATTATAGAACTCTTCAGAACAACATATTTCATCAAAAATCAACATAAACCCTTTCAAACATACTCAAACCACTCCAAACACTTCAAAACATCTTCAAACTCAAACAATCAACCACCAAAAACAACCATTCAACAACAAAAACAACAAAAAATCAGCCCAAAAACCAATCATTTCCACACTCAACATATCCCCACACTTAATAAGGAAGCGTCCTCGCGACCTAAGAAAATGGAAGAATAAAAGCTCTATGATCTGCTAAAAACAATCTTCAATTCAGCATAAATCACCCACTTTGATCACAACCCCAATATATCAGCTTTATAACCTGAATCTGAAACACATATGAAAGGAAAACCAATAACACAAGAAAAAACCATTCCAATATTATAAACTCAAACTATTAAAGGATATAAGAGTTCTGCATCCAAATCTGCAACTGCAACCATGTGATAACCAACTGCATCAATCTTCACAGCTTCATCTTCATCAGCTCCACATAATTGAAAAAAACATCACCCAATACAAAAAATACCCATATACAAATATAGTCTGAATGGCATGGATCCCCAAAAATTGGAGAGCAAAAAGAAATTTTCCATTAATAAAGGAGGAATGATACAATAAGGAAAAAGCTCCATTGCTAAGTAGGATGAAGGTATTTCTTCTTAAACTGCATACTAAGCTTTAAGCGCTCCAAAGCTTTACTCTCATCAACAAAATGCTGAGGCACATTCTTGAGGAACTGTAAGCAACACATCCTTTCCAGTAAGATGAGGAACTTGGTAGGGAAGGCCTGTGCAAAGTAGTACAGAACATCCATCTGAGCAACAGTCACATCTACATTTGGATTGATGAGCAACTGAGGGATGCTCTTTCGAGTATTCAGCTTTGATTGCTGATGCATGAAAGCAAGATACCAACAAAAATGAGCTACAGGGCGAACAGTGGTATCCTCAGAAGTAACATGCACTTTGGCAAAATGAAGGTAAGAGTTCGAACATGCTGCAGATGTATCCCAAGACCCTGGAATGAGAGGCCAATTAAACACCGGTCCTGTCACACAATCATGCAACGTCCATTGTCTTTGACGGAGTATGTCACTGTCATATCCTGGAGTATCCAGCACTGACTGGGGAGGAAGATTGATATAATCAAATGAAGGGGGCAATGGAATAAGAGGAGAACATTGTAAAGGAGGATAAGATAAATCATAAAAGGAAGGCAAATGAAGGGATAAGGAAGATGGCAAAGATGGAGAATTCAACAAAAAGGTACGAAGGGAATCCACTGAGAAAACAGAAGGAATAGGAGGAACAGAAGGTGGAGGGTCAGAAGGGGTAGGTGATGATGTAGGATCAGCAATAAAAGGACATGTAGTAAAAACAGGGATATGAGAAAATCCAGAAGGGGTAAAAGATAAAAGCAGAATGGTATCAGGACTTGAGGAAAGAAGAGAAATATAAAAAGGGAAACGATACGCCATAAGAGAATAAGAAAGGAGATCACCAGGATCCAAAGGATAGATAGAACAATAGAAACTAAGGTCCTGGAAAAAGGAATCAGTAAATAACGGATGATCATCAATAAAGCTCAACAATTGAGATTGTAATGGCTGGATATCAGATTTATGAAAAACACTCCAAACACGACGAGGTTCCAAAGCGTCAGCCTCCAAAGATGGATGCCAAGCATGTCCCTTACACCAAGACGTCTGCTCATGATAATACTTCAAACTATCTGCTAGCAGGAGCTCAACTGAGTGCACATACATGACTGCCTCATGGGAAACCAACTCATCCACAAATCTATCAAAAATAGCTCTCAAGAGACCCGCAGACCAAAAATTTGACCACCCATCCTCTGGAGGTTCCAAATCCACATTGCTTAAAGAGATGTACAAGGCAAACCTCTGCTGATTATATTTGATCCAAAAGGAAGGAGGAGGTGACACCAATTCAGTATAGCAGGTAAAATCTTCCTGCACACAGTTCATCCTCTACTGAAGGCGTTCCACTTAGTGGAGAACCCATCACATAATTTAGCTTTATGGTGCAACTGATCAAGCTCTCCTTTGGAAGATATGATTGAAGGGACAATAGGAGTTGGTGGAGGAATAGAAATAACAGCCACTTTTTGGTTAAGTTCTTCAATAACTTTCTGTTGAGACTCTACAGTTGCCTGAGAGTGCTGCAACTGACCTTCACTAGTACCAAGTTTACTAGCCAAAGTGGCCATTTCCTAAATGGCAGAATTTTTCTCAAGGTGCAAGGATGCATTCTCCTCTTCCAACTTAGCAACCTTAGATTCTAGCTCTTGGATATTTTCCTTCTGGGAATCCATTAAGGATGTGGCAGCAGTCATTTGAGCATTAATATCAAAAAGTGTAGCCCTTTTTGCAGACAAATCCTCCAGTGCCTTAGTCCTGACTAATCAAGGAATCCACCTTGTCTTGCAAGGAAGTATAAACAGTGGTATACATTGTTTGAAGACAAGAGGTAAGGGAGGTTTCCAGAGTGGACTGGACATTTGAAACTAGCTGTGAAAGCATAGGTCCAGATAATATAGTATGTAAGGATGAAGGCAACTAGCTGATCAATTTGTCCTTCCTTTTGGGCTGAAAATAAATTAGGACAGGAGAGGAAAGAAGGAAGGGCACTACCAGACACAGTAGGAACATGTGCGGGTATAGGGGAAGCAAGTACAAGAGGACTGGAAGGACCCTTTGTATAAAGGTGTTTCTTGCGAGAAAATATAACAGGGGACTCCTCATCTTCTGAATTTGGTTGCATAGGTGGAGGGGAGGGGACTGATGGTGGAGGATGCGGCGGTAAAGGAACAGAATCAAGCACTGGCACACCACCAGGAGGAGGTGCAAAAGTTATAATGCGCTGTAAGAAAGCACCATAGGAAACATTAATGATCTGACCCTTCCGTACACGCTGGAAATGTTGATCCATATTGGAGAGTAAGAAGCTTGCCCAGTTGAACCTAGCACCCTCTAGGATCTTCACAAAAGCTGTGAACAGTTCCTTGGAAAGATACTTAGAAGCTGACTTACTCGTCATAAATCGGTTCTGGAGGAACTAACATAACTACTTCCATACTGGAGAAGAGATAGGAGCAATAGAGACCCCTGAACTGTTAATAAGTTGATTGAGAAGTAAGGGGGTAGAAGTTTCCTTCTTCAAGAGCGTAACTATCTCTTCAACAATAAGTAACTGGTTATCGCTGGGCACAAAGGAAGCAGAAAGGAGCAAGCACAACGCTTCATGGATATTAGCTGTAGATAAGCAGAAGGTACAGTTATAAACCAGGTGAGACTGGTTTTTATAAGAAGTCAAGAAGGAGTAACAAATGTGAGAAATGTGGGATCTAGAGCATGGCAATGAGTTATGGTGGATGAAAGAAGAAGTGTGGACTCATGATGAAGAAGATAAAGACACTGTTTGTTACACAAGTGAATTAGGTTCCAAGATTGAGACTTGGACTCATAAACACAATCTTGTGTATGTGGACAATGACATTGACACTGCACTGAAATGAAAAGAGTTCTATCATTGCATTAAGAAAAGGATGCAAGTACAATGCTTTATAGGAAAGTAGGAAACTGCAGTAGGCACAATTGTGCATATGGGATAGGTTAGCCTGCATGTCCTTGACCCTGAAGCTCCATACAAAGAGGCTGTTTAGTGAGTGTGATTGCTGATTCTCAACACCCCTCCTCAATCACAACTAAAAAGGCACAAAGTGTGTAGAGGCTGTAATGAGAACCACCTGCAAAGTGTGGGCACACCACAAACATGGTAGACACCAGAGGCTGTTGCAGAAAAGGCTAAGTGTGGGCACCAAAACATGATGGACATCCAGAGGCTGTAACAGGGGCCTCACAAAGTGGACAGGGACTGTAATGCCAAGTTACATAAGGAGTTGACAAAGCTTATGGCAGGAAGCATTAGGGCAAGGAAGTACAAGGCTTTTAAAACAGTCTATGAGAGTTATGAGAGTAGAAGGATTGATGAATCTTGTCCTTCCGATCCTGGTGGTCTTCATCTTCATCTTCTTCTTCCTTTGCTCCATTTTCTTCTTTTTCTTTGACTGCGACTAGATAGGCCTTTTGAGATCTCTTTCTTGCGTGGCAGAACTTCTCAGTGTGTTCGATCCTTTTGCAAAAGTCACAAAAGAGATGATCCTTCTTGCCTTTGTACATGTTGCCAACATATAATGCATGCTCATCTCTAGAAGTACTTGGTTCTTCCTTAGTTTTTAGCTTCTTTTCCTCTTCTAACAGTGATGCCTGGATATCAACAAGTTCAGGATTTGGCATGTTGATTAAAGTTGTTGATACATTATTATATTCAGGAGGCAAACTCTTAAGTAGAACACCGATGCAAACACCTTCATCCATTTTAATGTTGATTCCTGCAAGTTGGGTTAGGAGTCCTTCCATGTAATTGAGATGTGTGGCAAGTGATGTGCTGGACTTCCTTTCAAGCCTGAAGAACTCAATCAGGAGACCATACTTTGATGATTTAGATTGTGCACCAAACAGGGTGTCAAGTCTTTTCCATGTATCCTGTGAGGTCTCACAGTTATCTACATGGTGGATATAACTGTCGTCTAGCTCCAGTTTGATAATGGCCTGGGCTCTGTCACTCATCATTCTTTTGCCAAGTACTTGCAAGGTCCGCATCCCGAGGTTTCTTCTCTTTGCCATTTGTGATGGCCCAGAGATCCTTTTTCATCAAGATGAGCTTGATGCGGGTTTGCCAAGTGTCAAACCCGACTCCTTTGAATCGAGCATTTGGAGAGTCTTTTCCCATGTTGAGGTTGCAAGATCAGCAGCAAATCAACACCAGAATTCTGAGATTTTATCAGTAGAAGAGCAGAATGTAGTGTGTCAAGAGACACAGTTAGTGTGAAAACACACTATGTCAGTGTTGATGTTGAGCTTGATTCTTCTTGTTCTGGATCGTTCGGTCATTCTTCAATCTTCTCAGATCCTTTCCCTCCTTGATTTGATGCTGGGTTAATGGATTAGAGTGGGCTTTAGCTTGGTTTAGTGTCAGGAGTGAGAAAAAATGAGGAAAAAAAAGCTTGAAAATTTTTGGCTATGGTGGAATTAGGGTTTTTGAGACAGGGGCCTGGTTTTTCTCAAATTGCAGGAGCTATACTTGATCATTTTCAAAAAATTTTACATGCCTAGGAAGCTGACTTCATGGGCTATCAAAGCCCTATGAAAATCCTCCAGATTGTGGATTGTATAAAGCATGCAGTGCACTCGATCAGATTCGGCGTAGTTCAGGACAGGTTTTCGCAATTTCTATAATGCCAGGGTCAGGGCGCATCAATGTGGTCAATTTATGCGCCAAGATGAAGCGTCTTGAGTAGAAGAACAATCCCCTAGAAGGAATCAAGAGCTGAAGTGGCTTGGTTGAGAAGTTATTGAAGCTCCAAGTGAGGTAGGTCCTGTCTGGCTATGGCAGACACAGAGTAGAGATTGAGAATTTTCACAATGCTGAGCTTCAGATAGCCAAATGTCATGGATTGATGTGATACAAGGAAGCTTTGTGAGTTGGGAAATACTTTTCCAGAAGGAAGCTCCAAGATATTTGACCTCTGGAGTGAGATATAAGCAGCTCAATCTGACAGGGTGCTGCTGGCTATGGCTGCGATGGAAGCTTCAGTGAGAGTAGAGTTGGGAGATGAAGTCATGAGCTGACATTGAAAGATCTAGAGCATGGCAGTGAGTTATGGTGAATGAAAGAAGAAGTATGGACTCATGATGAAGAAGATAAAGACACTGTTTGTTACACAAGTGAATTAGGTTCCAAGATTGAGACTTGGACTCATAAACACAATCTTGTGTATGTGGACAATGACATTGACACTTCACTGAAATGAAAAGAGTACTATCATTGCATTAAGAAAAGCAAGCAAATACAATGCTTTATAGGAAAGTAGGAAACTGCAGTAGGCACCATTGTGCATACGGGATAGGTTAGCCTGCATGTCCTTGACCCTGAAGCTCCATACAAAGAGTCTGTTTAGTGAGTGTGATTGCTGATTCTCAACAACAAAGCTTCTCATCTACCGACGGCAATGTGAGGGCAATAAATGGTCTAAGGCCTGCATGTCTGATGCAATCCGCCTCTAAAAGGAGAGAATAATCATGGACTGCGAGGGGAACATACTGTACCACAATCAGAGGGGAAGAAGAAGAAAATGATGCCATTTAGACTATAGTAGAAACCACACTCACAAACCAGGAATCAAAGAGAAGACCTGCAAAACCCACAAACAAAACCACCACTCAGACCATCGACAGGAGAAAGATTTAGGACAAGACTGACTGGACTAAACCACCCCAAGCAAACCACATCCTACCGAAAATTCGACATGACCTATGCACATATGCGACCGAAATCTTGGTGAATATGTAGTACAAACAGACACCCAAAACCCCGTAATCAAACACACAAAATAAAACAAAAGTGTCACACATACCGTAACCCAGACATTGAACAGACTCCAAACAAAATCACAGACTTGGACTAGTAAAATAGCCATGAACAGATATGATTGACATCTTTGACCAAGAAAACCCAATCCCCGTAAACATTCAGGGTCTTACAGTGCGGTGAAGTGGATGGGTGAAACGAACGACTCATCTTATTTCAATAATCAATTAAGCATAGTTCATTATTAATGTTTAATCCGTTAATGCATGGTGAGTCGAAAACGTAGCCCAGCCCCTCTTAGACTTGACACAACTTTACTTGACTGGGTCTCTACTAATGCAGTTTATTGTTATAATTACATGATCTGTGGCACTTGTGTGCATGCATGCGTGACTTCAAGGGGTTCATTTTATTACAAGTTAAAGGTGTCTGTAACGCGTGTGCATGTGCATTGGTGAATGGGTTTTAATTTACAAAAATTAAGTGGGTTATGGTGCAAAGGTGCTCGTGCAATGGCGGGATTCCTTTTACAATTAACGTTCAAGTTCGTTTTGTTATAATTTTATAAAGTGCAATCTGTTAATTTTGTGTATGTGCAACTGTCAATTGATTTTAATCACAATTTAAATGTGTGTTATGGTGCAACGTGAGAGAGGAAAAAAGAGAAAAAACCTGGCAATGTGTGGGTCTGTCTGCAAAGTCTAAGACGACGGCCTCGAAAAGGGAAAGACGCAATCCACCGATAATCCACAAAACTGACAAAAGGCTGACTAAGACTAGTCGTCCTATTGTACAGGAAAATGGAAAAACAACTAACACATTGACCAAAAAGAAATAATAAAACAAATGGGACGTGTGACCAAAGAAAAAAAATGGAGATGTTAGGGGTTTGGATTGATTTGGATTTAAGATTATGATTGTCTAGTTTAGTGGGTTGTTTTTGTTTTTTTGTTTTTTTGTTTTTTTTTAAAAGTTTGGTTTGGCTTTTTTTTTTTTTTTTTGTTTGTTTTTTAAAAGTGTGTTTTGATGTGTTTGTTTGTTTGTTTGTTTTTTGTTTTTTTTTAAATAAAAATGATGTGGACATGAAATTTCAACAACCAATCATGAGCATCAAGTGTAAAGAAGGTGATCGGATTTAATTTATTTTTTTAGCTCATTTGGCGGATTAAAAATGATTTTTTCCATTGAATTTTGTTTTTTTTAAATTAAAAAAATTAGGGTTTTGGCTCCAATTAATACTTTTGCCAATTAAGGAAAGCATTTTCAATGAGAAAATATTGGCAAAATGTACAAAAGAATTCATTAAACTTGCAAAAAAAAAAATGACATTATTTCGACATTTTTATAAAATTTTAAGGAAAATTTTCCATTTTTTTCATGGTTTTGAAAAGAATTTCAATTTTTGATTTTTTGTACTTTTAAAAAAAATTAGGTTGGAAAAATATGTCAATTATTTGTAGAAATATTGGGAATTTTTTAGGAATTTTTCTATAAATTTTGTTATTTTTACTTGATTTTTAAGAAATTTTTAAATTTTTAAATGTGTTTTTAGGGTTTTGCGGGATTTTAAATTAAAAGGGCAGTACCCGGCTACGTGTGAACAGCTGATAAGGGCTGCGTGTGAACGGCTAGCTGCAGCACACCACCACACGAACAAAGCGGAATGCACGTCCCCGCGCATGAACAGTCGCGAACAAACACACTCCCGCACGAACAACGCACGCACACCCTGCGTGTGACAGGGGGCCTAGAAGAGGATACAGGTGTGTGTGTTGTTTGTAAATTAATTCGTTGTGGTCTGCGCTTCGGGGGGGGGGGGGGGGGGGGGATGGGAAAAAAGGGCGTAGAAGGGGGGTTTGCGTGTATGTGTGGGAAGGGATATGTGAATGGGGGCTTAGGAGGGGGAGGTTTGTATGTGAATGGGGGTGTGACTATAACACTCTTTTGAATGGGGGAACGCGCAGCAGGAAGCCTTTGAGCAGATGAAGAAGTGCATGAGCCAAACTCCTGTCCTAAGGGTGCCGAACTTCACCAAACCCTTTGAAATCTCTACAGATGCATCTGACTATGGCATAGGGGGTGTACTGGTCCAAGAGGGTCACCCCATTGCGTATGAGTCAAAGAAATTTACCGATGCTCAAACAAGGTGGAGCACACATGAGAAAGAAATGTTGGCAGTCATCCACTACCTTAGAAAATGGAAGCACTATATCCAAGACAAGCATACAATAGTCTTCACCGACAATATCTCCCTCAAATACTTCCAATCCCAACCCAAGTTATTAGCAAAGCAAGCCCGTTGGCTAGACTTCCTAGCCGAATTTGACCTCGAGATTAAGCACAAACCGAGCTCTACTAATAAAATAGCAGATGCCTTGAGCCGGAAAGCTGACCTGAAAGCT
Source organism: Lygodium microphyllum (assembly GCF_053477565.2). Taxonomy (NCBI): domain Eukaryota; kingdom Viridiplantae; phylum Streptophyta; class Polypodiopsida; order Schizaeales; family Lygodiaceae; genus Lygodium; species Lygodium microphyllum. The sequence continues at coordinate 3,180,194 of NC_141145.1, forward strand.
GTCAGTGTGGTCAGCAGCAACTTCATAGAACTTGTCAAAGAGGCCCTAGAACAAGATCAAGAAATGCACAAGATAATCAAAGATGTGGAAGCAGAGAATACACCACATGGAATGTACACCTTAAAAGAGGGTATTCTATTTTTAGGCAAGAGATTGTATATCCCCAACAATGTGGAATTAAAGAAACTCATTCTGCATGAGATACACGACGGCAAGATTGGAGGCCACAAAGGGCAAAGAAAAACCTTGGAGGCCCTTAGGAAGCAGTTCTTTTGGTCGAACATGAAGGAAGAAGTGATAGACTACATCAAAACTTGCCCCACTTGCCAAATGGTCAAAGCACCAAGATCAAGACTAGCCGGACTACTACAACCATTACCAGTACCTAACCGCCCATGGGATGTCATCAGCATGGACTTCATTGTGGAGCTACCGGAATCCCATGGGTACACAATCATCTTTGTAGTGGTGGACTATTTCTCCAAACAGGCCCACTTCATCCCGGCCAAACCACCACTGAATGCCAAGGAGGTAGCACGCCTCTTCTTCACACATGTATTCAAATTGCATGGCTTACCACTGGCCATTGTATGAGATAGAGATGGAAGATTCATGAGCGACATGTGGAAGGAACTCTTCAAGACTCTGGAAACCCAACTGAGATTCTCATCATCCTTCCACTCGGAGACAGATGGACAGACAGAACGAGTCAACCAAGGCATCGAAGATTACCTCCACAGCTATGCTAGAGTGGATCAGAAAGATTGGGCCTTGTACCTTGACATCTTGGAATTCCACTATAATAGCTCCATCCACTCGACTATGGGGTACACTCCCTTTGAGTTAGCCACAAGAAAAGAAGTCATTACACCACTGGCCTTAGCATCCGGAGCGGCCAAAGCGGAGGATCAAGGTGCAAAAGAATTCTTGAAGAAATGGAGAGATCGCAATGCAGCAACTAAGCAAAGTCTCGAGCAGAGCAAGATAACAATGACAGAACAAGCAAACAAGAAGAGAAAGGCGGTACTATTCGCCAAAGGAGACTTGGTCCTAGTGAGCTCTAAGAATATGTCACTTCCCAAAAACATGACCCCAAGTTCAATCACCGTTACTATGGACCCTACCGAATCACTGACGTGCTGAACGAAGTCACCTACAAGCTGGACCTGCCAGACAGTGTTTGTGTTCATAATGCCTTTCATGCTCGTCTTCTGCGCAGGTTCTATCCCGACAACCAATGGGGACGGCGCGTACCAATGCTCCATTCCAATGGTCCCTTCGAAGTAGAAGTATTCCTCCGACACTGGGAACAAAGAGGCTTCCCCAAATACCTCACCAAGTGGCGCGGGCGTCCACTCAAGGAGGCCACTTGGATCTCAAAAGCGGAGGCCCATGAATGCGGAAAGGATGCCTTCGCCCTTTGGCTCGAGGAGAACCCCCCTGCTCCTTCTACTGACCCTTGAGCCACCTCAACACTTCAACAACTAATGCGGTTCTCAATCATAGACCCCAAATGTGCCTCCACTCCTCAAATGTAATTGAGTCGAGGGTGGACTCGCATGGTAGCAATCATCACAAATAATTCCATCAAAAAAGAAAAATCCCCAACGTCTTAGTGCGGCAGACACTGGCGAGTCTGATAGTATAGACTGTGTTAAGACCCCGCGGTCCCCTTAGACCGGCAGACACTGACCAGCTTGCTAGGAAAAGTTGTGTTAAGACCCCGGATGAGTCAAATAACAAACGCTACCCTTAGATTGCTGAGGTCAGCAATCCAATAAGTGGGGGTGAGTGTAAGGGCTTTGTAGCTATACCATGCCATTGCTACCGATTGCACCTATATAGGGAGTAGTAGTGACTCAAAGCCCTGCTTTGTTTCCACTCTACGTGTGATTCCCTATGCCCTGTGGTGAACCCTCTTATGTGTGGCATCACGAGGGTGTAGTCCTGGGATGTGTCTATGTTGTCCCGCTTTTGGATTGAATAATACAAGAGTATACCTTGAGCTCATATCGTGTTACCTTTCTGTGCCGTGTTGAGTGCGTCTTTGGTGAGGTGGGAGAGGGGGGCAGTGATAAGGCTGTAATCTTTGATGAATCTTCGACAAAATACTGTGAAGCTTAGGAACTCCCACACTTCTCTTACAGTTTTCAGTACAGGCCATCTTTGGACAGCTTCCACTTTATTAGGGTCCACTTTGATTCCATCTAATCCTACAATAAAGCCTAAGAATTCCAATTCTTCACCGCAAACTCACATTTTTCCGGCTTGGCATATAACTGATGCTGCCGCAATTTCTCAAAAACTTTGCGTAAGTGTTGCTTGTGCTCTTCTAAGGTCTTGTTGTAGACTAGGAGGTCATCTATGTAGATAATGACAAAGATATCTATCTCTGGTCTAAAAATTCCATCCAGGAGGCCACAAAATGTGCCTGGCCCATTGCTTAGGCCAAACCCTAATACTAACCACTCAAAACTACCATATCGGGTACGGAAGGCTGTTTTTGGGATATCTTCTTCGGCTATGCGAATTTGGTGGTATCCTGATCTAAGATCAATCCGACTGAAGTGCTTGGCCCCGTGCAGTCTATCTAAGAGGTCTTCCACTAGGGGCATAGGGTATTTGTTTTTTATGGTGATTTTGTTAAGAGCCCTATAATCTACACAGAGTCTAAGTCCCCCATCCTTCTTCTTTACAAACAACACTGGAGCACCAAAGGGGGATTTGCTAGGGCGGATGAATCCTTGTTCTTCTAGTTCATGTAGTTGCTTCTTCAATTCCACGAGCTCGGTGTGGTTCATGCGATAGGGAGCTCGGGCCGGTGGGGCAGACCCTGGAATCAGCTCAATCTTGTGATCCACATCTCGTCTGGGTGGTAGACCCTTGGGTAGTTCGGCTGGCATTACATCTTTGAATTCTTCAAGTATTTCTGCCACTTCTGTGTTCCTCTTCTGTTGTTTGGGTTTCTTGCCATTTTCTTCTTCTTCAATTGGTCGGATCATACACAGATAGACCATATCTCCTTGTTTGACTGACTTCTCGACTTGCTTTGCACTGCATGTCGTGATACGTGGCCTGATAACGGTCCCTTGGACCGGTGCTTTTTGGGTCTGGCCTTTTGGTTGGTTTGTAGTTGGTTTTACTGTTTGGCATGATACTCCTGGCTTATTCTCCTTCATTTGCACCTTGATTGGGGTCCTACCAGGTAGCTGCATTATTTCCATGGTACTCTTACGCCTTCTCCTTGCATATCTAGCATCATTTCATTCACACCCTTACCAAACATTGCAATGACATACTTGTTATAGAATTCTAGGCCTAATATCACTTCAAAATCATCCATGGGGATTACTAAGAAGTTGAGTTTTGCTTTCCACTTGTCGGCTTCCACTTGGACTACAAAGACTTGTTTTACTTCCTTGGCTTCTCCTTGTGCGAATGTTACTGTTAATCCTTCTGGGGCTTTTCATAGCTTCAATCCATGTTTTGCTGCACACTGTGGTGTCATGAAGTTGTGTGTTGCTCCTGTGTCCACCATGATAGGTTGGTTTCCTTCGCCCATTCGGCCTTTGATGTATAGATGGTGGACTGCCGCTACCCTGGCTGCCATGCATTGGGGTCGGGCACTAACTGACCCTACCCTTGGGTGATCCATGCTCTCTTCACTCCCATTTGGGATTTCCTGGATACGCGGTGGTAGTGGTTCTTCTCTTCCATATGCACAAGTTGCATTCACCCTTGATCCACTCGATGAAGCTGTGTCTTCTATTGGGCATCTGTTTTGGTGGTGTGGACCCCCGCATTTGAAGCATCTGATGCCGGTGGAAGGGCTTGGGGGTCTCAACCATGATGTGTTTGATGCTGCGGGCCCATATGATGTGCTAGGGGTTGGCCTGTAGTGATTGTTTCCCCATCTCCCTACTGCTCCTCTTGGTACTAATGCGGTTTGGGATACGGCCGTGGTGTTAGTGGTGTTTTGACTCCTTGTATCTGTGAATTCCCCTCTAGGAGCATTGGGCCTCTGGTTCCAGGAGTTATTGTTGTTGAAGGTGTTGTTGAAGATGTTGTTGAACCTATTTTGATTCCCTTGTGCTGTTCTTCTGCCTTCCAGGTCCACCAGTCATTCGGCCATTCTCATGGCTTCTGCTAAGCTTGTTGGCTCCTGTCTCTCCACATCTCTTCTAGCCCATTCTTGCATCCCAAAAAAAAATCCATGTAGCTTAGTGTCGGTATCCATGTTTGGTAGTTGCAGCATGATTTGCCTATATTTGCTGACATACTCTTTCATCTTTCCCTGTGCTTGCTTGAGGTTCCTCCATTCATCTCTCACTTTGAATTTCTCCAGCTTTGGAATAAAGTAGTCCTTCAGTTCTTCCTGGAGTTCTTCCCACGAATAGATTGTGTGGCCCTACTCTTGTTCTAACAGGTACCAATTGGCAGCGTCCTCCTCCAAGTAAATGACTGCCACTTCCGCCTTCCTGTCTTCGGTAATTCTTGAATACTTTAAGTACCTATCCACCTCTGCGATCCATTTCTTCAGAACCAACCCATCTCTCTCTCTCCCTTGTACTTGGCGGGTTGGGGCATCTTGAATTTTCCATAATCATCTTCTGAACTACTGCTATCTTCCTCTTCTTTGCGATGGTGCTTCTTCTCCTTCTTCTTGTCTTTCTTTTTGCTTCCTAATTCTACTACTTTCTCCTTCTCCTTCCTTCTATCTTGCGCCCTCCTAGATGACTCCTCTCTACCCGTTCTATCCATCTCCTCTTGCATTCGGTGTCTCCTCTCCTCTTCTTGTTGTTGACTCACCCATTCTCTATAGCCCTGCTCTACTTCTAGTTTTTTCCTCCTTTCTTCCTCTTCCTCTTCCTCTTTCATCTGCATGTTCCTCCATATTGATTCTAGCATGCCTAACATACCATCTAATTGTCTTTCTAGTCCGGCCACCTTCTCCTCTTGGGCCACTCTCCATTCTTGTCCCCTACTCTTCTTCCTCTCCTCCAGTGTCGGGAGGGTGATGTTCTCCCTTTCTTCCTCCATGTGGTTGGTAGTGGTGTCGACGCGGGGAAGCCGTGTTTCGCCTGTGGTGGTGTGGGTCGTGCCGCGGGGAAGCCGCGTCACGTCTTCAGACGGTGGGATGTCGAGGTTAGGGGCGTCACGCCGGGGCGACACGTCGGGGGGCATCGTGCCAAGGCGACACGATGTGGGGCGTCGCGCTGTGGGTTGTTACAACTTCGATCTCTTCGGGGCACTGGATCTTTCCTCCTGCTTCCGTGAGCACTCCTTCACTCCGAGCAAGAGTTGCTCTGATACCAAGTGTGATAAACTTGCACTCGTTACGCACTCAACATGGCACAGAAAGGTAACACGATATGAGCTCAAGGTATACTCTTGTATTATTCAATCCAAAAGCGGGACAACATAGACACATCCCAGGACTACACCCTCGTGACGTTGCACATAAGAGGGTGGGGGAAGGAGGAGGGAGAGGAGGAAGGGAGGGAGGAGGAAGGAGGGAAGCAGGAGAGAGAGAGAAAGGGGGTTGCAGGGAGAGAGAAAGAAGAAGAAGAAAAAAGATAGAAAGAAAGGGGGGGGGAGAGAGAAGGGGTAACGGCCGCGGGAGGGGGAGGGGAATTAATATTTTAAATTAATTAATTAATAAATTAAGGAATAAATTAAAAAATAGAAAAAAGAAATGAAAGGTGCGCCCTCGTCCCGTGTGCGTGCGCGGGGCGGGGTAAAAAAATTTACCGTGGCGAGATCGGAATGGTGTCGGGACATCGGCACAGGGTACGTGACGGGGGTATGTGGAGACACGTAAAATCGAAAATGGGCGCGTTCATGCGCAGGACGAGTCGCGCGAGACACGTCAAAACAAGGAAAAATTAATATCGTCGAAACGAAATGATGTAAAAACAAAAATTGTGCAGGATAGCACGGGGAAGACAGCGAAAAAGTGCAACGGGGGTTCCGGTGGAAGATAGGGCATTCACATGCAAAAAACATAAAAAATGGGTCCAAAAATGCAAACGAAAATTAATATCGAAAGATTTGTGCATCGGAACGAAGTGCAGGAAAAAGGAAAAATATGCAGAAGAACGTGCCCAACAACCCTATCATGTCAAAACACCGTTTCCACTGATACAAGATGCATTCACATGGAAAAAACTCAAAAAATAAACCCGAAAAGGGATTCGAAAATTAATATAGAACGATCCGTGCACCGGAACGAAGTGCAGTAAAAACGTAAAATGTGCGGGGGACAGAGTTTCACAGGCCTATCATGTTAAAACGTAGTTCCGATAGGGTTCGGAGGCGTTCACATGCAAAAAACACCAAAAAGACACTCAAAAACACATTTAAAAATTAATAATTAAAAATAAAAAAGTCGAAATAAGGGGGAGAAAAAAGGAAAAATGTAGGGAAAGGTGTGGTGGACATGGTTGTCAAGTCAAACTTGAATTCCGATGCAAACAAGGCAGGTTCACATGGAAAAATGTCAAAAAGACGCACGAAAAGATCCCGAAAAACCGCAAAATTAATCATGGACAAACCGTGCATCGAAATGACACGGAGTAAAAAAAAATGTCAGGGGGAAAGTGGTTGTTAGGGCTATGATGTCAGATCACTGTTTCGAAGCAAGAAAAGCGCGTTCACATGGAAAACCGTCTAATTTGTGCAAAATGCTTCAAAAACTAATAACTCGAGAACCGTGCATCGGAACAGGGGTAGGTAAAAAGGAAAATTGGACAGTTCAAAGGGATGAACAGGGCTATAAGTTTGGATTTGAATCTGGGGGAAGGTAGGGTGCATTCACTTAGAAACACAACAAAATAAAGGAGAAAGGAAAATGAAGGAGGAACATCCCCAAGGGAGGGGGGACAGTGGACGGGTGGGTGGGGAAGGGACCCCAGGAGTGTAACAGAAAGTCATGGCATACATGCATGAGCAAAGTGAGGTATATGCAGGGTGGTATGCAAGGTAGATGCGCAGGGATGTGTCCCCACACTTAAAACCTTAATGGGTAGGGTTGACTGATCAACAGGGACCTAATACCACATGACAGACCAACCACTAACGTCCCCACACTTAAAACATGAACATCGCTGACAACAAAAAGTGTAGGGTTAGAAAAACTTGGCCCATGTTGTCGAGAATCAAAGTTGACACGTCCACTGTCGTTGTCGACTACAGGAGGTACCAAGGTATCTTCACAGCACACGTCCTTCGTGGCAGGGACCACACGGCAGCACCCAGGGAGGTAGCTGGTGGATGAGTCTCGTCGAGTCGGTGTCGCTGATGAAGGAGAGTCACTCAGCTTACAACACTCAGATGGGATGAGAGAACAGTCACTCGCCCCATTACGAACATCACTCGATAAATAATGATTGAAACCCATATCTCACACCCGGTTTAGGAATTGACAAAGGAATGGTACAAAGGAGTATGCCAAGGTGCACAGTTGATGGTGCATCAGTGCGTCCAACCCATCTGCCATAGTTGCAAGGAGGAAGGCAAGGGATCCTTACAGTGCAGTGTATAGAACACGGTGACATGTCCTGTGATGATGGCAGAAACCCACCCCATGGGTGCATAGGGAAAAGAGAACATACCTTGCGCCAAGGGTCGTAACATCCCTCAATCCTTACCTTGCGGTAATCGATTGAAGAAACTCCAGTCACACTCAGCCCACCCTCTATCTCATGCTCTGTTGAAAGATACAGAGGGCAGTTGTGTCCTGAAACCCATTGATGTAATCCTCATAGTCACTTGTGCAAAGGTTGTATACCTTGTGCGCATTTGATGGTGCAACTATGCATCCCGCCCAGTGCCGGTATACGGTGCGAGAAGGAAGGCCAGGGAGCCTTTTGGTGTAGTGCACAGAAACAAATCATGCTTTGTGCATTGAGAGGCCCATCCCGTGCGTGCAACACTTCATTCACACTTCTCACCTCTCATTTGATTTAAAGGGAAAAGAATGGTCACTCGCCCCACCCTCTGTCTCACTCTTTGTTGATAATTACAGAGGGCAACCATCCTCACTTCCCCATCCGGTTAGGATGAAAGCTCGCGTCACTCGATTGTTTGTTGATGAAGATCGCGTCGTCAGTTGTTGAAGAGGCGTACCCAGGGAGGTAGCCATCAGATTGAACGTTGTGTTACATAGGACATGGCATCTACTAGAGGACTGTCAAACACTCTACAGAAAGGCACAGGACACAGCGTACCAAGGGAGGCAGCTTCGGAACTGGATCCTGGGGATGTCAATTGATGAATCTACTTTTTGGACTGCTGGGTGTTGCCACCTTTTCCACAGCCAGCTTCTCGCCCAAGGGTGTTAACCACCTTTTCTTGGAACGAGGCCTGTTATGACAGGGAATTTCTTCCTTTTCTCCCATAACAATTTTTTTTTGTCTTGTTTTTTTTTTCTTTTTTTCTTTTCTTTTTTCTTGTTTTCCCCTATTCCCGAGGGTGTCTCCACCTTTTCTCGAAGAATAGGTCGGCATGACAGGGACCGAAGTCCTTTTCTCCCATGACCGATATATATATATATTTTTTCTTTTTTTTTTTCGAATTAAGCAAGGGAATGGTGGAAATACCATTTGTCAGAACCATCCTTGCCACTGCCGTTGGTGGAAAATAGAGGATAAGAGATCAGGGCTGGAAGGTAGGGCTGAGGGGACAGAGGGTTGCGTCTACCTCATCAGGAGTGGCTGAAGAATGGCTATCAGAAGTAGCATAAGAGTTACAGTGCCACGCCAACGGGGGAAAGAATCAGGTGACTGTGATTGTCAAGATTCCCAAGGAGGGAAGTACTTCTTCAGGCAATATTCATTGATCAGGAAGGGATCATTAGAGGCATCAACGGCCTGCACTTGGATAGAGCCATTCGAGTTGACAACAAGTACCTTATATGGGCCCATCCATCACTATTGGAGCTTGCCAGGAAACTTGCCAAATCGTGAATCATAAGCTAGGACCAAATCACCTTCTTTGAACTCATTGTGCTTGATGAAGCTGTCATGGTAAGCCTTACGTTGAGCTTGCGTGGCTTCCATGCACTGTAAAGTCATCCTGTGAGTTTCGTCCAAACATTCCAAGTGCAGGAGACGGCGTTGCAATGAATCATCATCCCCCAAACACTCTTTCATAGCCACTCGCAAAGAGGGCAATTCCAGTTCAACAGGGAAAACAACTTCTGTACCATACACTAGCTGGAAGGGTGTTTGTCATGTAGCTGCTTTATGGGAGGTTCTGTACACCTAGAGGGCCTCTGTACATCCCAATCACGACGATGTGCGGCAATTGTCCTTGTCAGGATCGAGTAGAGGATGTGATTGGTGACCTTGACTTGGCCGTTGGCTCTGGGGTAATAAGGAGTGGACTTGCGATGGCGGATCTTATACAGCTATGTAAACTCTTCCATGACTTTATTAATGAAATGAGTGCCTTTGTCACTTACCAGCTCTAGGGGACTACCAAAACAGGTGATGATATTCTCGTACATGAACAGGGCCATGCTATTACCATCATCCCGTTTTAGAGCTTTGACTTCACACCACTTAGTAACATAATCCGTACATACCAGGATATATCTGTTATGTTTCCTTCTGGTGGGAGGATCGATTGGGCCGACGAAGTCGATGCCCCACTTCTCAAATGGCTTCAAAGGAAAGATAGGTTGCAATGGCATGGCACTTGTTTTGGTGGGTTTCCCCATTCGCTGACAAGCATCACATCTTTTATAGTAATCATATGCATCCTTGTGGAGGGTCAGCCACCAGTAACCTGCTAGTAGAGCTTTCCTGGCTGTAGCTTCTCCTGCAAAGTGGCCCCCACACGGCTCATCATGGCAAGCCTTCAAAACAATCCCAATCTCATCTCCTGCAACACATCTTCTGAACACTTTATCTTTGCCTTTCTTGTATAGTGCACCGCCTAACAGGGTGTAGGGGGCTGATTCTAACATAAGCTTCTTCCTTTCCTGACTAGAAATGCCAAGAGGGTACTGTTGGGTTGCCAACATATTGGCAATTTATGCATACCAGGGGGTTACAGTTTCTACAAGGAATAGGGAAGCATCAAGGAGGACTGGATCATCCTGCTTCTCGTCTGCAATCTGCGAGATACGCAATAGATGATCAGCCAAAACATGGGAAGGACTAGGTTTGGTAATTACCTCAAAGTCGAACGCCTAGAATAGAAGGAGCCATCTCATCATTCGTCCTTTCACGTTTGCTTTGTTTATTAGGAAGGACAGGGCCTCGTGATCCACATAAAATTTAAAGTGGGTAGACAGTAGGTAGTGGAAAAACTTCTCCAGTGCAAACACCATTGCCAAGCACTCAAGCTTTGTTAGTTCTGTTCCCTATCAGTGACCTTTCGGCTTGCATAATATATCAGTTGATCTAATTTGGAGGGGCCCTTTTGACATAGGACAGCACCTAGCTCTTCAACTGATGCATCAGTGTGTACATGAAACTCCTTCGTCCAATCAGGAGGTTGCAGAATGGGTGCCTCAACCAGACACTGCTTCAGAGTGTTGAAGGCTTTCTCACATTCTTCCGTCCAAATAAACTTCGCATCTTTCCTCAGAAGCTTGTGCAAGGAGGTTGCCTTTGTTGCAAAATAAGCTATGAACCTTCTGAAGTAACCCACATAGCCTAGGAATCCCCTCAACTGTTTGAGGTTGGTGGGTGCTGTCAGAGCTGCGATCTTCTCGATCTTTGCAGGGTTTGTTGATATCCCTTGTACAGAGACAATGTGGCCCAATAGAACTCCAGAAGAAACCCCAAAGATGCATTTCCCGGGGTTGAGGGAGATCCCATACTCCTGGCATCGGTCAAAGCATTGTTCCAAATGTCCCTAGTGTTCACGAATCAAACTATAGACACAGAAGTCATCCAAATATACCTCTATAAAGTTGTGCAGATGATTTTGGAATGCGGCCATCATGACTCATTGGAAGGTAGCAAGGGCATTGCAGAGTCCAAACGGCATCACTCGGTAAGCGTAGGTCCCCCATTCTGTGGTGAAGGTTGTTTTGGACTGATCTTCTTCTGCTATCTGCACTTGGTTGTATCCACTGAATCCATCCAGAAGGGAATAAAGCTCATGTCCTGCCACTGTGTCCAAAAATTGGTCTGTGAAAGGGATAGGAAAGTGATCCTTCTTGGTCTTGGAATTCAACTTGCGGAAATCCACACATATACGAAGCTTGCCATTCTTCTTGGGTACAACCACGATGGGTGAAACCCATTCACTATTTGCCACTGGATAGATGAACTCGGCTTCCAGAAGCTTCAGCAGCTCTGCTTTCACCAAGGTTGAATAATTTGGATTCATTCGCCTCTGTCGTTGTCGTACTAGCTTGGCATTAGGATCCAAATCAATATGATGCTGACATATTGTGGGATCAATCCCCTTTAGGTCTTTGTAGGACTATGCAAACACGTCCAAATTCTCTTCCAACAAGTTGTACAAGGTTGACAACTCCTCTTCTGGTAGGCTACTACCCACCTTCAAGTGGTGTTCAGTGCCATTTGCATCCACAAAGGTTAACTGCCTTTCACATTCTACTTCACGGATGAAGGTCCCACGGACTGCTTCTAGGTACAGATCCAACTCCTTCAAGGGGGTGGTGTCCTCTTCTGATGTCCCACTAGACCCAAAGTCTTCTTGCAGTAAGGACTTAGGTTGCCCCTTGAAATGGTGAAATGGGATCAGCGCTGTCTCGATTTTGGTTTGAATGTTAATTACCTTAGAGCTTGAGGACTCCTCTTCAGAGGATGTATCCAGGAATGTTACAAAACAGGGGCTCTCGGAATTCTGTTGTGGGCTTGGGACTGGTACTTGTTGACAAGGAGCATCATCATCATCCTTTCTTGACAAGTGTGGATGGGTGCGATAAGAACCACTGATAAAAGATAGATTATTTTGCTTGATCCACTTCTTATATAGGCTCTGCCTATAGAAAGATCCATTTACCAATCCAAAGGGTACCATTGCTATTCGGTCCCACAGCATGGAGTCTTCTGCTTCTGAAGCTTTTGGAACTCCCTCCTCATCTATACCTTCTATGGGTGGAGTGATTTCTTCTGTCTCGCTTTCAAAGTCTCCTTCTTCCGATTCATCATCATCCTCTTGAGACTCCGGCTTTGCCTCTGTAGGTGCTCTGTAAGAGAAGAACAGGTCCTCTGATTCACCTTCTGCCTCTGTCTCTAGCTCTGCTATGGCCATTAACAAGGAGAGCAGTACATCCATGCTTCTATCTCACTGTCAGAAGTGATTTCGGAAATCGTTCCTGGTTCAGGCAGGAACTAATCACCCATTGATAAGGACTTTGCATCTTGAGGAAGTTGGCTTACAGTACCTACTGTCAGGAACTGTGCCACTATTTTCTTGGGAAGGATCTGTTTGACAACATCTTCGTCTATTGATGTTCCGTCTATAGCCTCATTGGGGGAGTCAGAAGATAATTCCAAAGAGGTGGATCCATGTCCTTTTTTAGCACCATATAACTTCAGCACCACTTTATTGGGTCCTCTACCCAAGGTCAAGGTTCCTTTGAACCAATCCGTCCTTGCTCTGGCTTCAAAAAGCCATGGTCTGCCTAGTAACAGGGGGTAGGATGTACCATAAGAGTTTGGCTTCACCACTAGATAGGTTAGCCAATAATCTTTTCCAGCAACTGTAGTCTTCACATATGGGAGAATGCCCAAAGGCTTGATTCTGCTCTGATCTGCCAGTCTGATGATCCATTGAGTTGGTTGCACACCTTGTAGGCCTAGATCCTTCATTGTCACATCCATCATAATGTTCACTGATGAGCCACCATCAATCAGTGCATTTGCAATAAAGCAGCCTTCTATCCACACACCAGTCTCTGGGGTACCAAGATCTAGGAAGGCGTTAGCCACATCCACTTTCTTTTAAAGGCTCTGGTGTTGGACTTTGTTGCTGTTAAGGGAGCAATCCTTAATCCACGTCTTCTTGTCAATATACTTTTGAACCTTTTTCGGCAACTGGGAGACAACACCAACAATTGTCAGAATGTGAGGTTTGGTTTAAAGGTATCTAGATCTCTGACCAAATCGTATTCCTTAATAGGATCCACTGGCTTCTCTAACTGGTTAGGGAATGGGGCGACACCCATTTTCATTTTCCCTTTTCCTTCCAACAGGGGCATCATGGGGACTTCTTTTGCCACTTGTGACACTTCCTCCTCTTCTATCTCCCGGACTTCTGGTCGTGTCTCTGGAACTGTCTCTATGACTCTCTGTGGCACTCTAATGCTCTGTACGGCACTGTAAGGCTCTGTTTTGTTCTGTTCTTCTATTGGAAGATTGAACTTCACTATTATGGCAGGAAGATTATTTTCTTTTTGGACATGTGGCTTCTTCTTCTTTGCACGCGTGATGGCAGCAGCTTCCAATTCCACTAAATTGGAGGTAAGCTCTTGGGCCTTGGCCGGGACTATCAGTAGCACTGTTTTTCACTGGGGTTGGGCTTGGACAGTCTTTTGCAGTGTGGCCTTCTCCTTTGCATCGACTGCATAAGGGCTTGTAATCCACTGACCTTCTGGGATTTGGACAATTTGGTGAAATGTGTCCCTTTTCTCCGCATCTGTAACACTCCACTTCTGATCTCTGACCACCGTAGACTATCTTCCTCTGTAACTTTGGGATGGAAATCTTCTGGGTCTGAAATTAGGACCAAACTCCCTAGGCTTTGGTCCAATATCCTGTGTTGTCATTTTGGATTCCAGCAAGTTGAATCTTGCGTCTTCTTCCTTCCTTCTCCTATCATGCATCTCCTTCAGCGAGCAAATATCCTCCGTATGGTTCTTCCGCAAACAGTAGGAACAGAAGGCTCCAGGAATGGTTGGTTTTTGTGCACATTCAGTAAATGGCATGCTTGATGACACTTACCACACCAAGTATTTGATCGCATCACATCTCTTCCTGCTCCTGCAACGTTGGATATGCTAGCGGTATTCACTTTCAGCGTCTGTAGCTGCTCTGTAATCACATCCATCAACTTCTTTTTTATATTTGCAATTGAATTGGATAAATAATCCTTCAAGCTTTCTCCTCCTGAGGCACTGGCAATAGGGTTTTGAGGAGTCTCTGTAATCACTGCATAAACAGGTTGGCTGGTGCAGAGGGGTCTCTGTTCTGATTCTGATTTAGAGCTCATGTTTGAACTGTTGGATGTTGGCTCCAGTTGGTAGGGTTCCACTGTTGCTGCTGATTCGGCATTGGGGAAATTGGTTGGGACCATTGTTGCTGTGGTTGAACCATCATTTGAGGCATTGATTGTGGCCACTGTGGATTTGGTGCACTGTACTATGATACTGGGGGCATCTGTTGGTAGGGGTAGGGGACAATCCCTAGGATTGCATTTGGTGGGTACATCATTCCTGACATCAGAGGAGGTAGGACTCCTCTTTCTGGATTCATCGCCAATCTAGCTTCCACTTCATCGTACAATCTTGCACCTTCTGTTGCAGCTTGCAGTGTGGCTGGTCTTTGCAGCTCCAGAAACTTACAGACTTCTGCTTGTAATCCTATGAGAAACACTCCCTTTTGAATGCCATCATCTAGATTATGGTTAGTCCATCTCTTCAGGATGGATTCCATTCGTGAGACATAAGCTTCTACTCTTTCTCCAGAGGACTGACTTAAATTCATAAATTCCTCTCGCATCCGCTCTTCAAAACCTTCACGCCTGAATTTAGTGAGAAAGGCCAACTTCAGGTCATCCCATGTGCCAAAAGTTCCTACTGCTTATCTCTCATACCACTAAAACGCCGTGCCCTTGAAAGTGGCGAGAAATATTGCTAACCAATGCTTAGGGGTTCTGGCATTGTTAGCCACACATGCTACCATAAACTCTGCTACATGAAGATCGGGGTCTTCATTGTACTCTCCCTTAAAAATTGGCAACGGGACTACATTCGCTGGCTTGTCATCAATATTTCTAGGATGGATCTGGCTTGGAAGTGGAGTTCTCAGCATTGATTTTTGCCTTCTCTCTTCTCACGTACCTCTGTACTCGTTCTAACGCTTGCCTCTTTATTGCGTCATTCATCAGGGGGTTGGCTCCACTATGTTATTAGTGCTCCACAGAGGGATAACAGAAGGCTTCAGTCTCTGGAGGACTCTCTTGCCAACATTTCTTCTACTTCTTCCTTTTCAACATCTCTGAATTATGCTTTCATGCCACTGCACAGAGGAAGGTATTCGGTTCTGAAGGTGTCAAAATGCATACGTCTAAGCATTGTGGTGGTGCCATCATCATAGTAATGCCATCTTCTGATGGTTTCAATAGTGTATGTTGTAAAGAACACTCTGTCTACCAACTTCCAGTGGGTTTCCAATTAGACAAACAAAAGATTGTCAATGCACCAAGCATCCCATGTATCTTGCTGTTGAGCATCCAGAACAAATTCCAACTTTTTTCCTTCTTGTCTTTATGAACCTCTATAGACCAAGACTCCTGAAGCTTCTTCACAATCTCCCACTTGACGATGTCTGGAAACTTCTCAATGAATGCCAAATCTTCCATGGATGGTCATTCTCTCTGTTTCTACTCTTCAGTTTGTTCCCAAACAGTTTGCCACCAAGATGCAAGTTTCTGCTGCTTCAGCAGGAAGAGGAAACAGTCCACCACATACAGCATGCATCATGATGGTGATGTGTTTCCGCCATTGTGGGATGAACTTCTTATGGAAAGTGGATTTTATTATGAGAAATTCCAACTCTTTAGTGGAAGAAGGAACTTTACAAACATCCATTGAATTCTCCTCTTCTTGGCAATGCCATTTCCTTCATTTTCAGCCTCTTCTAGTGCTTGTTGATGGCAAGTTTCCCCGGCTGTGCACCAAAAACATGGAGCCCCAAGAGGAACACCAAGGAAAAGGGAATTCTCTTGCAAGAAAATCTATCTTGTAACATCAACAAGCTTTTATTTCATTCCGTTCATCATCAAAACAAAGAAAACAACAATTCTTCACGTAGCATCATAGTAGATATCTCCCACGGATTTGATAGAAAACCATATTCTCCAACATCCTCACAAAATCCATCAATAGAACAAAGACCACAAGGAAATACACCATCTTTTAATGGAAATACATCACATATTATTCATCTTCAATGTCTTCATAGTTCTCTCTCTCAATCTCTCATATACAGTTACACTATTTTAATAGAATTGACTATCTCTGACTCTCTCTCTCTCTCCATCAATAGTACATCATATCCTCACTAAAATCACACAATAATCACTCAGAATAATCCTTCTTAGGTCGTGGATACACCTCCCAAAAGGTATGTCAGATGTGAAGGGGCACCAGGGACATCATAGTGTCCTGTGAGATCTGTCTTCTGTCACTATCCTTCTGTTACCTTCTGTGAATCTTTTGTAAATCTTCAGTAATTACTTCTTCACTTCAATTAGCTTGGATAGAGCTTCCATTCATCCTTTTCCTAAGACAAAAACACTTCCCAAAATATCCATACATCCATCATAACACTCAACAGAAATAAATAGAACAGAACCACAGAACAACAGAAGTACAGAACAACAGAGCTATAGAAGCACAGAAGCTACAAAACTTTACAGAAGATCAACAAAACCCATAAAAATCATAACAAAACCAATTTAATATCTCATAAACCTTTTCACATATTCTCAATCATCTCTCAAAACATTCATTCAACCATCTCAACTACCAAAATAGAAACAAAACAAAACAAAACAGAAGAAAATCAGGCCTTACAGAACCATACAGAGAGAATTACAGAACTCTTCAGAACAACATATTTCATCAAAAACCAACATAAACCCTTTCAAACATACTCAAACCACTCCAAACACTTCAAAAAATCTTCAAACTCAAACAATCAACCACCAAAAACAACCATTCAGCAACAAAAATAACAAAAAATCAGCCAAAAAACCAATCATTTCCACACTCAACACAAAAATATCAAGATAAGCCAGAATGAATGAGCATACATCATATGGCATTGAGGATAGTCTTGTTTTTATATTCAATAATACCATTCTATTGAGGAGTGTAGGGAACCATATATTCATGATGAATACCATGATTATTATAATAATCATCAAAATATTTTGAAATGTATTCTCCACCATTATCACTACAAAGTTTCTTAATATGACAACCAATATGAAGTTCGACAACTTTTTGATATTGCTTAAAAGACAATAAGGCTTGGAATTTGTGTCACAAGAGAAAAACAATGGTGTATCTTGAAAAGTCATCAATAAAAGTCATGAAATATTGATCTTGAGATTTTGATGGAGAAAAAGATCCACACATACTAGTGCAAATCAGATCAAGAAAACCTTTGGAATGAGTTGTGGTGGAAATGGAAAAGGGTTTGTGAAAATGCTTTCTAAGTGTACAATATTCACAAATACCCATGTGAGGACGAGCTTTGAATTCCATACCTTGAACAAGGTCACACCAATAAAGATCGACAACCTTGCACCCTCTCTTATGGGAAGTTAAAAAAATATTTTGCTAACTTGTTCTCAAAGCATGAAGATGATGAGCAAGAGCTTGATGTTGCAACCTCAAGAAGAAGATTGTTGAGCTATTTTGTATGAGAAAATGAGGTTGTTTTGCATCTCAAAATTAAATAATAAAGGGATAAGTTATTGAGAAACTTGGTAAGCCTTCCGTGATGATCATGCGCTCGAGGGGGTCAGCCATGAATATATGTATATATAATGTGAGTTCAAAATAAGGGGTTTTTAAAACATCACTTTTATACATTTTTTACATATAGAAGGGTGTCATATAAAGGGATTACTTACAAATCAAATAGAAAAGGGTCGTGTTTTATTCAAGAAAAATTCACAGATTAGGATATTTATAAATAGGCCATAAACGCACGTTATATAGAGGATATATATATACTGAACCCCCTGAGATCATGTGATGTAATGTTTCCATGGCACCATGAGACTCATATAAGCTGAGAATTTATGTATTAATCTTGCATTGTGTAAAATGGGTTTCTTTGCGAGTTCATGTTTGTTGTTGGCATTTGGCTTTGTGGAAGAGGTGTTTAGAGTGGTGCTACTTATGTTTGTTGTTGGCATTTGGCTTTGTGGAAGAGGTGCTTAGAGTGGGGCCCTATAGGGGTTACCTCTTTTTTGGTATCTTTAAAGTCTTGTGTAATATCCCCACCCCGCATAGGAACCCCCTCTCTATAGGAACCCCCCTCTAAAAACAAATAAAAATTATTGAAATCCCCCCTCATGGTTGCGAAACAGGTGACGGGGGAGGAAGAAGGAGATGACGGCGACAAGAAGGATGACGTGGAAGAAGAAGAAGTAGATGACATAGAGGAGAAAGACAATGACGACGTGGAGGAAGAAGGAGATGACACTAGGGAAGACATGCAAGATGACATGGAGTAGGAGTGGAAGATGACATTGATGAAGGAGAAGAAGGTGATGATGTCAAGGGGGAGGCCACATGGCCTACCAACCCTCCCCCTTGGGCATGTCGAGCCCTCGCGGTCACCTGGAGGGGCTAAGAAGCCCCGCCGCCATATGGACGATGACAAGTGGTGGGCAACACCACCTCCTCCCAAATTCCCCTTCGTTATAAAACCCCCCCCAATGGAAAGAAAGAAGGGCCTCAATGCTAAATGGGACTACAAAGAGAGAGAGAGAGAGAGAGAGAGAGAGAGAGAGAGAGAGAGAGAGAGAGAGAGAGAGAGAGAGAGAGAGAGAGAGAGAGAGAGAGAGAGAGAGAGAGAGAGAGAGAGAGAGACACCTTCTAAAAGGTTTCTCCCTTTTCCCCTCCTTAGAGGGCGGCCACACGTGCTTACCCTTTCCCTCATATCTACAAGCTAACCTCCCCCAATCATGATAGAAGAGAGTCACCCTAGCATGCCATCTCTCTAACGAGAGAGAGAGAGAGAGAGAGAGAGAGAGAGAGAGAGAGAGAGAGAGAGAGAGAGAGAGAGAGAGAGAGAGAGAGAGAGAGAGAGAGAGAGAGAGAGAGAGAGAGAGAGAGAGAGAGAGAGAGACTCATAAGCTAAAAGTATGGCCCCAAAATAAATGGTGACATATACCAATGGTAATTCCGCATCCAACAATGGAGTCACTGATCAAGGCATTACTATTAATACAAATATAACGTTGAGTATGGATAATTCATCTCTAAATACCCAGATACTAATTGCCATCTCCGCTATTCATTGAGACATAGGCATGCGCATGGATTCATTTTAACAAGTAGCTTGAATTTATTTTTTGATAGTTAATGAACTCATAGGGGGATGGTAGGATAATTATTTTCGTGTTAGGTTCTCAATAACCATAAATGACCTTGCATAGATTTATGCATATGGTGCATTGAGGTTCGCACAAATTATTGTACCCAAATACAATCATGGCATCCTAGTGCTACACAACAAAATCATACATAGTATGAAAAGCATATAAGTTTACCTTGAGGGTTACGTGCATAGATAGTAGATGCATGGGAAAGATTATATGAAACATACATCAATGGTACATGAAATGATCTTTCATTAAAAGTCTTGTATCTATCCTATGAAGGTTTCACCTAAAATAACGGTTAAGGAGTTTACCTTGTGCTACCAAACCATGAGTTGATTACAACTCGCACAATAATTCGGGAATTATTTAACATCAGAAGATAGTCTTGCATCATTACAAATTTGTCTCGCATTCTTTGCCTTACGAGAAAGGAAGATAAAGTCAAGTTAAAATTTTACATAGTATCCCTCTTTGATCCCAAGGGCGAGAGAAAATATGCAATGGAAAGGTTATCGCAAATTTTCTTGTAGTGTTTGGGAAAGAATACCATTGTTTTTGTTGAATTGTTGTTTGAATGATTATTCCAAGTGTTTGTGATTGATGGTAAATTCATGGCGGGGGTCTATGATGACGAATTGCCATGGGGATAAAGGAATGTTTTCTTGGAAAATTATATAAGAGCTGACTACCTTGACTATGCTTGATTCTTAAATGATTTAATTAAGGAAAGGTTCTTTGCACGGGTGGATCACCTCCAAGATCGCACCGTGGATCAACCCGAAAAGGGCACCACTAGATTCATGACCCGAAGGTCGAGTGGTGAGAAGGCCAACCATGGGAATAATGTTTTCACTCCTAGGTAGCTTGCTGGTCAGGTGGAGCTCTAGACATCCCTTGCCAAGTCCAAAACAGAGTTGAGGACCTATGTGGCCCCAAAGTCTGTGTAACATTGGAAGATCCTATTCTAAATAAAGGAGGGAAATTGTGGTGCCATGTGATTTGGACCAATTACTTCTGCAGAAGGATATGTAAATTCTCCTGTATGGGGAGGGGGCAAAGATTAAATTGAAGATAAATTAAGGAACTTGTTTGCCAAGATGATTGGTTGCTCTATATTTGTTTCTCTACTATAAATTATGCAAACAAACCCTATTTCTTAAAAGAATTAATTAAGGAACATGGATTTAAATGTCACATATAAATGCGATAGGACATAATTAAATAACTAAAGAATGCCTATTGAGGGAAGCGGGTGGATGGAACCCTCGTGATAGGGTCCATTCTACAATAGGGTGGTCTGAGAGAACTGGGAGGCTTCTCACCAGGTTTTACTGACATTCGATCCTTAGGAATTGTTAGGTTAGAACCCCAATTCATGCTGTTTTAGGGGACTCGAATGGGACTATGCCCTACCGGAAGAGAGATTGAGTGGCGCATCCCTCTTGTTTCCGATTCTCTTTGAACCAAGTGCGGCATGGGTCTACTTCGACTTAGTATCTCTACATAAACTAGGATGTTCAGGACCACCTAACACTAGAATGTTGTCAGGAGACCTTGACCACTAGGGACTCAAATATCAAGTCAATCCCAGTGGGTTTGTCGGCCATGAACGTTCTGTTGTGAGGCAGACTCAAGAAACCCTAGGTGACAAACCCTGTAAAATTCCATGGGAGTGCTGGGTAGCATTGCTTAGATTCGTCTCTTGATGGACCCCTAAAAATGTGCCTTAGGCGGGCACGTCACATCTTGCTAGGGCTTTTGTGAGGGCTTGTGGGCTCTTGGTCTACCAGAAATTGTTATCATTTGATGTTGCAATGGATGGTCTTATGGAGCTCAATTTCATGTTCTCTATTCTCAACTCAATAGAAGTTATTTTGGTGGCTTGTGTGCCAATTATTTAGTTTTATAATCAGCTTTTGTGTTTATTTCAATGATAGAAATGTGATTGGCTTGTGGTGAGGTCAAAACTCTTACTTATGGAGGTAACACAATTGGTCTATGGGCTCATGGATACTTGTGATTAGTTATTGCAAGAAGTTGTGATGAAGCGTGCCATATTTCTTGTGATTTGTTTATGATATTTTGGGGCTTTCTAATCCCTGAGGGTGTCTCCCCCACACAAGATGCACCTATTGTATACTAGGAATTTTCTTATCATTCTATTAAGGATATATATCATATGCTTGTGTCCTACACAATAACCCTTGAAGAGTGATGTAAATGATACCCTTAAAGAGAAGAAATATTGTTTGTTTTCCTTTGTCTTGCCTAGTGTGAGTTGTTTTAGACATTGAATCTCATGATATCTCATCCCTTGCTACTGGTATTCAAGGGTAATGCCATTGTTCAATCTTGATTGGTGGTTGGGTGGGTGATTAGGCAAAGTTAGTGGTTGTAAGTGTGGTATTGGTACCCTTTTCCCATTTGTTGAGTGTTGAAATGACTTGTTTTTTGGCTGATTTTTATTGTTTTTGAGAGCTGAATGGTTGATTTTATGAGATGATTGATTAGTTTGGAAGTGGTTTGAGAGTGTTTTGGATGATATTGATTGGGTTTTGGAAGATCATGATGTTTATTGGTGGTTCTGTGATGTTCTGATAGGTTCTGTATACCTTCTGTTTTGCTCTGTTTTGCTCTGTTTTGTTCTGATTATCTTTTGTATGGAGGGATGGAGTATTGATTGATGAAGATTGAGATCTTGTGAAAGTTTATTGAATGGTTTGTGAGAGTTTGGAATGGTTTAAGTATGAGTTATGTGGTTTTGATGACCTTCTGTAACCTTCTATAGGTCTTCTATAGAGCTTCTGTCTCTGTTCTGTTCTGTTCTGTACTATAGTTGTTCTGGTACTGTTCTGTGACTGTTCTGTATGCTTCTGTATGTGTTCTGATGGATGAGAGTGTAGCTTGGAAAAGTTTTCTAGCCTTGGAAAGAGGTGAATACAAGTGCAAAAGAGCTGAAAGAAGTGAAAGAAGTAGCTGCTGAAGACTCAAGTGAAGACTATAGTGAAGTGATAGTAGTGAGCTATGAAAAGACACTGTAGTGGCTCTGGTGACTCTTCATATCAGACATACCTCTTGGGAGGGGTATCCACGACCTAAGAAGGATTATTGAGTGTTATTTTGAGATATTGTAGTGAGGATATGATGTATTATTGATGGAGTGAGAGAGAGAGAGAGTCAGAGATAGCCAATTCTACTGAAACAGAGTGATTGTATATGAGAGATTGAGAGAGAAGACTATGAAGATATTGAAGATGAATACTATGTGATGTATTTCCATTCAAAGATGGTATATTCCTTTGCTTTCTTTGTTCTATTGATGGATTTTATGAAGATATTGAAGAATATGGTTGATTCTATTAAATCTGTGGGAGATCTACATGATACTGCATGAAGATTTGTTGTGCCTGGTGTACTTTTCTTCATTGTGATCATATGAAACATGATAAGCAAGCTTGTTGATGTTACAAGATAGATTTTCTTGCAAGAGAATTCCTTTTTCCTTGGTGTTCCTCTTGGGGCACCATGTTTTTGGTGCGCAGCCGGGGAAACTTGCCATCAACAAGCACCAGAAGAGGCTGAAAATGAAGGAAATGGCATTGCCAAGAAGAGAAGAATTCAATGGATGTTTGTAAAGTTCCTTCTTCCACTGAAGAGTTGGAATTTCTCATAATCAAAGCCACTTTCCGCAAGAAGTTCATCCCACAATGGCGGAAACACATTACCATCATGATGCATGCTCTATGTAGTGGACAGTTTCCTCTTCCTATTAAAGCAGCAGAAACTTGCATCTTGGTGGCAAACTGTTTGGGAATAAACTGAAGAGCACAAACAGAGAGGATGACCATCCATGGAAGATTTGGCATCCATTGAGAAGTTTCCAGACAACATCAAGTGGGAGATTGTGAAGAAGCTTCAGGAGTCTTGGTCTGTAGAGGTTCACAAAGACAAGAAGGAAAAGAGTTGGAATTTGTTCATGGATGCTCAACAGCAAGATACATGGGATGCTTGGTGTACTGATAATCTTCTGTTTGTTCAATTAGCAACCCACTAGAAGTTGGTAGACAGAGTGTTTTTCACAACATACACTATTGAAACCATCAGAAGTTGGCATTACTATGATGATGGCACCACCACAATGCTCAGACGTATGCATTTTGACACCTTCAGAACCGAATACCTTCCTCTGTGTAGTGGCATGAAAGCAGAATTCAGGGACATTGAAAAGAAAGAAGTAGAAGAAATGTTGGCAAGAGAGTCCTCTAGAGACTGAAGCCTTCCGTTAACCCTCTGTGGAGCACTAACAACATAGTGGAGCCACACCCTTGATGAATGACGCAATAAAAAGGCAAGTATTAGAACGAGTCCAGAGGTATGTGAGAAGAGAGAAAGCAAGAATCAGAGCCGAGAGCGAGCTCGCAGCAGAAGCCGCCTTTGACGCCCTTGCGGAATTCTTTACAGAAGTCCCAATGGCACATCAAGCCCTTCCTCCTCTTGCTGGAGGTCCACTTCCAAGCCAGATCCGTCCTGGAAATATTGATGACAGGCCAGCGAATGTAGTCCCATTGCCAGTTTTTAAGGGAGAGTACAATGAAGACCCCGATCTTCATGTAGCAGAATTTATGGTAGCATGTGTGGCTAACAATGCCAGAACCCCTGAGCATTGGTTGGCAATATTTCCCGCCACTTTCAAGGGCGCGGCATTTCAGTGGTATGAGAGACAAGCAACAGGAACTTTTGGCACATGGGACGACCTGAAGATGGCCTTCCTCACTAAATTCAGGCGTGAAGGTTTTGAAGAGCGGATGAGAGAGGAATTTATGAACCTAAGTCAGTCTTCGGGAGAAAGAGTGGAAGCTTATGTCTCACGAATGGAATCCATCCTGAAGAGATGGACTAACCATAATCTAGATGACGGTATTCAGAAGGGGGCGTTTCTCAGAGGATTACAACCAGAAGTCCGTAAGTTTGTGGAGCTGCAAAGACTAGCCACTCTGCAAGCTGCAACAGAAGGTGCAAGACTGTACGATGAAGTGGAAGCTAGATTAGCGATGAATACAGGAAGAGGAGTCCTACCTCCTCTGATGCCAGGAATGATGTATCCACCAAATGCAGTTCTAGGGACTGTTCCCTACCCTTACCAACAGATGCCCCCGGTATCACAGTACAGTGTACCAAATCCACAGTGGCCACCATCCATGCCTCAAATGGTGGTTCAACCACAACAACAATAGTCCCAACCAATTTCCTCAATGCCAAATCAGCAACAACAGTGGAATCCTACCAACTGGAGCCAACAGCCAACAGTTCAAACAGGAGCTCTGAATCAGAACCAGAACAGAGACCCCTCTGTACCAGCCCAACCGGTTTATGCAGTGATCACAGAGACTCCTCAAAACCCTCCTGCCAGTGCCTCAGGAGGAGAAAGCTTGAAGGATTATTTATCCAACTCAGTTGCAAACATAAAAAATGAGTTGATGGATGTAATTACAGAGCAGCTACAGACGCTGAAAGTGAATACCGCGAGCATATCCAACGTTGCAGGAGTAGGAAGAGATGTGATGCGGTCAAATACTTGGTGTGGTAAGTGTCATCAAGCAGGCCATTTAGCCACTGAATGTACACGCAAACCAACCATTCCTGGGGCCTTCTGTTCCTACTATTTGCGGAAGAACCATACAGAAGACATTTGCTCTCTGAAGGAGATGCATGATAGGAGAAGGAAGGAAGAAGACCCAAGATTCAACTTGCTGGAATCCAAAATGACAACACAGGATATTGGACCCAAGCCTAGAGAGTTTGGTCCTAATTTCGGACCCAGAAGATTTCCTTCTCAAAGTTACAGAGGAAGACAGTCTGGTGGTGGTCAGAGATCAGAAGTGGAGTGTTACAGATGCGGAGAAAAGGGACACATTTCACCAAATTGTCCAAATCCTAGAAGGTCAGTGGATTACAAGCCCTTATGCAGTCGATGCAAAGGAGAAGGCCACACTGCAAAAGACTGTCCAAGCCCAGCCCCATTGAAAAACAGTGCTACTGATAGTCCGGCCAAGGCTTAAGAACCTACCTCCAATTTAGTGGAATTGGAAGTTGCTGCGATCACGCATGCAAAGCAGAAGGAACCACCTATCCAGAAAGAAAATAACCCTCCAGCCAGAACAATGAAGTTCAATCTTCCACTAGAAGAACAGAACAGAACAGAGCCTAACAGTGTCGTATAGAGCACTACAGTGCCACAGAGAGTTACAGAGACAGTTACAGAGACAAGACCAGAGGTTCAGGAGATAGAGGAAGAGGCGGAAGTGCCACAAGTGGCAGAAGAAGTTCCCATGATGCCTCTGTTGGAAGAAAGAGGGAAAATGAAAATGGGTGTTGCCCCATTCCCTAACCGGTTAGAGAAGCCAGTGGATCCTATTAAGGAATACGATCTAGTCAGAGATCTAGATACCTTTAAACCAAACCTCACATTCCGACAATTATTGATGTTGTCTCCTAGTTGCCGGAAAAGATTCAAAAGTATACTGACAAAAAGACGTGGTTTAAGGATTACTCCCTCAACAGTGACAAAGTCCAACAAGGCTCCAGAGCCTGTCAAAGAAGTGGATGTGGCTAACGCTTTCCTAGATCCAGGTACCCCAAAGACTGGTGTGTGGATAGAAGCTGCTTCATTTCAAATGCACTGATTGATGGTGGTTCATCAGTAAACATTATGACGGATGTTACAATGAAGGATCTAGGCTTACAAGGTGTGCAACCAACCCAATGGCTCATCAAACTGGCGGATCAGAGTAGAATCAAGCCTTTGGGCATTCTCCCATATGTGAAGACTACAGTGGCTGGAAAAGATTATTGGCTAACCTATTTGGTGGTGAAGCCAAACTCTTATGGTACATCCTATCCTCTGTTACTGGGCAGACCATGGCTTTTTGAAGCCCGAGCAAGGACGGATTGGTTCAAAGGAACCTTGACCTTGGGTAGAGGACCCAATAAAGTGGTGCTGAAGCTATATGGTTCTCAAAAAGGACATGGATCCACCTCCTTGGAATTATCTTCTGACTCCCCTAATGAGGCTTTGGATGGAACATCAGCAGACGAAGATGCTGTCAAACAGATCCTTCCCAAGAAAACAGTGGCACATTCCTTAACAGTGGATACTGTAAGCCGACTTCCAAAAGATGCAAAGCCATTATCAATGGGTGAATACTTCCTACCTGAACCAGGAATGACTTCTGAAATCACTTCGGACAGTGAGATAGAAGCATGGATGTACTGCTCTCCCTGTTACATGGCCATAACAGAGACAGAGACAGAGGCAGAAGAGGAAACAGAGAATTTGTTCTTCTGTTACAGAGCGCCTACAGAGACAGAAGCAGAGACAGAAGCAGAAGCAGAGACAGAAGCAGAAGCAGAGAGAGAGACAGAAGAGGATGAATATGATATGGACGAAGAAGGTGATGAAAGTGAGCCAGAAGAATCTATCCCACCTGAAGAGGATACATTTGAGGAAGAAGTTCCAGAAGCTTCAGAAGCAGACGAGCTCATGCTATGGGACAGAATGGTGATGGTACCATTTGGTCTAGTAAATGGATCTTCTCATATGCAAAATTCTTATAAGACGTGGGTTAAGAAGAACAAGCCGTCTTTTAGCAGTAGCTCATGCCGTCCTAACCCATCCTTGCCAAAGAAAGATGATGATGATGCACTGTGCCAACAAGCACCAATCCCACCAACCCAACAGGTATCAGAGGGTCCCTGTTATGTGACGTTCCTGGATGTGTCATCTTCAGAAGAGGAGTCTTCAAGCCAAGAGGTAATTAATTTTGAAACCAAACTCGAAACAGCTCTAATCCCATTTCAACATCTCAAGGAGCAACCTAAGTCTCCACCAAAAGAAGAAATTGGTTCTAGTGGGACATCAGAAGAGGACACCACTCCCTTGAAGGAGTCGGATCTTTATCCCGAAGCAGTCCGTGGAACCTTCATCCGTGAAGTAGAAGGTGAAAGGCAGTTAACTTTTGTGGATGCAGAAGGCACTGAACGCCACTTGAAGGTGGGTAGCAGTCTCCCAGAAGAGGAGTTGTCAACCTTGTACAACTTGTTGAAAGAAAATTTGGACGTGTTTGCATGGTCCTACAAAGACCTAAAGGGGATTGATCCCACAATATGTCAACATCATATTGACTTGGAGCCTGATGCCAAGCCAGTACGGCAACGACAGAGGCGAATGAACCCGAATTATTTCACATTGGTGAAAGCGGAGCTGCTGAAGCTTCTGGAAGCCGAGTTCATCTATCTAGTGGCAAATAGTGAATGGGTTTCACCCATCGTGGTTGTACCCAAGAAGAATGGCAAATTGCGAATATGTGTGGATTTCCGAAAGCTTAATTCCAAGACAAAGAAGGATCACTTTCCTATCCCTTTTACAGACCAACTGTTGGACACAGTGGCAGGACATGAGCTTTATTCCCTTTTGGATGAATTCAGCGGATACAACCAAGTGCAGATCGCAGAAGAAGACCAATCCAAAACAACCTTCACCACAAAATGGGGGACCTACGCTTACCGAGTGATGCCATTTGGGCTCTGCAATGCCCCTGCTACTTTCTAGCGAGTCATGATGGCTGCATTTCAAAATCATCTGCACGACTTTATTGAGGTATATTTGGATGACTTCTGTGTCTATAGTTTGATCCGTGAACACTGGGAGCACTTGGAACAATGCTTTGACCGATGTCGGGAGTATGGGATTTCCCTCAACCCCGACAAATGCATCTTTGGGGTCTCTTCTAGAGTTCTGTTGGGCCACATTGTCTCTGCACAAGGGATATCAACAGACCCTACAAAGATCGAAAAGATTGCAGCTTTGACAGCACCCATCAACCTCAAACAGTTGAGGGGATTCTTAGGCCATGTGGGTTACTACAGAAGGTTCATAGCCCATTTTGCGACAAAGGCAACCTCCTTGCACAAGCTTCTGAGGAAAGATGCAGAGTTTACTTGGACGGAAGAATGTGACAAAGCCTTCCACACTTTGAAGCAGTGTCTGATTGAGGCACCCATTCTGCAACCTCCTGATTGGACAAAAGAGTTTCACGTACACACTAATGCATCAATTGAAGGCTTAGGTGCTATCCTCTACCAGAAGGTCTCCTCAAAGTTAGATCA
Source organism: Lygodium microphyllum (assembly GCF_053477565.2). Lineage (NCBI taxonomy): Eukaryota > Viridiplantae > Streptophyta > Polypodiopsida > Schizaeales > Lygodiaceae > Lygodium > Lygodium microphyllum. The sequence goes on from NC_141145.1 coordinate 3,208,694, forward strand.
ACCGATCTATTATGCAAGCCGAAAAGTCACTGATAGGGAACGGAACTATACAGTGACAGAGCTGGAGTGCTTGGCAATGGTGTTTGCCCTGGAAAAGTTTTGCCATTACCTCCTATCCACCCACTTTAAATTTTATGTGGATAATGAGGCCCTATCCTTCCTGATGAACAAAGCAGATGTGAAAGGACGAATGATGAGATGGCTCCTTTTATTCCAGGAGTTCGACTTTGAGGTGATTACTAAGCCTGGTCATTCCCATGTTTTGGCTGATCATCTGTCGCATATCCCACAAACTGCAGACGAGGAGCAGGATGATCCAGACCTCCCTGATGCTTCCCTATTCTTGGTAGAAATTGTAACTCCCTGGTATGCAGACATTGCCAATATTCTGGCAACCCAACAGTATCCTCCTGGCATTTCTAGTCGAGAGAGGAAGAAGCTTATGCTAGAATCAGCCCCCTACACCCTGTTAGGTGGTGCACTGTACAAGAAAGGCAAAGATGAAGTGCTCCGAAGATGTGTTGCAAGAAATGAAATTGGGATTGTTTTGTAGGCTTGCCATGACGAGCCATGTGGAGGTCACTTTGCAGGAGAAGCTATAGCCAGGAAGGCTCTGCTAGCAAGATATTGGTGGCCTACAATTCACAAAGATGCCTATGATTACTGTAAAAGATGTGATTCTTGTCAAAGAATGGAGAAACCCACGAAGACAAGTGCCATGCAACTGCAACCTATCCTTCCCCTGAAGCCGTTTGAGAAGTGGGGTATTGACTTCGTAGGCCCAATCGACCCTCCTACCAGAAGGAAGCAGAACAGATATATCCTTGTATGTACGGATTATGTTACAAAGTGGAGTGAAGCTAAAGCCCTAAAGCGGGAGGATGGTAACAGCGTGGCCCTGTTCATGCACGAGAATATCATCACCCGTTTTGGCAGTCCCTTAGAGCTGGTAAGTGACAGAGGCACTCATTTCCTTAACAAAGTCATGGAAGAGTTGACAGACTTGTATAAGATGCGCCATCGCAAGTCCACTCCTTATTACCCTAGAGCCAACGGCCAAGTCGAAGTCACCAATCGCATCCTCTGCTCGATTCTGACAAGAACGATTGCCGCACATCGTCGTGATTGGGATGATCGACTTACAGAGGCCCTCTGGGCGTATAGAACCTCCCATAAAGCAGCAACAAGACAGACACCCTTCCAGCTGGTATATGGTACAAAAGCTGTTTTTCCTGTTGAACTGGAATTACCCTCTTTGAGAGTAGCTATCAAAGAGCGTTTGGGGGATGATGATTCACTGCAACACCGTCTCCTGCACTTGGAATGTTTGGATGAAATTCGTAGGATGGCTCTACAGTGCATGGAAGCCACGCAAGCTCAACGCAAGGCTTACCATGATAGCTTCATCAAGCATAAGGAGTTCAAAGAAGGTGATTTGGTCCTAGCCTATGATTCACGATTTGGCAAGTTTCTTGGCAAGCTCCAACAGCGGTGGATGGGCCCCTATAAGGTACTTGCCATCAACCCTAATGGCTCTGTCCAAGTGCAGACCGTTGATGCCTCTGATGATCCTTTTCTGATCAATGGATATCGCCTGAAGAAGTACTTCCCTCCTTGGGGATCTTGACAATTACGGACACTTGATCCTTTCCCTCGTTGGCGCGGCACTGTACTTCTTATGATGCTACTTCTGATAGCCGTTCTTCAGTCATTCCTGATGAAATGGACGCAACCCTCTGTCCCCTCAACTCCATCTTCAAGCCTTGATCTCTTATCCTCTATTTTCCACCAGCATCAGTGGCGAGGTTGGTTCTGACAAATGGTAGTTCTACCATTCCCTTGCTCAATTCGAAAAAACGAAAAAAAAAATATATACATATCGGTCATGGGAGAAAAGGACTTAGGTCCCTGTCATGCCGACCTATTCTTCGAGAAAAGGTGGAAACACCCTCGGGAATAGGGGAAAACAAGAAAAAGTAAAAGAGAGAGAAAAAAGAAACAAATCTGTTATGAGAGAAAAGGAAGCAATTCCCTGTCATAGCAGGCCTCGTTCCAAGAAAAGGTGGTAAACACCCTTGGGCGAGAAGCTGGCTGTGAAAAAGGTGGCAACACCCAGCAGTCCAGAAAATGGATTCATTGATTGATATCCCAAGGATCCAATTCCGAAGCTACCTCCCTTGGTACGCTGTGTCCTGGGTCTCTCTACAGAGTGTCTACCTGTCCTCTCGCAGACGACATGTTCCTGTCCAACACAACGTTCAATTTGATGGCTACCTCCCTGGGTACACCTCTTCAACAACTGATGACATGATCTTCATCGACAAACCCCTTGAGTGACGTGAGCTTTCATTCTAACCGGATGGGGACGTGAGTATGGGTTGCCTCTGTAACTATCAACAACGAGTGAGACAGAGGGTGGGGCGACAGACCAGTCTTTTCCCTTCAAATCAAATGAGAGGTGAGTAGTGTGACTGCAGTGTTGCGCGCACAAGATGGGCCTCTCAATGCACAAAGCACGATTTGTTTCTGTGCACTGCACCATAAGGCTCCCTGGCTTTCCTTCTCGCACCGTATGCCGGCACAGGGCGGGATGCACAGTTGCACCCTCAAATGCGCACAAGGCATACAACCTTTGCACAAGTGACCGTGAGGATTACATCAACGGGTTTCAGGAAAAGGCTGCCCTTCTGTATTTATCAACAGAGCATGAGACAGAGGGTGGGTTGAGTGTGACTGGAGTTTCTTCAATCAATTACCGAGAGGTGAGATTGAGGGACGTTACGACACTTGGAGTCAGGTATGTTCTAGTTTCCCTGTGCACCCACGGGATGGGTCTCTATTGTCAACACAAGACACATCACCCTGTTCTGTACATTGCACTGTAAGGCTCCCTTGCCTTCCTCCTTGCACGTATGCCGAACGGGTTGGACGCACTAATGCACCATCAACTGTGTACCCTGGCATACTCCCTCTGCACCATTCCCCTATTGATTTCTAAACCGGGTATGCGATATGGGTTTCAATCATTCTTCCTCAAGTGATATTAGTCATGGGGCGAGTGACTGTTCTTTCATTCCATTTGAGTGACTGCGAGTTGAGTGTAGTATCCCTCATCATCGACAACGCATTTCCTGCGATTCCTTCCATCAGCTACCTCCCTGGGTGCTGCTGCGTGGTCCCTTCCATGACGAACGTGTGTCGAGAAGATTTTTTGGTCCCTCCAGCGCCGACAACAACACTGGCCGTGCCATCGACACTCAACCTTGCTTCTTGACAAAATGGGCCAAGTTTTTCTAACCCTCCCACTTTGGTTTCTTCGTGACGGTCATGTTTTAAGTGTGGGGACGTTAGTGGATGGTCTGTGGCATGGTCCTAGGTCCCTGTTACTCGGTTAACCCTATCCGTTAAGGTCTTAAGTGTGGGGACGCGTCCCTGCGCGTCTACATTGTATACCCCTTTGCATATGCCTTAACCTGTTCATGCATGTATGCCATGATTTGCTGTTACCCTGATGGGGTCCCTTCCCACCCGACCGTTCCTTTTCCACCCACCCTTGGGGCTATTCCCTTGCAGTTTTCCTTCCTTCCCTGATTTTGAGGTCCTACCATGTGAATGCACCCTACGTTCACCAAAGTCCCAATCCAACCTTATAGCCCTATTCCTCCCTTTGAACTGACATTTTTCCTTTTTACCTACCCCTGTTCTGGTGCACGGTTTTTGAGTTATTAATTTTTGAAATATTTTGCGCAAATTAGCCGGTTTTTCATGTGAACGTGCTTTGCTTGCTCCGGAACCATGATCTGATGTCATAGCCCTGCCATCCACTTTTCCCCTGACATTTTTTACTTTTTCCTCCGCGTCATTCCGATACACGGTTTGTCCATTATTAATTTTCCGGTTTTTTACACCTTTTTCGTGCGTATTTTTGACATTTTTCCATGTGAACCTGCCCTGTTTGCATCGGAATTCTAATTTGATTTGACAGCCGTGTCCCTGTGTCTTCCCTCACCTTTTTCCTTTTTCCTCTCCCCTCTTTCGCCTTCCGGATTTTTACTTATTAATTTTTAAATGAGTTTTTGGGCGTATTTTTGGAGTTTTTCACATGTGCACCCCTCTTATTTCCACCGGAACTGCAGTTTAACGTGACAACCCTGTGCCATTCCTTCATGCGGACATTTTTTCTTCTTACTGCCTGACATTCCGGCGAACGGTTCGTCCGATATTAATTTCCGATCCCATTTTCGGGTTTGTTTTTTGGGTTTTTTCCACGTGAACGCGTCTTATCTCAGTCGGAACTCTATTTTGATGTGATAGCATTGTCGGGCACGTCTTTCTGCACAGTTTTCCTTTTTTCTGCACCACGTTCCGATGCACGGATCTTCCGATATTAATTTTTAATTGCATTTTTTGGTTCCTTTTTTTGTGTTTTTTGCACGTGACCGCCCTTTACCCTTCCCGGAACCTCCGTCACATATTTTCCTTGTTTTCCCCCTGTCGTCCTGCCCACTTTTTGTTTTTACGCTCTTTCGTTTTGACGTTCGGATTGGGAGTTATTAAATTTTCGTTATTTTTATGTATTTTCGCGCGTCCGTTTTGCGCGTGAACGCGCCCTTTTTCGATTTTACGCGTCTTAACGCGTCCCGGTCGCATCCGCGAGTGTTGTCCTCGTATCGGAGCGTCCATTCAATCCCGTCACGGCAAATTTTTTTACCCTCGCCCGGCGCACGTGCGCGGGACGAGGGGGTACGCCCCTTGCATGGCCCCCTGCCCATTAACCCCTCCCCCTACCCTTCCCCTTGGGTACCCCTCCCTATACCCTGCCCATTAACCTCTTCCCCTCCCCTTCCCCCACCGGACCCCCCCCCTTCAACTGCCCCCCCTCTCTCTCTCTCTCCTTTTTTTCTCTCCCCTCCTTCTCCCACGCTCCCTCCCTCCTCCTCCTTCTCTCCCTCCTTCTGCCCCCTTCATCCCCTCCCTCTCCCCTCCATCCCCTCCCTTCTCCCTTCTCCCGCTCCTTCTCCTCCTGCCTCAGCGCCTCCTCCCAGCGCCTACGCCGCCGCCTCCTCCCCCTTTTTCCTCCTCATCAACCTCCCGCTCCTTCTCCTCCTGCCCGCGCCACCACTGGGCCCCTCGCCAGCATCGCCTGCAAGCCGGATCGCCGCCAGTGTCGTGCGCAAGCCGGATCGCCGCCGACCGCCCGCCCCTCGCTCGTCATCCGTAGGCTGACATCACCCCTCGCCCGTCGTCCATAGGCTGACGCCGCTCCTCGCCAGTGTCGTCTGCCAGTCGGATCGCCGCCGAACGCCGCCGGTGTCGCCCGCGACGGCAGACGCCGCCGCCCTCCTCCTCTTCCACCTCCTCCTCCTCCCTAACTGCCTCTGAGGTTAGTTTCCCTAACCTTAGGTTAGTTTACCTAACTTTAGCTTAGTTTAACTAACCCTAGCTAAGTTAGTTACAGTTGGATACATTAACCCTAGTTAGGTTAACTAACCTAACCTACCCCACCCTAATTAACCCTAGTTAGGTTAACTAACCCTAACCCTCACCCTAACCCTAACCCTAACCCTCCTTAGGTTAACTAACCCCTCTTCCTTCTGACTAACCTGACTAGACCAGATTTGACTTACCTGACTTATCTAGCCTACCTTGACTTAGCTAACTCACTTTCAACTTACTTACCCAATTAAGCTGATTTTCCTGATTTAACTGATTTAATTAATTTATAAAACAATTTCCACATCATAAAAATTCAGAAAAATTTCTAAAAATTCCCTTCACTTTTTGCCAATTTTTGGGAATTTTTCCGCTGGAAATTACCACCCCTAAAATTTTTTGAAAATTACATATTTCCCAATTTATCCCCCAAATTACCAACAAATGTCAAAAATTCATTAAAAAATAGTAGAAAATTTCTAAAAACTTTTAATTTTTTTTCCAAAATTCCCCTCACCTCCCTTGATCATTTTCCATTTATTTTTCACTTTAAAATATTATCCTACATGGTACCCCTATTGTTTTTTTTTAAAAAAAGAAACTCTCTATTTTATTTTCATACACTCAATTGTGGATATTTTTTCCATGGCTGCATTTTTATTTTTTCCCTTCATCACATCTTCATGTGTTATATATCTTGATTTCATTATTATTATTATTATTATTATTGAAAATAAAACAAACAACCAACACACCAAACAAACAAAAACAAAAACCAACAAAACGCATTCACAAAACATAATAACCTCACAAATACAAACCAACCATAACTAATCACAAATTATAAAAATTTTAAAAAACAATTTAAAAAAATCAAGAATTCCACTAAGGTGTTGTCTTTGTTGTTTCGTCAGTGGTCTTTACTTTTCTTTTACTGGATTCACTTCTTTTGGGGGACTCTTCCGTGCGCATTCCTGCATTACATACACACCCCTTCCAGGTATTTATTTTATGTGATTTATTTATTTTCATTTTCCCTTAATCACAAATTAATTGTTAAAATGAACTCTTTATTCACTCACAGTTTCCACGCGCATTCGCGCTAAAAACACACACATAATTTTTAATTAAAATAAACCCGCCGTTCACTTAGCACGCGCTACGTGCGCTACAGAGGCACTTTAAATTTTTTAATTACAATGAACCAGCCGTCACATGAGCACGCGCTGGCAAAAAAGCGCTCCACATCACCTTAATTTGTAATCAATGAACTTGCATTTAGAGAGCCAGTCTGGGTGTCGCAGTCCGGGATTCGACTTAAAGCACCGTTTTAACCTAATAATTGGTAATTAAATTTATAAGAAGGAACCGCCATTTTCTTGCTAAGGTTTATCACCTAATAAAAATTCACCCATTCTTAATAATTTATTAAAATAAACCCTTCATTAAATTAATCCCCCCTCACTGCACTTAATTCCCTTTTTAATGAACCCGTTTCGTGGGATGGATATGCGCAGTCATTAGAGTTATTTTCCTGGTCCAGTCCTGGTTTATCACCGATGTAGTCTTGATATGTGTCGGATGTGGTATTGTTTTGGTTTACTGTCTTTGTTACGGTTAAGGGTACGATATGCAGTTTTTTCTTTTCTTGCCTGATACGGGGTTCTGGGTGTTTGTCTGATGCATCGCATGAAGCTTTCGGTCGCATTTGTCTCAAGGTCATGTCGAATTTTTTTTCTAGGCTGTGGATTGCTTGGGGTTAGTTGGTCGCGTCACGTTTTCTTGTTTGGTTGTTCTCTTATCCTTGGTTTTTTGTCTGTTGCTTTGCAGGCATTCTCCTTGATTGTCTATGTTTGTGGTGTGTGTGTAACCATCTGAATGGCGCCTTCTCATGCTCCTCCCCCTATCCAGTACGTCCCACTAGTTAGTAGGGATTACTCTTCCCTACTTACTTTTGAGCCTCTCACGAAGGCGGGACTCGCTGCTTTTGTGGCTACTTCTTTTCCATTGCTTCCAGAGGATCTGTCGTTATGTGATGCGTTTCTGGCCTCCTACAGCAAGAAGACAGGACTAGTCCAGGGAATTTCTATGACTTTGACACCTCGAGGTTTAGGGAAGGTTATGTCTCTACCCTCCAAATGTGAACCTTTTGTTACCACTCGTCAGCTTTTCTCTAATGAAGAGATTCTGAAGCTGTTGCAAAAGCAGACCAGGGAAATCCTCGATGTTAAGAAGGTGATCAACTCTTCAGGAGTTTCCTTTTCTATGATCGCTGATCCCGTATGGAAGACGATCTGTCAGTTTCTCCAGGACAGGTTTATGCCTGCCAAAACGCCATCCCAGTACTTGTCCAAAGAGCTTTTCACAGCTTCCAGGATGGTGTTGAAAGGAGTTGCTATTGATTGGAGCACTTACCTCCTCACTAAAATGGATCAGCATTTCGTCAAAGTCACCAGGGGTAATGTTACCAATGTCACATATGGATCATATTTGTCTGCCTTCTTAACCTATTCAGGTTTATAGAAGACTATGCCTCCACCTCCTCTATCAGATCCAGTACCTCCTCCTCCACCTTCAGATGAGTCAGAACCTATTGACATAGAGGATGATGATTCTCCGTCTCCCCTGGTCATACATCGCAAACGCTTGAAGAGGGTAGCGGATAAAGCTCCTTCACTTCTTCCTTTAGTGCCCATTCCTGCTACCTTTGGCAGTGATCTCCCTGGGTATCTCACTTGTAATAACCTATTCAGAGCCCATCGCGAAGGATCATTGGAGATCTCAGTTCCCTCCCTGAACAGTCTAGTCTTAGGAGATGCAATTCCTTTCCTCTGTAAAGATATTCAAAGTTCCATTGAATTGTCAGTGACAGCCTGTGTTCAACAGCTGTACGCGTCTTTTTATGAAGAACTCATGCAGTCTAAGGACCAGTTGCATAAGGCAACATCTGAGTTAGCTTCTGCTAAGGATATCCTAGCAGATTTATTTAAGCAAATGGAACAGCAAACCCAACTGGTTGCCACCCAAAGTGATGAGATCTCTTCTTTGAAGATCCAGTTACTAGAGGCTCAATCCCAGGTTACTAGCCTTTCAGAGGAGAAGGAGAGGATGCCCAGAGAAGCACAGGAGTTCCAAGCTATCTTAGATGACAAACTTTCAGCTTTACAGATTGCTAATGACACAGTGGCATCCCAAGCCTCCTAAATCCAGCAGTTACAAGATCAACTGGCCAAGTCCCGCTCTGTTCCTCCAAGCCCTAATGTTCCATTGATTCCTTCTCTTTCACAACAGGACTTGGCTGCTCTTCAGAGACAGGCTACTTTGTGCCCTCTATTCCAAGATAAAGTGGAAAGATTGTAGTCCAGAATGGATTTGTTATGGTCTACATTTGAGCAGTTTTAAGAATATGTCTCCCTCGACCATTCTTTCTTTGTCCACTACCACTTACAGAAGTTGGTCTTCTACATGAAGCTTTCCACGATGGATTTACCTCTTCCAGAGGATGGATGGAGTGGGGCTTGGTCTGCTGAGTTGTTAACAGAGGTAGTAAGAATGTTGTTTGAAGATTCTGTCATGCCAGATACCATGTTGATGTCATATATGTATCTACGAGGGGACTTGTTAATTCCAGATGAGGTGGATATGGCATGGTATGTGGGGGATGTGGTCTTACAAGCTGTTTTGTATGTCAACCATTTGGAGTTGCGCATAGCTGACATGTTCCAGAGTTATTCCTCCAAAGTGGCTGATTGTCATGATAATTCGTGGCATCCCATGATTGATTCTGTGGTCCTCAATCAAAGACAAAACACAGCTCCTACCTTTGCCCAGAGTACTAATCAACTGAGGATGGATCTCTTAGCCTATCTTTCAACACATAATCCATTTGATGCTACCTTCTTTGATGCCTATCATCGACGATCTCTCTTAGGACCTTCTGTTCCTACCCTCCTCTATTACCAACAAATGGCTCACCGATATGCTATATATCTTTCCCTTCGTCCATCTAATTCCACAACTATTTTTCCCCTTCTTTTTCAACCTTCATCTTTCCCTCACATTCCCATTTTTACTTACTGTTCCTTTATTGAGGATAGGGTATTTTCCCCTTCTCCACCCTGTCCTTCTCCATCCACTAATGTACCCTCCACATTTCCTATTTATCAGTTAACACCCTTCCTTAGTGATTCCCTCCAAATTTATGCCACTCCTTCTTTAACCTTTTCTTCCTTTTATGATTTTTCCTATCCCTCACTTCATCCATCCACTTTTCCTTATTCCATTACCTTCTCCTAACACTTCTATATCTCAACCACCTCAGTTGGTTAGTGACTGTGATGGGTTTGATAATCATATTTCCAGAAGACGGGGATGGAGTTCGGATGATTGCCTTATAGGCCCTCAGATCAATTGGCCAGTAATTCCAGGAGAATGGACAGCTTCCAATCAAGCTTATCAGAACTATGTTCATTTTGCTCAGCAGTATTCACAGTCTGCAGATCCTTCAGTGAGATTAACTGCTCACTTTGCTTGGTACCTGGCCTATATGCATAGGCACTCTCATAATGATTCTAAGCCTATTCCAAAGTTGTGCATGAATGTCAATGTAAGCATTGATTCCCAACAGCTGGATATATTGTATTTTCATGCCCTCTGTTTGCCTAGCAGATACCTGGTCCTGTTGGAAAGGATGTGCTGTCTCCAGTTTTTTCAAAATCCTCCCAAAAACTTTGTAGATGAATCCTTGTCTATGGATCGTTTCCCACAACATCAATCTTTCAAGAGGGATCATCTTCATTGATACATTTCCAATGTATAGTGGGTGCTTTTTAATGAAAATCTCTCTTTTTGAAGGAGTCATTCCGATGGTTGTGTGTAGTGTTTGTGTTGTGAGTTCATTTATGTAAAACGAACGTGGTGGTTTCCTATTGGATTGGATTTCGTGTGCGAGCTACATTTTGGAGAATTGTGGTGATGGGGTCGTGGATGGAGAGTTGCAGCTGATGCTGATGAAGAAGAAGAAAACTCTTATATCCTTTATAAATTTGTTGAGATTTTTAGTTCGATCAGAAGTCTTAATGTATAAAGGGTTTTCCTTTCTTTGTATTTTTATATCAGAAACAGGTTATAAGTTGAGGTCATGGTGGATGGATTCCTTTTGAAGAGATATTGACGATCAAAGTTGCGTTTTTAAATGCACTTGTATTCCCTTTTTCCTGGGTCGCGAGGACACTTCCTTATTAAGTGTGGGGATATGTTGAGTGTTGAAATGACTTGTTTTTTGGCTGATTTTTGTTGTTTTTGAGAGCTGAATGGTTGATTTTATGAGATGATTGATTAGTTTGAAAGTGGTTTGAGAGTGTTTTGGATGATATTGATTGGGTTTTGGAAGATCATGATGTTTATTAGTGGTTCTGTGATGTTCTGATAGGTTCTGTATACCTTCTGTTTTGCTCTGTTTTGGTCTGTTTTGTTCTGATTATCTTTTGTAAGGAGGGATGGAGTATTGATTGATGAAGATTGAGATCTTGTGAAAGTTTATTGAATGGTTTGTGAGAGTTTGGAATGGTTTAAGTATTAGTTATGTGGTTTTGATGACCTTCTACAACCTTCTATAGGTCTTCTGTAGAGCTTCTGTCTCTGTTCTGTTCTGTTCTGTACTATAGTTGTTCTGGTACTGTTCTGTGACTGTTCTGTATGCTTCTGTATGTGTTCTGATGGATGAGAGTGTAGCTTGGGAAAGTTTTCTAGCCTTGGAAAGAGGTGAATACAAGTGCAAAAGAGTTGAAAGAAGTGAAAGAAGTAGTTGCTGAAGACTCAAGTGAAGACTATAGTGAAGTGACAGTAGTGAGCTATGAAAAGACACTGTAGTGGCTCTGGTGACTCTTCATATCAGACATACCTCTTGGGAGGGGTATCCACGACCTAAGAAGGATTATTGAGTGTGATTTTGAGAGATTGTAGTGAGGATATGATGTATTATTGATGGAGAGAGAGAGAGAGAGAGTCAGAGATAGCCAATTCTACTGAAACAGAGTGATTGTATATGAGAGATTGAGAGAGAAGACTATGAAGATATTGAAGATGAATACTATGTGATGTATTTCCATTCAAAGATGGTGTATTCCTTTGCTTTCTTTGTTCTATTGATGGATTTTATGAAGATATTGAAGAATATGGTTGATTCTATTAAATCCGTGGGAGATCTACATGATGCTGCATGAAGATTTGTTGTGCCTGGTGTTCTTTTCTTCATTGTGATCATATGAAACATGATAAGCAAGCTTGTTGATGTTACAAGATAGATTTTCTTGCAAGAGAATTCCCTTTTCCTTGGTGTTCCTCTTGGGGCACCACCATTATGCTGCTATCTTATATGAATGAGTTTGGTCTTAAAATATTGAAAGAGGGATGGAGATAAGTGACAACACAATAGGAGCAAGAGTTCAATTACAAAATAGAAATGAACACTCTATTTATGAAGATGACATGCCTTTATAAAGGCATTACAACTAGTGGTTTTGGAAGGTGCTTTTAGTATCTCCAATCACACCTAAATAGTTTTCCCTAGTTAAATGTGGTAGGTGAAAAGTGAGTTCCTATCTACACTTGTTATAGAGAGACTCTCCCTTTATTCATGCATAAAAAGTATAGAATAGAACATAATTGTTCCTAATAGCTATGGCCCATCTACAATCCCCTCAGTACATATCATGTGTTTGGATTCCCCCCCCCCCCCCCCCCCGCAATTTAAACTCATGATGTAGACAACTTTATGCATGACCATCTTTTGCAATAGCTCGGTTACCACAATACTTGCAAGGAACATGTGTGCCTCAGAGATGTAAATGGTTTAGTGGACTTGTGCTTCTAGATAATATAATTTTAGCCAAGGCTTATATATGTAAAGTTACAAAGTGTTTATAATTATGATTTGCGAGAATTAAAAAAGAGATTCCACACTTTCTCAAGTACTCCTTCATATGTAGAAATATCAAAAGGAGCCTTATTTCTCTCTTTTTATTAAAATTCATTAAAAGGCCTTTGTGGCAGGCCCTAACTTTGCCATACAATAGGAAATTTCAAAAGTTTGTTATGGGGGTTGGTTTAGTGAATCAACAAACTAAGTACCCCAACAAACCAACCACTTCTTGGTTGTTAGTAACTAACTCGTGTATTTAAGCATGGATTAGCTAAAGAAGGGAGTGAGGGAAAGGTGAGAGTTGAAGCTCTATTTGAGGTATCTTTCTTTTTCCAGTAATTGATCTTTTCCCTTTCTAAGCCAATATAATCTGTGTTGTCAAGAGCTTGTTGGATTTGAATTTTATACATAGTTATTGGTGGAGATAATAGGCATCACTCATCATGTTTGGTAATTTGAGAGATGAAATTATGATTTCTTATGAATTTTCCTTTGTACAAACTTCTAGCCTAGATTCCCTGTTGCAATCTTACAGTGTAGCATTGCAAAAACTGTCTACAACCAACCAACAAATTTCTACTAATCAAGCCATTCTATCTTTGTTAGCCAATCAAGATACCACCACCACCACCACCTCCTCCTCCTCCTCCTCCTCTTCTTCTTCTTCTTCTTCTTATTCAAACCAATATAGGAAGGTTCACCTAGAATCTTTTTCTGTTCTACAAGCTGTAGACATATTATCTTGGTTAGATCCCTTAAAAAATGTTGTAGATTATTATCATTGCTAGCAAGAATGAGAAAATTTCAATGAGGTACAATTTTTTTTTGAAGAAATTTCATCCACATGGTATATTCAACAACTTGATGAGGTAAAACATAATTGGAATTCTTTCAAGCTAGCTATAGGATGAGATTTTCTCATGACATGTAGCAAAAAGGGCTCTTCAACATCTTAATGAGTGTGAACAAAAGGAGCATGAAACAATTTCTCAACTTGTTGTGCATTTGAAGAAAATTGTGATGAGATTTGATATAAAAATTATAGAGAACATGAAGTTATTTATTTAATGGCCTAGACTAAGACATTATCTTCGTAGAGGGTTAAGTTCAAGGTCTTAAGACTTTTGTAGATGATATTTAGATTGCTCAAATAATTGAAGGAAACCTTCTCAATGAAGAAGGAAGAAAATATTTTCAACAAGAAGAAAAAAAGATAGAGCCAACCTTGATGGTCATTAATCTCCAAAATGCTCAAAGACGATTATTTGCTAAAGATACCCATGGATAGAAAAAGTGTTTCAATTGTAATGTGTGTGATCACATATCCAAGAACTGTTGGAAGCCACAAAGACCAAGAAATGTAATAAAGAAAGTACGTACAAGATGTTCAACTTGAAGAGATTTCATTATCAAAAAAATCCTAAGTGAATGGATGCAAGAAGCAAACCATTGGTACATTCAAGCCTCAACATGAAGTTCTCAAAAGTGAATTGTAACCACAATTAGTGTGAAAATTAATGGTTTGAATGTAGAAGTATTGTTGAATTCTTGATGTTCTTATTCTTTTATTAGTTCTAATTTAGCAAGCACAATCAAAGCTTATTGGTAGCATGTTCAAGAAATTTCAATAACTTTTGGTGACAATAAACATGTTTATCATACATTTGAAGTTTATAATTTTTGGCAATAAACATGTTTATAATACATTTGAAGTTCTCCATGTCCCCTTTGGAGTAAAAGTGGGATTTTTTCAACATCCCTATTATATCATTCTGTGTGTCGTGTTTTCAATGACTTTGGGATCTGATTGGCTCATCATGAGGTGCCCATTTGAATTTTAAAGATATGACATTGGATATTCCAATAGGATTGAAACTTCGTTTCTTGCAGTTGGGTACTTGGGACCATTTTCAAAATTTACAAACTAATGAGTTAGCAAGGATGGTACTACAAGAACAACAACAACAACAAATTATAGAGGATTTGCTAAAGCAATTTGGAAATCTGATTCATGATAAATGAATTTTTTCAATTATATCGGTTGATGTAAAACATGAGATAAAAATGGGAGATCACAAACCCATTAAAGTTGCAAAAAGATGTTCCCCAATGAAAAATCAAATAATAAATAAAGTAGTTAATGACATGCTACAAAAGGGAATTATTCAATACTCCAACAGTCCTTGGGCATCCAAACCTCATCTAGTAAATAAGGACAATGGCAAATATAGGTTTTTTGTAGATCTTTTGCATTTAAATAAGATCACTACACATAATATTTTGCCAATGCTTTGCGGACTCAGACAACAACGACACTTATCAATTTTCTACATACATTCTCAATGTTGCTTGAGCATGAGATGTCTTTCTAGTTATAGAAAAGGCTTTCCAACTAGTTTGGTGGATTTAGTGTATGTTAAAGAATGTGTTTTATGGGTTGAAGTAAGTATAAGATTGGAGAGTACATTCTCAACATTGGCTTTATGTTTCTGATGCTAATCACTCACTTTATGTGAGAAAATGAGATATAGGCTTGGTCATCACGGTCATCTATGTGGAAAACTTGTCTTGGTATTGAGGTGATCATATATGATGATGGTATATGGCTATTCGAAAGGCAATATGGGCTCAAGCCTTTTTTGGTGCCATTGTAGCAAAATGTGTAGTTGAGTATTGATGTTGGGGATAAGATAGAAGATCCTACTATGTTCAAGAGGATAGTAGGGAGTTTGATTTATATGACTATCACAAGGCTAGAATTGAGTTATGATATTGGCCTTACAGTCAATTTATGCAAATACCTAGAAAGACTCATTTGAATGCAAGTAGATACAGATTGAGGTATGTGAAGTCCACTTTATATTATGGAAGTTTTGACAATGTAGGTAAGGATATACATGTGTTGGGATACATAAATTCAAATTGGGTTGGTCGCATACTTGACATAAGATCTACTTGATAGAAGATCTACCATCACATTCATGTTTTCCTTTGGTAGTTCAAATTGGGTTGGTTGCATGCTTGACAGAAGATCTACCATCACATTCATGTTTTCCTTTGGTAGTGCAATGATTACATAGAGCAGAAAAAGACAACCTGTAGTTGCTTTATCAAGTACATACGCTAAGTATAGAGGTGCTACTATTGTAACATGGAGGTGGTATGGTTACAAAAGTTATTGGCTGATTTGGATTTGCAGGGAGATGGTCGAGTTGTCTTTCATTATGACAACATGAGCAACATATAGCTAGCTAGGAACCCAATGTTCCATGGTAGGACAAGACACATTGATGTGCATTACCACTTTATGAGAGAGAAGATACTTGTAGGAGAGATTGACTTGGTCACGTTGGATTAGATAGATGACATTCTCACAAAAGCATTAGGTGTAGAGAAGTTTCAAAAATTTCAAATCTTACTTGGAGTTGTAGAGATACAGTTGAGCTTGACGGGGAGTGTTGAGATGGCAAGCTCAACATGTGTAAACATTGATGATGGACCGCTTGATTAGATGGGTCTACACATCTACACTTAGCATTTTGGTGGTCATTATGGTCCTCATATGGCCACTTCCTTATTACTTATTATATTTAGTTTGCTACACCTACCTACAATTGGGATAGTTATAGTGACAATCGATTAGTATAGTCAGTTGTGCATTGTTTGACTTAGTTGGCCACTTTCCTTTATGTTGTATCTTATCTATACTTTGTGTACATTGTATTGTGGATGGAATAAGAAGAAAAATCTAGCAAGAAAAATGTATTTTCCTCCATCTTTCTTCTTATGTTCTTGAGTGAGTTTCCTCTTGTGTGTATGGTGCATGTTTTGTGCAGCAACTCAAGCAAGTCCCCCCACCATGTGATTCTTGACATGGCTATATGAATGAGGGATGTTATGCACGATAAGTACCTTATGATATAGGTGGATTTTAAAATTGATATGCGTGCTCGAAGATACTCATGACTTGGGTGTTTGACTCTAGTTGGAGGTCGCTTATGCACAGTTTTGGTTAGGTAGGTTATGATCATATTGGTCTTTGATCCGCATGATGATATAGAGTGGCACATCAAAGGGATATGTAGGTTTGGAAAGGTTTGATCTCACGATGCTATGCATCCACTTGTGAAAAACATAGGAATAAAGCTAAAGCTTTCTACTCGTGATACTTTGAGCTGGAGGTATAGAAGGAACCCTTAGATGTTCTTGTTGGAGTTGTTTCCATGCATCAGTGTGATCTAATGTAATATGAGAAGGAAGCTATGTTTATCACCGACTTGTTATACATTGTCAAAAATTATTCTTGATGAGTTGATATGAGTTTGAGTAAAGTTGGGTAGAGTTGAGGGATAATTTCCATGCATCTTCATTTGTGTTTGAGTTTTGAGTTCAAAGGTATTGTATTTCAATTTGAGTTTGCTGGTTCTAAAAGTGTTTGAAACGTGGTGGTTCCATATCTTCTCTCTTTCTTTCATCTTTGACTTAATGTACCTTCTTCACAAGACCTTGCATCTTTGGGTTCCTCACGTGCAACTATGTGTGATATTTTGGTAAACCCTACATGAACAGTTGGAGTGAAGGTTTAGTTATGGCAGGTTCTATAGATGCAAATATGCTTTCTTTACAAGATGTGCAACATGTATTAGGTTACAATTTGTAGATACTTGAGCTTGGATATGGAGATTTGGATTTTTTAAGGAATCTTTTGGATTCATGCAAGAGGGTGGTTGAATTGTACAAGAAACAATATGTAAAGTTATAAGAGGGTGCAAAAATAAGACTAGAGCAAGATGAAATAAGGATGGAGGAAGAGGATGGTAAAAGGATAGAGGAGGCATGATAGGATTTTCCTCAGACTACACTACTTATTACCGACGTTGAGATTAGCCATACCAAGGCCTATGCTAAGATTACTGAGGTTGTGATTACTCATACAATGGGTGCCTTGAAAAGCATGAAGTTGATAAGACAAAAATTGCATGTGCGCACTTGTGAGTGCTTATGAGGCATATGATGCTCATGTATTACTTGATGTAGTGAATCAAAGAGAGATTAAAGAATTGATGCATACACATGATACGCAAGACACACTTGTAGTCCATGAGAAGGTTCAAGAGCTAGAGGATATGCATACATGGAATGATGAATGTGATGCTACAAAGTTTGAGATGTTTCGTATGATTTGACATATGAAAGTACAATCTCTTTTGATGCCTTGACAGGAAATCGAAAACACGTTGAATGTCTTGATGCCTTTAGTGATGCTTTGGTTGATTTGGATGTGGAAAGTGAGAGTCAACAAGAGCGGCTTTTAGTTCCATAGATTAAAAGTGAACAAGAATATTCTTTGTAGATGGGCATATCGCAAGCATCTATATGGAGGTCAAAAGTCTCAAGTGTATGAAACCCACACAAGTCCTAAGGATTCAAGAGGGGGTGCTTGGTGTGGGACTCTAGATGTAAATATGTCTATTTTTCCAACCTATGATACAACTAGACACTTGATTATGTGCATGTTTGGAGAGGAGTTGGATATATGGGTGTTTGACCCAAGTGGTTGCATAGGTGGCATATTCGAAGGATGTGCAAATTCGAATGGGGTGGATATCATGTGGATTATCATCCTCCATGTGAAACCTCCAAATGCATCATATGTTGGGTCAATTACAAGATAATGGAAATATCACGATAATTACACTAGAAACATCCTGGTGTTTAATGATAAAGATAGACATTTAGATCTAATTAATTCTTAGTAAAACCTTAGCTTTATAGGCTAAAGCCATTGTAGCATTTAGGAGGCTATTTTTGGGAACACAAAGAGAATAGATGCATGTAGTAGCAGAAAAGAAAGGGGAAAGCTAAGGCTCATATTGCACGTGAAAAAAGCAATGGTAGAGAGAAAGAGAGCTTTATGGAAAGAAGTGCTGGTTAAGATAGTCAAAGGGAGAGCGACTAATCGTATAAGCAATGAAGTGGTCATGTTTTATGTTTATAGATGATACTCATCATCAATTTGAGGAAACTCAGATTGCTATTGCAGTTGCATATGGTGGATTTAGAAGAAGCTCTGATGTATGAAGCACTAAATGGGGATAATACTATAATTGGATGATGGAATCAACGGCCATGGAAGAAGAATGAATCCACCATCCCCAACAATATACTTGGGGAATGTAAGACTATGATAATCAAAGAGAGTGCCTATCAATCTTTGTCGACCTTGGTAGTGGTAATAAAACCCAAAGTTTTTCAAAAGCTGCAGACATTAGTAAAACATGGACACCCAACATTAACATAAAGGAATTGCATGTTGATGTCACATATGTCTTGAATTATCATGATGTTCATGTAGTAGCGATGAAACCAAAGGCTCATTTGGAGGAAAAATCATATTAATATGAGTGCAATCTAGGGCCCCCTAGCAATCGGAGAGGCCTCGCTGAGATCTAGATCCATCCTTAACTTTGTAGAGTGGAAGGCCACTACATGGAGTGGGTCCCACACTACATGTTGGCATCCACCACCTCTTGGAAGAACGCGGAGCAAGTGTAGCCAAATGTGCTGGCTATGTGATCATGGATGTTGTTATAAGTAAGCAATATCACAACAATGGTAACTTTCTTCTCAACTAATAATATGTGTCTAGGCATGCCTCGAAAGCAGACATGTATCTCTCCTTGTGTTGCAAGTCTAGATGCAGGAGGTTACACAAAGATATGGAAAATGGATATGACAATTTATATAGCTCCCTCCACTGGTCATTGTCCTCCCTTTTGTAGAAAAATAAGTGATTCCACTAATGGATGGAGGGCCACAACTTAATGTCCCTTGGTGGGATGTCTTCATTGTACCTAATGGAAAATGGGGACCACCTTTGAACGAATTGGAGTGAATGCACACCAAAGCAAAGGAAGGTACTCCAACCACAAATGAAGAGCTCTGAAGAGTCTCCCAAGTATTCAATAGTTGATAAATAGCTATTTTAATGAGGAAAGCCACCATAGTTGGGCTCTTATTTTCCTATGACATGCCTCAACATCACCCAATAAGGAGGCTTGAGACCAATGGAGTTGATAACTTCTCATTTCCTACATGATTTGTATGTTAAAACAATAAAAAGACAAGACTCTCACTTGACTCTAATAAAGCAAATAGACAATTAAGATGATGAATGTGATCAAACCAAGCTTCAAATACATGATTGTAGTAAGGAACAATGTAATAACTTAAACCGCAGCATCTATGAGAAATTTATATGCAAAAATTTCAACTAGAAAATTATATAGAGATTCCCCTAGGGGGATCACCTTATAAAAGCCTTCTATATCACCTGTGTCCAAAGGACAATTTAAAATTTTATTTTTTAAATTTTTGTATCATTTTATATACCCCTTTTGTGAATTTCAAAGGCAATAGTTATATCTTTTCTATAAGTTTAAAATTCAAAGAGTGTAATTTCATGGTGTTTTTTATATAAATCAAATTAAAGCATGATGTTGGAATACTTTAGCCATGGAATTTTCATTGTGATCTAAGATGAATATTTTCTCTCTCCAATAGAACTTTTTTGGATAATGATTGATTGAGAAGGAGCTTGAATATAAAGGACAAAAATATACCATAAATGGCAACATATCGATCTACATAAAATGCTTATATAAATATTATAATGGTCACAATAAAATGCCTAAAATACCTAGAAATTTTAAGTATGAGTTAGACTCACACGAGCTAATCGAATTGCTAACATTGACTCTTAGATCATGGGTGATTTGATATAATAGAATGATATAATGATAATGACTCATCATAGTCTATACAACAAAGACCACCAAACTAGGACTATGGATTTCCAAGTAGTGGGTGATGAAGCCACCAATAAGGTGTTTCAAAGAGAATCTAAGTGTCAATGTCAAGCATCTAGTACAAGATTATCCCAAAAAAAAATCCTCTAAACATAAATGACCATAGATTCCTTGCCTTTGGTTAAGATTGCCAAAGTGTCACCTCATATGAACTCGAACTAGGAGCTAATAACAATGTGTCAAATAATAGCCTATCATGGACTTGGATGTCAATCTTAACTCTAGGATTTAAAAACTTGTCAGACTTTAGCTTGTGTGCGAGGGATGCTCCTTTCTAGAACTTGTGTGCTTGTATATCTATATAGATGAGGCGTAGTTACCCCATCTCACCACCCACTTACACATCCTCTCTTGCATTGGAGAGTCATAAGGGATGATCGCATCACTAATATTGGAAAGCAAGAGGAGACACCAAGTCCTTTCTGTGGTCTAAAGAATATCATCATGTCTATTTCTTGGCCTTGGCCTTGGTCAGGATCCAAAGTTAGAGTGTCTGAGAAAGATGATGATTGAGTAGAGGAGTTAGGATCTTGCTTCATCTTCATCTTTGCCTTCCTCGAAGCCTCTAACTCTTTGCAATCCTTGTGCCAATATCCCTTTTTATCACAATGATAATACTTGGCTGGGCCTTCAACTTTTTATGCATGTCACCCCCCTCTGATGCTATAAATCCCTCACATATGGGATGCTCTAAATCCTCACGACCTGTTAGCTACTCCATTTACACCTCTTCCTACAACTCACTATACTAGAATTCATTCTTGACATCTAGTTGCTACAAACTCCAATCTTTGGGTACTATCAAAGAAATCATGCATCTTGCCATGCTAGTAGTAGCTGGAGTGAATGTCTCTTCATAATATATGCTATATGTCTGAGCATAACCTTTTGCAATTAGTCTAACATTATACCTACTAACATAACCATTTGTATTATGCTTGATTTGGTAAATGATAGAAAATAACTTTATTTTCCTTAAGCAATGCTACCAAATTCCAAGTCTTATTGGCTTCTATTGCAACCATATCATTCATTGCTACATCTCATGACCAATAGCATCCTCAAAGCATGTGGGGTCAACAGTCTCAACCAAATTTATCATATAAGCATAATGGTGAGTTGCATAACCTTCAAAACTAAATCTTTTAATAGAGTATCTTACCTTGCTAGACATGTGTACCGTAGGATTACTCAATAAAGCCTTTACATTACCATATGCTCTTTGTACACCTGGTGTCCTAACTGAAAGAATACCAAGCTCATCATCTAAGCTCTCTAAACCATATTGGAATCTCCATGAGATCCCAAATGATTAGTAGATGTATAATTACCATTTGACACTTTCTTATTCCCTTTGTCTTTACTTGTAATACTTATAGATGCACCTAAAGATGTGGGCTACTACGCAGTCACCCAAACCAAGGGTAATGTAGTACTAGATAATGTTTCAAGTCTACTAAGACTGTGGTTTTTTCTTTTTATTTTGCACATAACTATTATGATTATCATAATCATCCAATGTATCACTACTAGATTCATATCAA